>NC_141468.1:0-540118 GCF_009769465.1 Tauraco erythrolophus
AAGGATCACCTTCCTCCTGGCAGCGCTCCTAATGCAGCCCAGGATGCTGTTGGCCTTTACTATTAATGGCTTATGGTCAGCTTGTCTACCATGATCCGCAGGTCCTTCTCTGCAGAGCTGCTTTCCGACTGATCTGCCTCCAGCATGTACTGGTGCATGGGGTTAAACTTCCCCAGGTGCAGGAGTTTGCATTTCTATTTGTTGAACCTCATGAGGTTCCTGTTGGCCCATTTCCCCAGCCTGTCCAGGTCCCTCTGGATGGCGGCATGCCCATTTGTAGGGTGTCAGCCACTCCTTCAGTTTTGTGTCAGCTGCAAGGTTGCTGAGGATGCGCAGTTGCGGAGGATGCACTCTGCAGTGGGATCAGCCAGCTGCCCCTACACTTCTGGGTGCATCTTGTCAGGGCCTGTGGATTTGTGTATGACCAGTTTGTGCTGCCTAGCCTGGTCCTCTTCCACATAAGGTAAGTTGTCTTTGCTCCAGACTTTCATTCAGGTGTCAGTGGACTGGGATTCCTGAAGCCTGGTCTTTCCACTGAAAACTGAGGGAAAGAAGACAGTGAGTGCCTCAGCGTTTTCTGTGATCAGGGCCTCTGCCACATTTAGCAGTGGGCCCATGTTTTCCCTGGGCTTCCCTTTTGCTGTTTATATAACTGTAGAATCACTTTTCATTCCCCTTCATATTCCCTTGTCGTATTCAGCTCACGCGAGAGTATAATTTAAAAGTGAGTTCAAAAAAGGTGGATCTATAAGACTTGAGTTCAGGTTATTAAAGTCCATGCCTGTGCAAATAGGTGCAGACCTCAGTTCCTCTGTTTCCGTTTTGAGGAGGCCGGTTGTGAGCCAAGCCCAGCAAGACACATAAACTTGGGTTCAGTATCCGGGTAGCCAGCCTCGGCAAAGGCCAGGGAATCTTTTTCCAGCATAGTCCGTGTACGCATGCTCGCAGTTATAATGCCTGTAGCATGCAGGTGTGTGCTGAGCCCTGTACCTGTTGCTGGTTACAACGGATGTCTGCAGATGCCTAGATTATACTTTTTTCATATTTCTAATACCACTTCTAAGAATTCAGCTATTGGTTCTGTCAGTCCTAAATCACATTATCTTACATTACCTTGTGTCACATCTCAACCACATGTTGTGCATTTGTGACTTTAGGCAGCTATGGCCTAATGCTCAATAGGAAGATTGGATCCATCCTTGTCAAATGTTGATGACAGTCAGAAAGAGGCATTTTTGCATTTGGATGACTGTTTTCTAAAAGGTGCTTTTGCCACTGCCAAGTCAGCAGGTTCTGTTCCTCATAGGGGCATTGGGAAGTTGGTGGTTTACTAAACTATAAGTACTTTGTTATTCTTGTAATGAACCAGGGATTCCAGGTCTTTAAATGACTGTTTTATATTACCAGCCTGGTGAACAGTTGATGTTAACAGAAGAAATTTCTCTGGTAGGAACTATAGAACTGTATTGTTCTGGAATTCCATGTCTCAGTCTCACTTGGGGCCAGCTGAGAAGTAAGCAAAGTACTAATTCTCTTTCCCCTGGCTATTGTATTGATGCAGGACGGGGGCAGTCCTGGCTTTCTGACAGTGTGCTGCTTGAGTAGTCTCAGCCTCTAGAACTCTTTGCTAGAGACTGTCTGAGGCCTGGCTGATTGCTCCACGTCTTTTTGCTTCACTGACTGTTTCTCAAGCATCTTGTTCTAGAGGCTGGAGAGACTAAGCTCATGCCATGCAGCATGAGAAACCAGGGCATGTCTGCAAGAATGGGAAATACCATTTCCCGAACAGGAAGACTCTTCACTTTTTATGATGACTGACTGTAATAATCCCAAAGTGTACTGTGTAGGATGAAGAATGTACTTTTCTTTAATGTTGTATAAATTATTTTCCTATTTCTTCTTTTTTTTTTCTTTTTCCTCTCTCTGTCAAGAGTCTTGTTTCATGCAACCTGTCAGTACCTGAGAGATCAAGAATGGCGTGAAGGACATGCACATGACTGCTCTGCCTTGGAAACCTCCTTATTACTGAATAAGCAGACCTATGAGCTCCTTGGTGCTTGAAAGAGGTTGGTATTCACATGCCCTTTTCTGCTATTAATGTGCATTGTAACATTTTCTACTTCTGAAAATTCAGGTGGTTAGAAGGTGTGAGTGCTGCAGAAGAATAATGCAGTACTGTTCTCTCCATTGTCAATACTGCCACGTTTCAAGTGGCAATCTGAGGTTTGCTTACTAGGATGAAGGAGGTCAGGAATGAGTAGATCGTTGTAGTAAGCTTTAGAAGCCTACTTCTAGCAAAACAGAGACATCTTGTATTAAAAGATTCCATTTGATGGAAGCTTGATCTTACAGGTAATGTGAGTTTGCCTAGTTTCAGTTTGCACTACTGGAGCTTCTTTTACATTCGTACAGATTATTTTGCCATTTACAGGCATGGACTTACAGTTGGGACAGATCTATAGCGTTTCTGTTGAGAGATGTCAAGTGTCACGTGACCTTTCTTCATGGAGTACTAGGCTGATTTAGGTCTTAAGGGACCTTATGTTTGTGTTTTCTGAAGTTCATGATGTTTCTGTCCACCTGTTTCTCTAGCCTGTTGAGATCCCTGTGGTTGGCAGCTCTATCCTTTGACTTATTGCTGTGGTTTAGTCCGCTCCGGCAACTAAACTGCACACAGCCGCTCGCTCACCCTCCCCCAGCCCCCGGGGATGAGGAAGGGAATTAAAGGAGAAAAGGAAAAAACACCTGTGGGTTGAGATAAGAACAATTTAATACTACTACTAATGTAAGAATACATACATATATGTACAATGATAGATATATACAAACGAGTGATGTATGGTGTAATTGCTCACCACCCCTTGACCAAGGCCCGTCTTGTCCCGAATTAACGATCCTGAAACAGATAAGTCCTGACACTGCAATCCTGGATGAGCGAGAGGCCCAGAGAGAGAGAGAGCACCCAGGGAGTCCGAGAGTGAGAGTCCTGGAGGAGCAAAGGCCCTTCTTTCCGGCTGACCCTCACTTTTGTACTGGGCATGATGCTGCATGATATGGAATACTAATTGGCCAGTTTGGCCTCAATCCTAAGTCTAAGTACAAATCGTAAGGAGAGTCGTGGACCCCCATCCCGGCTATACTCCCCCCTATCCTGTTTTGCTCCTGCACACTGGCAAGAACACGGCAGCTGAAAACTCCTTGAGGCCTCAGTGCCAACCACAAACATCAGCTTGCTATCAACATTCTTCTCAGAGCAAGTCTCAGACTAAAACCAAAACACGGAGCTCTTCTGGCTGCTAAAAAGAAGAGCTGACTCTGTCCCAGCTGAAACCAGGGCACTTATCAACTGCTCATTAGAATTTGCTGAACTTATTGAGGTGGATTGCATCCCATTGTCTGGGTTAATACTGGAGAATTTAATCTGTCACTCTCTCCAAATTATGTATTGCTGGCTGGTGCTGCTGCAGTTTTTTGGTTCTTCACCTCCACTTAATGTATCAGTTTGGCTTCTGAATTTCAAGGAAAGGAACGAATGTGTGCTAAGCAGCAGCCAGGGAATATATGCCCTCTCCAGACTATTCCCCTATGTCAAGGTCCTGTCCTGTCACACGTGTGACATGCAGAGGTCTCATCATCCCTCTAATGTGACATGCTTGGATCTACTTAGCAAATGTCAGGGCTGAGTTCACCATTCCCACTATTTATTAACAGAAAGCTGCTTTTATGTATTTGCAGATCATCTTTGGCCTGTAAAGAAGTGACTTTGTTTAAGAATCGTTTTCTCTCCTTTTGAGTAAACTGAACAGATCGTAGCTCTGTAATGTCATTGTCAAGAATGAACTGTGAGGGTGATTTGAAATCTGGTATAAAAATGTATTTTTTCTAAGAGTGGTGAAGGTATCCGCATGTCTTACCAGCACATCTTTGGCTTTCATGTTCAGAGAATCTGGCTGCTGTTGTTAGCATGATCATTTTTTTTTTTTGATCCTGAGGTTTTACTTTCGCTCTTCTCTTATGGCAGAGGAAATGTTTTCCCTGTAAGCCTCATCACCTCTATAACATTAGAGATCTGCATGAAGGGATGCTTATTCTTCTTGGCAGTTTTGACTTTCTAACTGTATTCTGACTCTGTTTTGTTTTAGGCTGAAGATGCTGAGCCGTTTGTCAGGTTTAGCAAGTACTGTTTTACAAGAGCTGTCAGGTGATGATGGAGATGCAGTTACTGAATCTTCTATTGCTGTAAGTACAGTGCTCTCTAAAGACTTCCAGATTTTATTGAGAATTAGTTTGGGGAGTGTGAATCATTTGACTGCAGTGAGGATTGTTTCTTGCTTCTTCATTGCTGAGCACTAGACTGAGCTCTCATTCCACTCTGCTTCTCCTATATTCCTGACCTCTTAAGTCAACACTTTTGTGGGGCATACCATAATCTCCTTAGTTTCAACGTCTCGAGGTGATCCTAGAAAACAAACTAGAATTAGGGTGAAGAAAGACTCTTAAGAGTACTAATGATTCCATGCAGCAGAAAGGGGAGCTCTGCCTGATTGGGTGACAGTGGATGCTGCCCTTTGGTACTTGAGACAGTGGATAGTGTGTGAGTCATAGAGTTTCTCCAGTGCCACTCGTTTCAGATTTGCTGGTGTTGTGTTCAGCAGAGGTGCTCACTTTTTGTGTGTTGACTCGTGGGTATCCTGAGCTTTCCTACTGGTTTCACCTAATTGTGTATAGTTCTATAGGCTATGTGAAATGCTTGTGAGGAAGAGAGTGCAGCATTTAGGAGTGGAACTGAAGATGTCATTTGGATGCTGTACTGCAGTCTGTTTAGACTTTTTTCCTCCAGAGCACTTGTTTCACTGTTTCAGGTACAAGCTTTAGAGCCAAAAGCAGAAAGCATGGAGGAGGCACCTGAGGAGCTATTGGAGCGCCTAGCCCAAACAGAAGAACTAGTTGTTCAGCTAAAGGATTTGATCCGAGAAAAGGATGCCCTGATCCAGCAAAAAGAAGCTGCACTCAAGGTATTATTTCTTTCACTGGGGACCTGGGAGCAAGAATAAAATGCTGATTCAGCTTTCTGTGCAAGCCAGTCTCTGGTTTCTTTTGAACGTTTGAGACACACGCACTACTAGATGTGTCACTTCCAGAGACTTATTGGAATCCAAAGAATGGACCCTAACCCAAGAGACGTAGGATAGCTGCTGTTCGTTTTGCTTAGGGGCAATTCCTTCTAGAGTAGATAAGTTACATCCAAGTTATGTAGCATTTTGTCTCAAAGCTCCTCGAGGCCCAGGCAGATTCCTGATGGCTCTAATAAATACCGATATCTTTTGTGTGAGGTTTTTCTTTCCCCACATCAGGGTGTTTGAGACAAAGGCAGCAGGCTGTGTTGCAGTTGCCCAGCAGTCCGGTGGTTTTACTGCACACAACCAAAGATATGTATTGCACACCCTGAGTCATGTCGTGATAGGACAAGGGGCAATGGCTTTAAACTGAAAGAGGGCAGATTTAGATTAGATCTAAGGAAGATATTCTTCCCTCTGAGGGTGGTGAGGCACTGGAACAGGTTGCCCAGAGAAGTTGTAGATGCCCCATCCCTTGAAGTGTTCAAGACCAGGTTGGATGAGGTTTTGGGCAACCTGGTGTAGTGGAGGGTTTCCCTGCCCATGGCAGGGGAGTTGGAACTAGATGATCTTTGAGGTCCCTTCCAACCCAAACCATTCTGTGATTCTATGATTCTATGACATGAGAGAAAGAGCAGTTACTTGATATGGTGTTGGGGAACTGCATATAGGAGAGGAAGTCAAACTGAGTTTGTACTAACTGCCAGAAGTCCTGTGAGTGATCTGTACCTTGAATAGAAAGTGCTAGAGCATAGAATCATAGAATCATTTAGGTGGGAAGAGAACTTGAAGATTGTCGGGTCCAAACGGTAAACTTACACTGCCAAGTTCACCACTAAACCATGTCCCTCAGCACCACATCTACACGTATTTTAAATACCTCCAGGGATGGTGACTCCATCACTTCCCTGGGCAGCCTGTTCCAATGCCTGACAACCCTTTCAGTGAAAAAATGTTTCCCAATATCCAATCTAAACCTGCCCTGGCACGACTTGAGGCTATTTCCTCTTGTTGTGTTGCTTGTTAACTTGGGAGAAGAGCTTGACCCCCACCTTGCTACAGCTTTCTCTCAGGTAGTTGTAGAGATCGATGGGGTCTCCCCGAGCCCCCTTTTCTCCAGGCTGAACACTCCCAGTTCCCTCAGCCCCACTCCACGTCACATGTGTGCTCCAGACCCTTCACCAGCTCCGTTGCCCTTCTCTGGACATGCTCCAGCACCTCCATGTCCTTCTTGTCGTGAGGGGCCCAAAACTGAACACAGGATTCAAGGTGCAGCCTCGCCTGTGCCAAGTGCAGGGGAGAAGCTAACTATTTTGCTGTGTATAGTGTTTCAGAGCAAATTTGTTTCCTGGATGTGTTTTAATTAGCACTGTAACTGGGGTGGCAGGTTTGGACAAAGAACAGCAGACTGGCAAATTCTGTACCTTTTCCAAGTGGTGCTTTCAGGGTGGTAGCAGTGGAATTTTAAGTGCAGTCAGTTTGTATCCTTCTTTTACAGGAAGAGCGAGAGGCTGCAGACGCTAAGCTGATGAAGCTTAAACTTCAGGCCAAAGCCAAACTGGCCTCTCTGAACAAACGCATTGAGGAGCTGACAGAGAAGGGATCACCATTGCCTGCACAGACCTTATCAGAAGAGGAAGTGTGTCCCAAGGTTGGGAGAACAGGGCTGCTTAAAAGCTGTTAGCCTCTGCTGATAATCTGGTGCCATCCTACACTTTAGGTCCCCGTGAGCTAGCAGGTCCTGTCGCTCTTGGTAACAGGACATTCATAGTTCCAGCAAGGATGAGCAGCCCTGAGGAAAAGGACTTGGGAGTGCTGGTGGATGAGAAGCTCAACATGAGCCGTCAATGTGCGCTGGCAGCCCAGAAAGCCAACCGTGTCCTGGGCTGCATCAAAAGCAGCGTGGGCAGCAGGTCGAGGGAGGGGATTCTGCCCCTCTGCTCTGCTCTCCTGAGACCCCCCCTGCAGTGCTGCCTTCAGCTCTGGGGTCCTCAACACAAGAAGGACATGGAGCTGCTGGAGCAGGTCCAGAGGAGGCCACAAAGATGATCTGAGGGCTGGAACACCTCTGCTCTGGAGACAGGCTGAGAGAGTTGGGGCTGTTCAGCCTGGAGAAGAGAAGGCTCCGGAGTGATCTTATAGCAGCTTTCCAGTACCTAAAGGGGGCCTACAGGAAAGCTGGAGAGGGACTTTTTGCAAGGGTGTGTAGTGACAGGACAAGGGGCAATGGCTTTGAACTGAAAGAGGGCAGATTTCGATGATCTAAGACAGAAATTCTTCACTGTGAGGTTGGTGAGGTACTGGCACAGGTGGCCCAGGGGAGTTGTGGCTGCCCCATCCCTGGCAGTGTTCAAGGCCAGGTTGGATGAGGCTTTGGGCAACCTGGTGTAGTGGAGGGTGTCCCTGCCCATGGCAGAGGGCTTGGAACTAGATGATCTTTGAGGTCCCAAACCGTTCTATGATTCTATGATGTCTGTGCTGTAGGAGGCTGGTCTGTCCAGCTTCCTTGTACTGCAGATGCCCTTGGAGTACACAACTTGATCTCCTCAAGGGTGTGGGCTGGTTTCACTCTGTGTACCTTCAGTAATCTGTTGTAGCTAGGTTCTTTCCTGCAGGAGTCACATGTCTATCTTAGCTGTAAGTTTGAAAATGTTATCTGTCATGTGAGTACAGCAAAGAGTGGGAAGGTTGGCTGAAAGTGGGAAGGTTGGCTGAAATACAAGACCAAGGAGGTTATTAAAATTGAAAGGCAATAACTTAAATGTTTTTGAAAAAATTATATTTTCCAGCCATGTAGCTTCCCGTGCCACCATAAAGTTTTATGGTTAACAAACCATGATTGTGTCAAGTTAGGTAAAAAAATGAGGAGAAAGCATCATGGTGTACCAAGACATTGAAGAAGCTGTTGGCTGCTAGCTAGAAACTCCCATCGGGGCTTGTAATTTTTGAAAACTTAAAAGTATTCTGGTGACCACATAGTTTTCTTTAAGAAGTCAGTAATATGAGGCAAGGGAAATGTGACGGAAGTCCAAACAGATTGCAGGACATCACACGATATTCGTTAAACCAGAGAAGATAAGGGTTGTTTGAAACATTTTCTAAAAAAGCTTAAAAGATTATAGGAAACATTAAAGGGTGAGTGTGAGAGGTGACTACTAATGGGCTGAAGATTGGTTCCATGACTTGTGCTCACTGTTTTTGGTCGATGACATCATAAGATCATATAAATGTGCTACTGTAATTCACTTTACAATACAATCTTGATCATCTTTCTCAATGCAAAGCAGCGTTTGGTTTTCGTACAGGAAGAATAGGATGATCTTGTGAGATAGTATAAAAATAAAGCAAAATTTAACGAGTGCAAGATCAAGCATTTGTGGTGCCTTGCCACTGTGTACTGCCAGGCTGTTTCAAACATGCCCTGGCCGCAGGGGCCGGCGGGGCCCTGGCGGCCGCTCGGCTGTGTCACCTCGCGCTGCTCTCCTGCTGCTGAGGCTGCTTTGGCCTATTGCTCTGTAGCACGTGCCGTCGCGTTACTTTGTGTAGACTTGCTGTTACGGACTAAGGAGTGTTCTTGCTTCAAAATTCAAAGTTATCAGTTGAAGAAGGCAAAATGAGAGAAAGCTTATCTGTTAATCACCATGATGCAGACTTTAAAAAGAGGCCTGCTCTTTTTTTATGTAAGGCAAACAGTTATCCTTCCAACTGCTGTACTAGGTGGCAAGGCCTCATGTGGAGTGTTGTCATGTTCTGTTCACCTGGAATTGGAAAGATAAAATCTGAGAGCAGCAAAAGAATTTCCATTCTCCCATCATGTTAGTAGCTGCTTTTACTAGACCCTCAGAATAGCTTGGCTACTTGGGCAGCCAAAGGTGGAGAGGAAACATCGTTTCTTTCTACAGTTGTGTGAGGGAGGTAAGCACCAAGAAAGTGGGAGACTTAAACTGAAAGGACAGTACTGACATGTGAGTGGATGAGTGTAAATTAACCAGGAAGAAAAATGGCCTTCTAATTAGAGGAGTGAGGTCTTGATATGGTGTCCAGTGGAAATGGTGTGGACCAGAGTCTTCCTGGTTTGGGGCTAGAACATCATTTAAGAGAAATGATGCTAGGGCAGTTATCTGCAGTATTATGTATTTGACCCAGAAAACACTTTCCAGGTACTTTCTTGTAAGGTTAGACCTACTGGGAAGCTACAGATTCGTTTATAAGTATTTCTCCAAGTAGATGCTGTCTTGAGTAATGGTGATATTTCCTAGACAAGTACTCTGTCTCATTTGAAGATGAGAAATTTAGGTTAGGGTTGCATGTTGTGCTGAGGTATTGAACGTTAGTGTTTCCTCTTGGAAATCATGAGGGATAAATATAGCAAAGGGCTTTTTTTTTCCTGTCCATGGTGGGGACCTCATAGGAAGGCTGTATTTTAAATATCTAATTGGTACTATTACTTTCTGGGACTTTAACAGACCCTCATTTTCAGGATAATCAAAATACTGGCTTCTGTCTTTCTGTTAAGTAATTAGTATTTATGTACAGAACAATTGAGTCTCCTTTTAAACTTTGAAAGTGGGTAAACACAAATTATTGTCAGATATAAGAGTTTATACGTTTTGGAAAAACATGGGATTTGAAAGCTGGAGCTCTGGGAACTCTTGGCTGTGCTGCTGTCCTTAACTGTGGCACTCCATGTAGTGGCCAGTGTGCAAAGACTTTATCAGAAGCTTTTCCAAATCTGATTGTAAATATCAATCCTGAAAGCTAATCCCAAGTAGGCAAACTAATCCACCCATCTTTCCCCCCTAGCAACTGCTTTGCCCCAGCCTTATAAATTATGTGTATCCCTGGCTTCTTAAAGCTTCCTGCACTTCTGTTGTTTCTTTTTTTAGCCTGTTCTACTTCTAAGCTTGAGTGTGATTAAAGCTTTCCTTGTCTGTCTTTTCTACTTGCTTCCGAAGACCCTCTTTATAGATGACATGTCTTTTGAGGAACAGTAGCTTCTTACTTATTCTTATTGCACTGACTTACAAGTCTTTCTAAAAGCCTTCATAAATTTTGCAGGGTGGGTTTAAAGGACATAAATACTCTGTAGACTCCATATGTTATTGATGATCTTTGATCCAATATCTGTAACAAGAAAAGGGATACGTTTTGTATATATTCAGTCAAAAATCCCTAGCACTAAGTACTTGAAGTAGTGGGGAGTGCTGACATGACAACAATTTGAAGGATGTCTTTTCTGCTTCTCAGTGACAGTGTTGATATGCTGGACGTAATATGTGACTCTGTGATAAGCAGGTGTACAACTGTGTTGTTGGAGAATTGCTGGCCATGCAGATGGTCTTTGAGACACAAAAAAGAGTGCAGATGTAGGGTGCTAGTATGTCTGACTAGACGTAGTCTAGGCACATAGAATGGTTTGGGTTGGAAGGGACCTGCAAGTTCATCCAGTTCCAACCCCCCTGCCATGGGCAGGGACACCCTCCACTACACCAGGTTGCTCAAAGCCCCATCCAGCCTGGCCTTGAACACTGCCAGGGATGGGGCAGCCACAGCTTCTCTGGGCAACCTGTGCCAGTGCCTCACCCTCAGAGGGAAGAATTTCTTCCTTAGATCCCATCGAAATCTCCCCTCTTTCAGTTTAAAGCTATTGCCCCGTGTCCTGTCACTACACACCGTTGTCCAAAGCCCCTCTCCAGCTTTCTTGTAGTCCCTTCAGGTACTGGAAGGTGCTGGAAGGTCTCCCCGGAGTCTTCTCTTCTCCAGGCTGAACAGCCCCAACTCTCTCAGCCTGTCTCCAGAGCAGAGGTGTTCCAGCCCTCAGATCATCTTTGTGGCCTCCTCTGGACCTGCTCCAGCAGCTCCATGTCCTTCTTGTGTTGAGGACCCCAGAGCTGAAGGCAGCACTGCAGGGGGGGTCTCAGGAGAGCAGAGCAGAGGGGCAGAATCCCCTCCCTCGACCTGCTGCCCACGCTGCTTTTGATGCAGCCCAGGACACGGTTGGCTTTCTGGGCTGCCAGCACGTTGCCGGCTCATGTTGAGCTTCTCATCCACCAGCACTCCCAAGTCCTTTTCCTCAGGGCTGCTCTCAATCCATTCTCCACCCAGCCTGTACTTGTGCATGGGATTGCCCCAACCCACATGCAGGACCTTGCACTTGGCCTTGTTGAACTTCATAAGGTTCTCACAGGCCCATCTCTCCAGCCTGTCCAGGTCCCTGTGGATGGCATCCTTTCCCTCCAGCGTGTCCACAACTCCGCACAACTTGGTGTCATCTGCAAACTTGCTGAGGGTGCACTTGATCTCACTCTCCATGTCACCAACAAAGATGTTAAACGTCACTGACCCCCTGCCTTTGCCTTCTGTGACTTGGGCCGTGCGACTGGAGCTCTTGCCAGTGAAGACTGAGGCAAAAATGTCATTCTGTACATCAGCCTTCTCCAAATCCTGGGTAACCAGGTCTTCTGTTTCCTTTTGGAGAGGCCCCACGCTTTCCCTAGTCCACCTTTTAGCACTGACACGCCTATAGAAGCTTTTCTTGTTGCCCGTGATGTCCCTGGCCAGATTTAACTCTATCAGGGCTTCAGCTTTCCTGACCTGATCTCTGGTTGCTCGGACAATTTCTCTGTATTCTTCCCAGGATACCTGTCCTTGCTTCCACCCCCTGTAGGCT
The DNA here is from genome assembly GCF_009769465.1 of Tauraco erythrolophus. Classification (NCBI taxonomy): domain Eukaryota; kingdom Metazoa; phylum Chordata; class Aves; order Musophagiformes; family Musophagidae; genus Tauraco; species Tauraco erythrolophus. The sequence continues at coordinate 11,788 of NC_141468.1, forward strand.
TTCTTTTTGTGTCCGAGTTGGTCCAGGAGCTCCTTGTTCATCCATGCAGGCCTCCTGGTGTTCCTACCTGCCTTCCTCTTTGCTGGGATGCACCACTCCTGAGCTTGGAGGAGGTGATCCATGAATATTATCCAGCTTTCTTGGGCCCCTCTTCCCTCCAGGGCTTTATCCCATTGTACTCTACCGAGCAGATCCCTGAAGAGGCCGAAGTCTGCTCCTGAAATCCAGGGTAGTGAGCCTGCTGTGCACCCTCCTTCCCACCCTAAGGATCTTGAACTCCACATGTTTTATGTGAAATGTCTGAGTTTAAATTTTGTGGTGATAAACAGAGAATTTTGGTGCCTTAGAGTGGAGTAGAACTGATCATTGTCTGCATGTTCCCTTTGCTTATATCTGATGATTCGTTGCTATAAACCCCTTTAGTCTAAAGAGATTTCTGTGGGCATTTTCTGTAGTCTAGAATGCTTAATTGTCTGCCCTTTGTCATGTGGAGAATGTTCTTCTATTGCTAACTAAAAAGTGTTTCATTTCTGGTATTAGAGAAATCTGTGAAATGAAAAAGTCTCACAAATCAAAGTGGTCATATCATAGATTATGTATTATATTTTACTTAGTAATATGATTTACCTTAGTTTATATGGTAAGCATTCATGGTTAATTAGCCATTGCAAAGTGATTTTACGCTTCCCAATTGAAGACATCTTGTGCATATCTACACAGAAATAGGGAGAATAGTTATGAAGTAGGACAACTTCATTTAAAGAAACAAGGAAAATGTGGAGTTTAGGAATTGAGAAATGTAGTAGAAGTAAGTATTGGTTAGAAGTCAAGAGTGCAGTAGCTTTTTAGTTGTGTGGGGTTTTTTTTTAACTGACCGGTAATATTGATGGGTTTACTTTCTTCTGTTTCTTTTCTTCCGACTTCTTTCCACTTGCAATGTCAGAATAACCAAAATTCAAGTGGAGGGCATAGAGAGGAAGCAGAAGCACTAAAAGAGCAGCTCAGAGAGCAAGAGGAGACTGTTCAGGATCTGAAGGAACAGCTGGCTCTAGCCAAAGTGAATCTGAAAGATGCTGAAATCAAGTATGCAGCACAGGTACAGAAATTTTTTTCTATTCATCAGTCTGTGTGTGTGTCTGTGTTTCCCGCCCCACCACTTACACTAACATGATAGAACAGAATAGTTCCTCTGGAAGGGACTTACAATGATCAGGTAGTCCAACGGCCTGACCACTTCAGGGCTGGCGGGAAGTTGAAGCATATTAAGGGCATTGTCCAAATGATTCTTACAACATGTGACCACCCTCTTGGTAAAGATGTTTCCTAATGTCAAGTCTGAACCTTCCCTGACGCAGCTTTGAACCGTTCCCATGCGTCTTGTCACTGGATAATTTGAGAGAGATGGTTGCTCCTGAGGACATGCTGCTGCTAGAGAATGTGGCTAAATCCTGCAGCCAGCCAGAGACAAGGCTGACAAAGTTCCATGCCCCCCAGTCCAGCTGGTAGCGTGGCTGAGAAGGCGTTCTCAGCAGGCGTGCAGGTACGACTCCTGTATGTGTGTGTAGGTGGCCAGCCACACAGGATCACCCAGTACTTACGCACACAGACAGTGCCAGCAGCCTCACCCTGTTCCCCTCTGTGGCAGCTCAGATGACAGAACAGTAAGAACATACACAGATGTACTTAGACGCGCAGCCTGCCCAGTAACTGGCCTCTGGATCCAAGTCTCCCCAGCTGCTGGCATGTGGACATACAAAGCGGCAGGGCCCACAGCTCAACTCCAGCTGCTGGTACGGACCCATGGCTCACACACATGTGCACAGAGCTGGCTGGCATTCCTCTGGTCCCTGCAATAGCCAACTCCCCTGTGCTGGCTTGCTTTTAGCAAAATGCATGTGTTAGTGCATGGACACACCCCCACCCACCACCACACCTGACCAGGGCTCCCCTGGCCCCTTCAGTAGCCAACCCCCTGTGGTCTTATCCTTAGAGAAGCACAGACACACAGGTGCACCCTCACCAGGACTCCCCTGGTCACTCTGGTAGCCAACCTCCCTGTGTTCTTGGCCTTGGAGATGCACAGGTGTGCACATGCACACAGCTGACGAGGGTTCCCCTGGTCTCTCTAGTAGCCAGCTCCCTTATTCACACCCTTTGGCCAATGTCCGGCCCATTCCTGGCCAGCAATCCCAGAGCAGGAAAATCCTGAAACTGCAGTCCTGGGTGAGAGAGAGAGAGTAGGCCTCAGGAGCAGAACGACGGGCGAGACCCTGCAGGGATGGCAACCGCTGAGAAAGAGAGACCGTCCCCAACAAACTGTCCAATTTATAGTGAGCGTGACGTTACATGGTATAGAGTACCCATTTGCCAATTCAGGTGTCAGTTGCTCTGGCCACACATCTTCCAGGTTCTTGAACATCTGGGTCATTAGGAAAAACAAGTTGAAAAGTTCTTGATCACTATGGATACCTGCATACTGCGACTGGCTATTACCAACTTTCTTCTCACTGCTTTGGGTGCTGCAGTCGTCTTAAAAATGCAGCTTACTTTAGAACTGTAGCTTTTCATGATTCTATCCCAGCGAAAGCAGAACAAGTAAGAAGACAGGACAGACTGCTGATCAGGTGCAGGGCATGGCCAGACAAGCGTATTGAGCAGCTACTGTTGGCATAACTAGCCTTTTATAGTTCCCTTACCCTCTGTTTTTTTGGTTTTATTCCTCCTCACATCACCTTGGTCCATCCATTTCTCTGCCTTTGGTTCCTCCTCTGAATGTTCCATAAGCCTTTCACAATGCCAAAGTGCCCTTCACGTGTGTCTCTCAGGATGTCCTGTATCCCCAGGCAGCAACCACCCCTGGTGCAAGAGGTGCTCTGCACTTAAGTCATGTTGGTGGGTTTCATGCTTGGACAATAAGACTGATGGCTCTCTGAGGAGGAGGGGAGCCGCCTCTGAAAGGGCCTGGACAGGGTGTCTCTTCCGAAGAGTCGGAATTTGGGTTCTTCTCTGTCTGCCATTGCCGTTCTGTGATGGGTTTTGCAATAGCTGGGGCAGAGTATTCTTTCAGCTCCCAGACCTGCCATTGCCCCTCTGTGTTCTACTGTATATGTGCAGAGGAGCTTTTTGTCGCGTAATGTAGCAGCTGTTATGTTACATTGCATTTATTTATGGAAAGATTTTTGTTAATACTCTGAATTGTAGGTTTAGCTTTTGATCTGTGAATTGGGCTGCATGCTGTACAAGTAAAAACCCAGGAGTTTTATGAACTTGGAATTATATAGTAATCATCTTTTATCATTTGCATATTTGTAGATGAAATTCTATGGGTTTTGCTGAGATCTGAAATACTATCACTTAATACATATGTATTAGTAGGATAAAGATACTGTTTGACCAAGGTTACATATAGGATTATCAAGCTGAAGACCTCATCACACACATAATATGCTGGTGCATCCTGAAAGCAAGCCTGCCTGTCTGTCAAGCTCATAACCTTTTTTTTTAATTTATTTTGTGTCTTACGTTTTCAGCTGAGCTCCCTGCAGGAAGTGATTCAGGAGAAGGAAGCTCTCCTAGAAGAGCAGGTTCACCAGCACCAGACTGAATTGCTCAAGATGGTGGCCCAGTCAGATATGGAAGCAGAGATGCAGCAGGTATGTTTGATATAATAACCTTATTACGGGAGGAGAAAGGAAAAGAAATCTTACCAGTCTGAAAACACCCTTGAGAGAGCAGTTCTTATCAAAGTAACTCAGAAGGGGTGAGAAGAGAGATGATTTGATTGTTTGGGGATTTTTGGATGCTGGTTTGGACTTTCAGAGTCCTTACTTCCATCTGTTGATTTGCTATCTGTTGAAAAGAAAGAACAGAAAAAAAATAGTATTAATTTTTTGTGCTCCTGTTCCCTATTTGTGAAACAATGCTGAGCAGTTCCTACTGCACCAGGGCTCCAGAGTAAGTATCAAAAAAAAAAGTTATTCAGGCTATTAAAGTAACTGTGTTATGAAAACTAGGTGTATGGATGAAAGTAGGAAATCCAGCCACCTTATGTTAGCCTCCCAGACCCTGGCATAGCACTGTCTGTCTCACAGAACCTGCGTACGCTTCAGAGACAGCTGGAGGAGCAGGAAGCAGCTCTGCTGGGACGAACTCAGGTGGTAGAATTGCTACAGCAGGAATTACACGCTGCTAAACAACAAAACCAGGTACCTTTTCATGCTTTGCTTATTGCCTTACTCTCATATGTAAGTGGTGGATGGGGCCTTTGTCAGTAGCTCAGAAGTTACCAGATTAGCTTATTCCTGGCACCTGGTTTCCAGCATGAAATCAGCTTGGGGGGGCTCCCTCAGTTCAGGTTTTAGAGCTGCAGGTCTGTATGCATAGCTTGTAGCATGTCCAGCCAAACAACAGGGATAGGGATGCTGCAGCAGCCATCTCTAGTGACCTGGATTCTGGGCAGGTGGACAGGGACAAAATCTATCCATACTCCACGCTGCTGACTGATAACGTGCGAAGCCATCAAATACGCAATGCTTTGCCTAAGACCAAAGTACCAAACAGTGCTGCTGTAGCTACACTGTTTCTGGACTGCAGTATCCAGGCCACATCAGAACATAGATATTCTTTGGTATGTCTCGCTGAGAACTTGCTAACATGATGGCACAGCTTCTGGAGTGGTATTGGCTCTCGCTCAATCATTTTGGAGTGTGAAGAGAACAAGATCAAGTCCGTGCATAGGTGACTATATACACATGTGCTTCTTGCGACAGGGTTTAGTATGCAATCTCTTAAAAGGCTTGTATGCAGATATGTGATGAGTGTATTTTTATTTTTTTCCAATATCTGAACTTCTGAAAATAATTCTCCATCCTTTTAGAAAAGGCTTATACTGTATCAGTCTCATGTTAGTAGACTGCACAATCTCCAGCCAGTCTAGTGCTGAACCTCCTTTTGATAACTTTTACACACTTATGCACCACTCTTATTTTTTCGCGTGCGTCCCAGCCAGGCACAGTAGTGAGACCTCTTACCACCAGGAAGAGGTGAAGAACCTCTGTGAGCCGACTTGTGCTCAATACTGATTACATTGCCCACCAGGGTGTTTCAGGGAGTGGTGACATGGATGTCTTCATGGCATGGTTGTTGGGGTCCTCTGACTCCTTTTCTGTGTCTCTGACTCCCCTCATGCACATTATATGGTCAGAGGGACACCCTGGTACACGTATAAACTTGAGGCCATGCGGCTGAACCTTCTCTTCCTACCCATAAAGTAAAGGGAGCTCCTCACCTGCCTCCTCCTGAAACTGTGACCATCCACAGCTCTGGGAGGAGAAAGTTTGACAAAAGGAATTCTGGCAAGTGTAGGGTCTGTTTCTTTTCTTGGTTGTCTTAAATCTCTGCTCAGCGCCGACCAGCTTTCTGGGATCTTTCTTGAAGCAATGGGCAATGTGTTACCTCCAGTTTCCTATTTCAGCATTTTTGACCTCCTTTCATATACACGCTTTTGTTCTGCTTTTTAATTGTACTCTATAATTGTTGAGTTCTTCCTCTTCTGTTTTAGTCCTTCCCTTTTTGGGAAGCTTTCTTTCCTCTAAAGGAGAGCTCATGGCCACTGTTTTACTATTTCTTTCCTCTGCATTCTCCTGCTCTAAATTAAGACCTTCCTTTACTAAAATTGAGAGTTCTCGTTCCTCCCAGCATTCCTTTCCTGCAATTTGCAGATAGTTAAGCAGTTTCTTTCTAACAAATTGAGATTTCTGCCATATTTATTTCCTTCTTTCTGGTGCGTAGATATTTGAAAAAGATTTAATGGAAATTTTAAAATATAATTCAGATACTTTGCTTTGACGATGTATTGAACTAGTTGAGAGTTAGATTAATTTCCATATCCTTTTACAGACACTCCTAGATCAGTGCCAGAAGATGGAAGTGGATCTATGCTCTCTGAGAGATGTGCTAGATGCAGAGAGACGAGAGTCTCAGGATCTCAGAGAGAAGATGGAGCTGGAACTAGCTGAGAGGAAGCTGTCCTCCCATCGCTTGCAGGAGGAGGTGCAGTGTCTCTCAGAACAGCTGGAAGACGCAAGAAGAGCACAAGCCGAATTAGAGATGAAGTATAAAGACCTGGAGCGGGACCAAAGGCTGGAGGTGGAAGAGAAAAACCTGCAGATCAGTTGTCTTAAAGTGGCTGAGCAAGAGCTGCAGTCTAGCCATGCTGCCCTTGTAGCTGAAAATGATCAGCTGAAACGGGATGTTGGCCAGCTGTTGGTGTTGTCTGCTGAAAACAGTGCTACAATACGGAAACTGCAGGGTGAGCAAGCACAGCACTTTGGTGAAGCAGGTTCTCAAGAGCTTAAGGATCATTGGATTGCCTTCTTTTTGACTTTGTCTTTATAGTAGCTCATAAGAACGTCTTGATGTACCAGTTCCTAGTTGCTGGGGAACATAGGAGTGGTTGTAGTGTATCAAACTAAAGGTCTCTCTAGTGCCATCCCACCTTTCTGTCTTTGTCAGTGACCAAAGCCGGTTGCAAGAGGAGAAGCAGAAGAGTAGGGCAGCGTATGTGGTGCTTTCCTTGTGTACTGTCCCAGCCTATGATCTTTTGGGGCTTATGGATTTCTTGAGCTAGATGTGGGGGGTTTTTAATTAATTTTAATAACTTGTTGGATTTTTTTCTGTTGACTTATGAAAGATCTTTTTAGATGTGCCCCATTCTTCAGAGTCTGAGTTTCTACTGAAATTACAAGTAAAACAACCAAGGAAAGCAAACTGTATCATTTTTACTGTAGGCCTGTATTAAAGCTAACAACATTGATCTTGCCTCAAGCTATTATTTCGAATCGACTTTTGTTCCAGCTCCTCTATGGCCCAAAACTGAAGCAGTAACTGAGAGATAAGGAATATCATGTACTATTATGCATATGTGTTAAACTGAGTATATTTCAGCAGAAAAAGGCAAAACCACACCTAAACTCCCTTTTTTCCCCTCCAGCAGATGATCTTGTACAGAAACCTGGAGAATTTGTCTGCTGTCAGAATGAACTGAAATCCCAGTCAGTAGTGCAGGTGCGTGAATTGAACAAACAAGTCTGATCTTTTCATATGAATCTCTTGAATGTGTGGAGGAACTGAAGCTGAAAGAAAATTTTGGAATTCCTTTTTTTATGAAGTATTGCTTGAGAAAGGCTTTTATGGATTCTCTCAGCTAATGGGCAGACATGTTATGACAATTGAAGCCTGGGAAGAAATAGGAGTCAATTTGGGTAATTTAAAAGTTGCCAGTTGATTTTTTTTTTTTTTTTTTTTAAAAAAAAGGTTAACTGGAAGATCAAAGATTAATGTGTATGTATAAACTGCATTGAAATTTATCATTGAAATTTATCTTTCTCCCCTCCCTCCTATGTTTAAACAACTTCACAGGAAAAAATAATAGATCAGGAAGATCGAAATGAGACTTCACTCCTACCCACAGAAAACTTGGAAGGACAGAATACTGAAGGTAGTGTGATTATCTTACCTATTTTAATATTCTTAAAATACTTAAGAATTATTCTTGTCTATTTTTAGGTAAGAAACATGTCCGTGGTTGCTGGTTCATTACACTTTCATTGCCAAGATCTTAAATAGTATAGAATTCTTTCAAGTGGTTAAAGTAGAATTTAATTGTAAAAGAAAAAGCAACTATTTGAACCTCAGGCAGTGAACAGACTGACAGAAACAAATGAGTAAACCATCTGGAATTATTAAAAAGACTGGGCAGTGCATCGTAGACCTGCCTGCATGATGGTGGTGCGTGATACGAAGCGACAGTTGGTGTTTTGGCCGTGAGACGGAGTGGGGAGAGCTGTTACCTGTATGGTTCACGTGCTTCATGTTCCTGCATGTGTGATCTATGGTGATAGGTGCAAAGAACTTGGAGGAGACATGAAAAAGCTAGGATGAAGGCAAGGATGGTAATATTATGTGATTGCAGGCTTTTCCAGAAAAGGGCACCAAGGTTAGCTTCATTGTAATAGGGCATATTAAGTTCAATGAACAGTTTTGGTTTATTTGGGTTTTTGTTCCATTAATGTCAGTTATGCCTGGGGATGGTAGAATATATTTTGTATTCCAAGGCACTGTACACTGGGACATTCTTAGATTGTACAAAATAAGATATAACTGAAGTGGTAGCTCCTCCTTGATACAAAATACTGACAATCTGCTGCTGGTGCTTCAGGGCCTTATTTTTGATCACTTTTGCTGAAACAGTAAAGGGTTCATACATATGCTACATGGAGAAAAAAAGACAATTAATTTGATTTTGAGTGTCTAGGCATGTAGACTGGTAGTGGCAATATCACCACCCTGTCAGAGTTGTAGTATAAAAAGATGAGTTCCCACAGTTTTTGACTTTAGAGTGTGGTGCGCTATGGCAATAGGCTGTCTTGGTTACTGCAGAAATAGATTCCTTTTACTTCCTGTCATTCAGATATAGACCCTCTGTGTAAGAATCCTGATGGAGGAATAATCACCAAAAAAACAGATTCCTGCAGTCCTAGAACATCTCCATTCTCTCTTTTTATTCTATGAACTCAGAAATTCAGGTCCTTAACGGACTTCAAGACATCATTTAGAATCACAGAATGGTTTGGGTTGGGAGAGACTTTTAAAGATCATCTAGTCGAACCCCCCTGCTCTGGTCAGGGACATCCTTCACTAGATCAGGTTGCTCAAAGCCTTGTCCACCCTGACCTTGAACATGTCCAATGATGGGGCAACTGACAACTACTCTGGGCAATCCAAAGAGAAGAAGCCCTCTTGAAAGGCTGCAATAAGGCCCCCGTGGAGCCTTCTTTCTCCAGGCTGAAAATCCCCAAGTCTCTCAGCCTTTCTTCACAGGAGATATGTTCCAGCCTTCTGATCACTTTCATGGCCCTCCTCTGGAGTCACTTTAACAGATCCATATCCGTCTTGTACTGGGAGACCCCAGAACTGGGCACAGTACTCCAGGTAGGGTCTCATGAGAGTAGAGTAGGGGGCAAGAATTGTCTCCCTCAACCTGCTGCCCACTCTTCTTTAGATGCAGCCCAGGATATGATTGACTTTCTCAGCTGCAAGTGCACGTTGCTGGCTCCTGTCCATTTTTTTGTTTATCAGTATCCCCAAGTCCTTCTCAGGCCTGCTCTCAGTCCATTCATACCCTAGTCTGTATTGATACTGGGGATTGACCCAACCTATGTGCACTTGGCGTTGTTGAACTTCATGAGGTCTGCATGGGCCCACTTGTCATGGTCCCCCTACATGGCATCCCACTCCTCGAGCAAATCAACTGCACCGCTCAGCTTGGTGTGATCTGCAGGCTTGCTGAGGGTGCACTCAATCCCACTGTCTGTCGTGAATGAAGATAGTAAATAGTGTGGTCCCAGTATGGACCCTTGAGGGACACCACTCATTACTAGTTTCCACTTGAACATTGAGCCATTGACTACAACTTTTTGCACGCAGCCATCCAGGCGGTTCCTTATCCATGTAACAGTTCATCCGTCAAACTCATATCTCTGCAATTTAGTGGCAAGAATGTTGGGAGGACCATATCAAAGGCCTTAAGGAAGTCCAGTTTTTAATCTGATTTCATACCCTGAGTTAGGATTGAGTATATTCAAAATGTACCTGGAAGGCTTTCATGAGCTTTCTTAAAAAGCAGGTCCTTCCTCCACTGAAAGAAATTCCACTTGAAAAATGCAGTGACTTTTAGAGCTTCACTGTCATGTTATGTAAAAAGTCTTTCCCAATGCATGTTTACCAGCCTGTTTGCTTCAAACCAAGTTTTTTTTGTTGTAATTCTACTTCCAGTGAGCATCTTGAACCCTGCATTACTGACATTTTTTAACATTTTAAACACTGGGAAATGTAATTTCTTTAAAAAAGCATGAAAAGATTAAATAGAAAAATGTAAAAATTCATCATCTTTAAAACCTTCTCTGTAGGTTCTAAAGAATTTGTTACTTCATTTCCTGATGACTTTCTAGTTTGTCAGTCTTATTTAAAGACTGAAATGGTGTCTGTTGGTATCAAATGTAAATGGAAGCTTTCTTGTCGTAGAATCATGGAACAATTTGGGTTGGAAGGGACCTTAAAGATCAGTGCCAACCCCCCTGCCATGAGCAGGGTCACCCTCCACTACACCAGGTTGCTCAAAGCCCCATCCAGCCTGGCCTTGAACACTTCCAGGGATGGGGCAGCCACAGCTTCTCTGGGCAGCCTGTTCCAGTGCCTCACCACCCTCACAGTGAAGAATTTCTTCCTTAGATCTAATGTAAGTCTCCCCTCTTTCAGTTCAAAGCCATTGCCCCGTGTCCTGTCACTGCACACCCTTGTAAAAAGTCCCTCTCCAGCTTTCCTCTAGGCCCCCTTTAAGTACTGGAAAGCTGCAATAAGATCACCCCGGAGCCTTCTCTTCTCCAGGCTGAACAGCCCCAACTCTCCCAGCCTGTCTCCATAGCAGAGGTGCTCCAGCCCTTGCATCATCTTCGTGGTCTCCCTGTGGACTTGCTCCAGCAGGTTGATGTCCTTTTTATGTTGGGGGCCCCAGAGCTGGACGCAGCACTGCAGGGAAGGGGGTCTCACGAGAGCAGAGCAGAGGGGCGGAATCACCTCCCTTGATCTGCTGGCACCACTGCTTTGATGCAGCCCAGGACACAGTTGGCTTTCTGGGCTGCAAGTGCACATTGGCAGCTCATGTTGAGCATTTCATCACCCAACACGCCCAAGGCCTTTTCCTCAGGGCTGCTCTCAATCCATTCTCTGCCCAGTCTGTACTTGTGCTTGAGATTGTCTCAACTCATGTGCAGGACCTTGCACTTGGCATTGTTGAACTTCATGAGGTTTGCACAGGCCCACCTCTCCGGCCTGCCAAGGTCCCTCTGGATGGCATCCCTTCCCTCCAGCGTGTCCACAACACCACACAGCTTGATGTCATCTGCAAACTTGCTGAGGGTGCACTGATCCCACTGTCCATGTTGCCGACAAAGATGTTAAACAGCACTGGCCCCAGTACTGACCCCTGAGGAGCACCACTCTTCACTGGTCTCCACTTGGACATTGAACTGTTCACTGCAACACTTTGAGTGTGGCCATCCAGCCGATTCCTTATCCATCAAGTGGTCCATCCATCAAATCCGTGCCTCTGCAATGCAGAGACAAGGATGTTATGTGGGACAGTGTCAAATGCTTTGGACAAGTCCTGGTAGATGATGTCAGTTGCATATACGAACGAGTGATGCACAGTGTAATTGCTCCCCACCTGGTGACCAATGCCTGTCCTGTCCCAGCATACAATCCCGAAACAGGTAAGTCCTGACACTGCAATCCCAGACGAGCGAGAGGCCCTAGAAGAGAGCACGAGAGAGAGAGAGAGAGACCTCTGAGAGTGAGAGCCCCTGGAAGAGCAAAAGGCCCTTCTTTGTGATCAACCCTCGTCTATCTACTGGACATGACATTGCATGATATGGAATATTTTATTGGCTAATTTAACCCTCAATCCTAAGTCTAGATTCAGATCGTAAGAGGATTTGTGGACCCCTTGTCCCAGCTATGCTTCCCTTTCCCAGCCTGTTGTGCTCCTGCACACTGGCAAAAAATACAGCAAGTTGAAAAGTCCTTGAGGTCTTGGTGCCAACTATAAACATCAGTGCGCTGTCAATATTCTTAACGAGTCTCAGGCTAAAACCAAAACACAGAGCTCTTCTAGCTGCTAAAAAGAATTGCTGACTGTCCCAGTCAAAACCAGGACAGCAGCCTGTGCCCGTGGTCAGTCACCCTCACAGGGGAAAAAGCGTTTCCCGATGTTTAGAGGGAACCTCCTGTGCTTCAGTTTGTGCCCGTTGCCTCTGGTCCTGTCACTGGGCACCACTGGAAAGAGCCTCACTCCATCTTCTTTACGCTCTTCCCTCAGGTATTTGTACTCATTGATGAATTACCCCCTGAGCCCTCTCTTCACTGCGCTAACGAGTCCCAGCCCACTCAGCCTTTCTTTATATGGGATGCTCCAGTCCCTTAATCATCTTTGTGCCTCTTTCTTGGGCTCTCTCCAATATGTCCACGTCTCTCCTGTACTCAGGAGCCCAGAACTGGACGCAGTACGCCAGGTGTGGCCTCACCAGTGCTGAGTAGAGGTGAAGGAATACTTTGCCTAATGCTGCCCAGGATACTATTAGCCTTCTTTGTGGCAAGGGCACATTGCTGGCTCCTGGTCAGCTTGGTGTCAGCCAGGACCCCAGGGCCTTTTCTGCAAAGCTGCCTTCCATCTGGGTGGTCCCCAGCATAAACTGGTGCTATGGGGTTGTTCCTCCCCAGGTGGAAGACTTTTCACTTCTCATTGAACTTTAGGAGGTTCCTGTCAGCCCATTTCTTCAGCCTGTCCAGGTCCGTCTGAATGGCAGCACAACCCTCTGATGTATCAGCAACTTCTCCAGTTTTGAATAATCTGCAAGCTTGCTGGGAGTGCAATCTGTCCCATCATCATCATCCCAATCATTAAGATGTTGAACGGGGTCAGACCCAGTACTGACCCCTGGGGTACACTGCTAAGTTACTGGCCTCCAGCTAGACTTCATGCTGCTGATCACCACTCTTGGCTGGCCATTCAGCCAGTTTTCAGTCCACCTCACTGTCTGCTCATCCAGCCCATCCATCAACAGCTTCTTCTGTGAGGCTCTTATGGGAGACAGTGCCCTCCTGTAGGCCTTGCTGGTAGCCCCTGCTCTCCCTTTATCCACTGAGCCAGTCATTTCATCATATACAGTGACATACCTGTGGTAAATGGTGCTTATGCGTCAGGTTACAGAAATATAAGCATAAAAATATCCTGAGTCAAACAGCAACTAAGTTCTTGTACCAATCTTGTCTTGGACCATGGTCCTTAAGAGTTTTATTCTTCTCTTTTTTTAACAATTTCTCATTTATCCAAATGAAATTTGAAATGTTTTGCTACAGAAGTTCTTTCTTTCCCCTCCTTTATAAAAATATTTCTTAAAACTTGAAACTCGTATCAGCTGTCCTTTAATTTTAGTCTGTGTAACAACAATTGTTCTTTTCTAAAAGGTGCTTAAAACAGCATGTTGTTTGGTGGTTTACCTCTAAAAAAAACCACACCACGTTATCCAGTGACAATGTTATGTATCTCCACTACGTAAGTGTTGCTAACAGCCATGTGTCCTGTTCTCTAAAGTTCCTGGAAGAATATCCTGTTACTATCTAAATCAGAGTTTTAGTTTTCAAATAAATTGTTTATGTTCAAATATTTCAGAAATACCACACTTGCAACGTGTTCTCCAGGAGCCTCAGCAGGAAGCTTTGACGGTTGCAGAAAACACGAAGCAGGTAATGATTAAGGAACTGGAATAAGCTAAAACTAAAATAGGTCAAGGACTGGCCTTAAAACAGCTAAGCTGTTATGGCCTTTTTTAACAATCCTCTTTGGAAGGTTATTATTAACTGGATTAATGATGAAAGACAGAAATAGATGCCAAGTACTGCTGGTACTGTGTTCTTATCAGAATGTATTTCCCTTTGCTGGCTGTGTGTAATTCTTGTGTCCTTCATCCATTCAATCCATATTCGTACTATTTTCTGTCTCTCTTTGGTTCTTCAGCAAAACCATAGGCCAAACTGAGGTAAGTCTCACAAAATACAGTTCCAAAGGCCCAGCTGTCATTGTAGGATGCCTGTCCATTCCCGCTGCCCTGATGGGGATCCGGCAGACTGACTGGCGGAAGCTGAGCTCTCTTTGTTAAGTGAGAGTTGTGCCCACGTTTTCCCTAGTCCACCTTTTATCACTGAGGTACCTATAGAAGCTTTTCTGTTGCCCTTGATGTCCCTGGCCAGATTTAACTCTATCAGGGTTTCAGCTTTCCTGACCTGATCCCTGGTTGCTCGGACAATTTCTCTGTATTCCTCCCAGGCTACCTGTGCTTGCTTCCACCCTCTGTAGGCCTTTTTGTGTCCGAGTTGGTCCGGGAGCTCCTTGTTCATCCATGCAGGCCTCCTGGTGGTTTTGCCTGACGTCTTCTTTGTTGGGATGCACCGCTCCTGAGCTTGGAGGAGGTGATCCATGAATATTAGCCAGCTTTCTTGGGCCCCTGTTCCCTCCAGGGCTATATCCTATGGTGCTCTACTGAGCAGATCCCTGAGGAGGCCAAGGCCTGTTCTCCTGAATTCCAGAGTAGTGAGTTTGCTGAGCGCCCTCCTCACTGCTCTAGCGATATTGAACTCCACCATTTCATGGTCACTGCTGCCAAGGCTGCCCTTGGGCTTCACATTCCCCACCAGCCCCTTCTTGTTGGTGAGAACAAGGTCCAGCAAAGCACCTCTCCTCCTTGGTTCCTCTACCACTTGGAGAAGGAATTTACCATCAACACATTCCAGGAACCTCCTGGGTTGCTTTGGCCCTGCTGGGTTGTCCATCCTACAGATAGCAGGGTGATTGAAGTCCCCCATGAGGACCAGGGCTTGCGAACGTGAGGCTGCTCCTATCTGTCTGTAGAGGGCCTCATCCACTTGGTCCTCCTGGTCAGGTGGCCTGTAGCAGACACCCACTATGTCCCCTGTCCCTGTTCTCCCTTTAATCCTGACTGATAAGCTCTCCGTCAGCTCTTCATCCATCCCCAGTCGCAGCTCGATGCACTCAGCTGGTCACTGACATAGAGGCAACACCTCCTCATCTCCCCTGCCTGTCTTTCTTAAAGAGCCTGTATCCTTCCATTCCAGCACTCCAGTCATAGGAGCCATCCCACCGTGTCTGCGTGATGCCAATAAGATCATAGCCCTGCACATGTCTCTAACTCCTGCTGTTTATTCCCCGTGTTATGTGTGTGGCATCATTGCATTCACTGATATCCCAATCTGCTGAGATATGTCTTAGTCTGTTGCTTATCACAGAAACCAATCTACCTGGTTTTTTATTGATTTTCATTAGGCATCTGAGTTGCATCTAAAGTTGGGACTGATAGTTTTTACTCAAAGCTTGGCAGGGCAGCAGGCAGCTAAGACAGCTGTCTTCTAATGCAAAGATCATGGCTCAAAATTAAGTATTTTTCCTTCAACCAACAGAATAAGAATGTTGGACCTGAGGTGAAGTTCCAAGACTTGCAGACTCTGGAAGCTCCAGCCTCTTATGGAGACTGTTCTTCTCCTTGTACAGGTGAGGACACAGAGTAAGGCATGTGACAAGAAAATTGTGGAAATTTGTAAAGTTTCAGTGACAAATCTAAGGTGATTTGGAAAGAGGAGCTTTGAGGTCAGAATCTAAAGATGTACAGGGGATAGAAAAGATGCACATGATGTAGAAGAGAATTTTCTGATGTGGAATGGATAGGATATATCAGAAGAGAAGTAGGAAGTGGTTCCTAAGATGAGAAAGGGAGAAGTGTTTGAAGGAAAGCATGTTTGTAGATGCAAAGGCTGATGTGTAAGACACAGGAGAGAATTAAGATAAGATGAAGAATTGGATTACTCTCTGCAAGGTAGTAAGTTTCTGTTTGTGTCTGGAATTACCACCCCCACCCCCCAAATTATTAAAAAAAAAAAAAAAATCCCAAACCAACCCAAAATGAAACAACCTGTTACCTAGGTCACTTGTCTCTTTGCCTCTTCATTCTTCTGTGGAGGGTAGATATAGTGTAGACTTAGGGGATGGTAGTGTGCAGCAAATGCAGGAGGTTTTGCATGTGCAGAGCTATTGGGGATGTCTGGGTGCAATGCAAAGACTCAAACTTTTTTTTTTATTTGTTTTTGTCTTTCTTACCTTGGGAACTAGAGCAGCTCCAGTCCTATGTATTATCTCTCCACTTACCTACTGACTTTACATGCAACTCGTTACACTGATGGTGACAAGTGTACCTTTTATCACTAGATGCATCAGGAGAGCAGGTGAATTCTGAAGTGCAAAAGCCATTTGATGACACATTGGTGCTCACTGAGGTAAAAATTTAGTCTGGAACTTTTTTCTTCGCAGTATTGTACGCATCGTGGATATGAATGATATGGATGAATGCCCCATCCGTGGAAGTGTTCAAGACCAGGTTGGATGGGGCTTTGGGCAACCTGGTGTAGTGGAGGGTGTCCCTGCCCATGGCAGGGGGTTGGAACTGGATGATCTTTAAGGTTCCTTCCAACCCAAGCCATTCTATGATTCTATGAAAACTTTAATTCAGTTTAAAAGCCCCAAGGAGTTGGTTTTTTAACATCCTGTAACTTAAAAGTGGTTACTGCAACACTGCAGCAGGCTTTAAGAAATAACTTTCCTTTAATGGTTCCCCATAAATTGTTTCTGCCCTCTGAGCTGATGAATGGACACCCTTTAAAACACAAGATGTTGACTTACTGGTGGGCTGCTGATCCATCCTTTCTGGGAAGGATTTGTGACTGCTTTTCTTTTGTAATCTGTTTTTGTGGGTGGGAGGAAGGCTTAAGATAGTTATTTGGAAAAAGCCAAGCACTTTGGTCTAGATGCTTTGTCTGGTGCACTCACTTTGGAGATGAACATAGACTGGAATATGGACTTCTACACTGTTTCTTTGCCATGTTAAATGGACAGATAGAATAGGGGACAAAACCTCCTCATTCAGAGACTATGGATGGGATGCCAGGAAAATGTGACTGGATAAGTACACTGGAGGGCTTATGAGAATCACAGGAGAACTGAAACACTTCAGAATCATACTATCTTGTGAAAAAGAGAGAATAGGAAATAAGGGAATGGCAAGTTACCTTTATGGTCTAATCCTAGAGCCAGAATCTTTCATGCTGCAACTTCAGAAACTGAAATGAACAGAACTGATCTGAGGAGTCCTCCTGTTGTTAGTAAGGCTACTATTTATTGCAATAAATAGCCAGCTCAAGAAAGGGTGTGCTTAAACTGCAAAATGTGGAAAGCAGATACTTCCAAAAGTGACCCTTTCACAGGATTCAAAGGAAAATCGAAACCTATTATTTTCTTTCAGGCAAGAACAGATGGCTTTCTCAGTGGAAGTGAGCAGTTTACTGAGGAAAGATGTCCTCCTGGAATCTTGGAATATCTTGCTGCAGAGAAACAGAAAGATCTGTCAGTTCTGCTGCTGGAACTGAAAGAAGCCCAAGAAGAAATAACTTTTCTGAAAAGGCAGCTCGAGGCCCCAAACAGCCAAACTTGTACAGATAACCAAAGAGGAGAAGCAGCTAACCAGCTGGAAGATAATTCCCAGATATGGTCTCTTGGGAGAGAAGAGCAAAAGGCTTCAGATACGCAAAATGAGTTGGGCAATAGTTCATTACTGAGAGAAGCAGAAATGCAGCAAATTGATGTGCTTCAGAAAAACAGAATCAGTCTTCAAGAAGTGCCCCAGGGAAGCACTGTCCCCTGCAGAGGGGAGATGGAGGCAATGCAAATCTCTACAGCAGATCCGGAGCCTGGCACCTCTCAATCTCAAGAACTGACAAAGTTACAAAACCAAATTACAGAACTGCAAATAATTCTGCAGAAATCAGAAGAATCCTATAAGAAAGATCTAGAAGAAAAAGGTGCAGAAATAAATAGGCTAAACCAGTTGGCTGAGGAATACAGGAGAAAAATAGAGGATTCTGACAGTGCGTTTTGTGTTTTGACTAAAGAACGAGATCAGCTCCTGTGTCAGATGAAGGAACTTTCTATCGTAACAGAACTGAAAGAGCAAGTGAAGCAACTTGAGGAAAATCTAGCTCTTTCAGAGAAGCAGAGGCTGTCAGACAGTCAAAGCAGTCTTCTGAGAGAACAAATCCAAAGCCTTAAAAATGAATTTAAATCCAAGGAGATGAAAATTGAAGCTTTGCAAAAAGACTTGGATGAAGCGCAACTTCAGCTTTCTGACCAGGACATGCAATTAAAAGATCTGAGAAGCCAGATCAAGAAGAAGGAATGTGAGGTACTTGATCTAGGACAACTTTTGAGGGAGAATACAGCTGAGATAGAAGAGCTTTCCCAAAACTTAGCCTCAAAGGCACACGAAGCAGCAAGCCTAGAACAGCTTGTTGCTGAACACACCAGGTCTATAGAGAGCCTGCAACAAACCTTGCTGGAGAAAGACCAACAGATGACAGAGATCAGTGTCAGCATGTCTGAGAAAATGGTCCTGCTGAATGAAGAGAAGTTTTCTCTAGGAAATGAGCTGAAGAGCCTTAAAGAGCAAACAAGTCTATTATTAAAAGCCCAGGAAGAAAAAGACCAAAACATTGAAGCAAAAGATACATATCTGAAACGTGGGGTGTCTGAGCAGCAGGATGAGACTGAGGCAGCATGTAAAGAAAGTGAGGTATTAGTAAATAAACTTGAACTTCTGAAAAAAGAAAATGAGCAAGTAAAGCGGAAGCTGCAAGCAGCACTTGTTAACAGGAAGGAGCTTCTGAAGAAGGTTAGCAAATTGGAGAATGAATTAGTACAATTGAGAAGAGAACCTGAATCAGAAACCTTAGTGCCTCAAGAAGCTGAAGGGGAAGAAAATATGACAAGCATGATATGCAGAGAAGGGAATCTTGAAAGCCAGCCCAGTGAGGAGTATCTAATTCAACTGCTTTCTGAAAAGGAATCTGAGTTGCAGAGCATCCGGAAGAACCTGCTGGATAAAGAAACTACTGAAGCACAATTGCAGGCAGTGATTGAGGAAATGAGGCGAAGCTTGCAAGGTAAGACAAACATTGTTTCAATTAAAGATGAAATCATGGAGAGTCAGACCATTGCTGACAAAGTAACTGAAACCAATAAAAGCCCAAAAGATTATGAAGAAAATGAAAAAAATAGTTCAGCAGCTACAAATCTTGAAGAAAACCAAAAATCTTCTCTGAAAGACAGGATTTCAACTCTTGAACAAGAAAAAGAACAACTTCAGAAAAAGCTTCAGGAAGCCCTGGTATCTCGCAAAGACACTATAAAAAAGGCTCAAGAAAAAGACAGGCATCACAGAGAACAGCTGAAACAGCAGAAAGATGATTACAACATCCTACAGGAACAATTTGATAAGCAAAGCAGAGAGAAGGAGAGCATCCAGGCTCAGCTCAGACAGCTCCAAGAACAGAAAGGATCAACAGATAATGTTCTTGGGAATCAAGGTGGGTTGGATTCTTCATGTGTGGATGCAGAAAATACAACAAATAACAAGCTTGTTCAAGTTGCAGATGTTTCTGGGGAAGAGTTTAAGAAAAAACTTGAAAAATTGCAGATGGAGAAGGAGGAATTGGAATCTAATGTTAGCCATATGCAAAGTGAACTTGCTTACAAATCAGAATTAGTCTCTCATTTGCAAGAGCACGTAGCACAGTTGTTTCTGGAGATAGAAGGGCTGAAGAGACCCTCTGACCAAGCCGAAGCTAAGGCAGCAAGTCTTCAGACAGAACTGGAGGAGAGTCAAGCGAAAGTTTCTGGAGAGAGCAGTCTGGAAGACCTGAAAACACTTATGCACCAAAAGGATGAAGAAATGAAATTTCTTAACTTGCAGCTAAGGGAGAAAAGTGAAACTCTCAATAATGTGCAGGCACAGTTGCTGGAAAAAGAGGACTCAGTCAAGAGACTATGTAGTCAGTTAGAAACTCAAGCTCAGGTGCATGAGGAACAAAGCAAACAACTGCAAAGAGAGTTGCTTGAAATTCAGGAGAAGCAAGATGATGGTGTAGAAGCAGCTAAACAGAAGAACCAAATGCAGAGGAAGTTGCAAGCTGCACTTATTTCAAGAAAAGAGGCACTAAAGGAGAGCAAATCTCTAAAAGAGGAGCTGGCTAATGCTAGAACTACTATTGAAAATCTTTGTGTCAAGTTGACAAATATGGAAAGCCAAATATGTGGCCATGTTAAAGAAAGAGATGCTTTAACAGAAAAGTTAGCAGGCCTCACTGAAGAGCGAGAAAAACTTGTTGCAGAAGTTGATAAAGTACTTGTGGAAAATCAGAATCTTGATGGCTCCTGTAAAAACCTGACATTTACTCTAGATAGAGTTGTTCTGGAGAAGGAGAAGCTAGAGAAGGAGATAGAATCCTTGAAATGCTTTCAAGCTGCTGAGAGTTCTGAGTGGCATGAGAAATACAGGGAGCTTCAGAAAGAATACGAAACTCTCCTGCAGTCATATGAGAATGTGAGTAACGAGGCCGAGCGGATTCAGCGTGTTTTGGAAACTGTTAGGCAGGAAAAGCAGGAAATTTTCATTAAGCTGAAAAGCGTTGAAGCAAAAAAAGAAGAAACAGATAAGCAGCTACAGGAAGCTGGACAGGAAATTGATGGAATGAAGGAGAAAATGAGGAAGTTTGCAAAATCAAAGCAACAAAAGATCCTGGAACTAGAGGAGGAGAATGAGAAGCTTAGAGCAGAGATGCATTTTACAGATGGAGAGCTACACAAGACAGGACCTGTCTGTACAAATACTAGCCCGAAAGAAGATCTGGAGAGCTCTAGGAGGGATTACCAGTCTCTTTCCACTCAGCTTGAGACAGTAATGGCCGAAAAGGAGTCTCTTAATCAAGAGATCACAGACTTGAAGTGTCATTTGCAGTTAACAGAATCTAAACTGAAGGAAAGCAGACAACTGGTAGACAAGTACATTGCTCAGAAGACAACAGGGGAAGAGACAAATCAGGCAGTTGCCACACCACCAGCAGCGGAGAGGACTGAAAATCAAGTGGACATAAGTTTTAGACCAGAGTCTCCTACTGCAGAACTGGAACAAAAAGCATTTGAAGATAGTAGCCCTGGTGAACATCTTCGTACCTACATTCAGCAGATAGCTGAGCTCACAGAGCGAATCACAGAACTAGAAGATAATAGGAGGGCTTCAGAGCAACAGCTGGGTGACATCCGCATGTGTGTTGAGACTTTAGCAGGTGAGAAAAGGGCTTTAGAGACCCAAATGGAAGAGAAAGTCAATGAATTGAGTGCTCTTCAGGACACGGTAGCAAAGATGGAAAAAACAGTCCAAAAAACCAAAGATGACCTCATAAGGATGACAGAACTGAAAGACACACTAGAAACTGAGAAGGATGATTTGGAAGAAAGGCTCATGAATCAGCTGGCAGAACTTAATGGGAGTATTGGAAACTATCAGCAAGATGCAACAGACTTCCAGATAAAAAATGAGCAACTGAAACATGAGCTTCAAAGTTTGCAGAGAATGATGCGTGAACTAGAAGAGGAGAAATGTCAGATGGCAAAGGAGAAAAGTAAAGCAAGTTCAGAAATGCAAAAGGAATTTGTAGAAAAGCTAAAATGCAGTTGGAGGGGAGACAGCAGCACACATGTAAAGGAGCTTCAGGAACTGCTGAAACAGAAACAGCAGGAGATCAAGCAGCTGCAAAAGGACTGTATTAAAAGCCAGGAAAAGAACAGTAGTTTAGAAAGAACTGTTAAAGCTCTGGAATTTGTGCAGAGTGAGTCTCAGAAAGAGGTAGAAGCAGTTAAAGAGACTTTAGCTAAAGCAGTAGAAGACACCAAGAAAGCCCAAGCAGAGCTTGCTCTCTGCAAAGTAGTATTGGATGACACCCAGAGTGAGGCAGCAAGAGCTCTAGCAGAGAGCGTCAAAGTGAAAGAAGAGTTGCAGGCAAACAGAGAGAATATTAAAATTCAAATGAAGAAAAAAGATGAGGACTTTGAGAGAAGACTGGAACAGGAGAGAGACAAGCACTCAAAGGAAATTAACAACATGGAAGAAAAGCTGGCGACTTTGCAGAGGGAGAAAGACTATATGGAAACAACTATTGGTGATCTTCAAGACTCCTTGAAGACGAAGGATCAAGAAGCCAAGCAATTGGAAGGCAGTCTAAACAAAACACTGGCCCAGCTTGCAGCCTTCACCAGGAGCATGTCTTCCCTTCAGGATGATAGGGATAGAGTGATAGATGAATCAAAAACCTGGGAGAAGAAATTTACTGAAACTATTCAAAAGAAGGAGGAAGAAATACGTTCAAAAGAGGAAACTTGTGTTGTGCTAAAGGACCAGATGAAGCAGATGACCATACATGTGGAAGAACTTCAGGCTCATATATCCAGGTAAAGAAGGTGATAATGACTCAGCTGGTATTCTTGTATTTCCTTTTGACAAGGCAGCAGCCAGGCAGGAGGTAGGATTCTCCCTTCCTTTTGCACTATACCAGAAAGAAAGAATTTTGAGTATGTAAATACGCTACATGTGACGTGTTTGGCGAAACTAACGAATGCCTAAGAGAGCAGAATTAGTCTTCCTGATAAAGCCATGAACATAAGGCTCATCCCCTGGATCACTTATGTTTGGATGGAGAAGAGGTTTGGAGTTATGTTGCAGGGAGTTACTGTGTATTTGTTGTCTGCACAAGGATACAGGGAGATAACAGTGTGAAATATTTCTTCTTCTCATCATTAGGGTACTCCTGTTAAATGTGTTCTCTGCAAGAAGCAAGTGGCCACCTGAGTACTATCTAGAGTCTTTATTAATCTGAAATTTAAAATAGATTCTTTTGCATAGAGTTGTTGCATTCTGAGATTAAACTTGGCAGATCAAGAGAGCATTGCGATAGAGAATTCCAGTTTAATGCCGAAATAGATTTTGAGGGAGCTATGGAAACATACCAAAATGTACATCTGGGAATTTTCAAAATCAAACTGTTCTTACATGAGTAAAATTGTTCTGTAAATTTTGTGATCAAAATGCTATATCTTTGCTTACTGGAACATGGAATGAACATCGAGCATATTAGAACAGTGATTTTATTGATTTTTTTGTGTGTGTGATCTACAACAGATGAGAGAAAGAATTACTTTAATGAGAAGGAGGTGATAACCTCCAATGTTTACCTCCTCCTTTTTTTCAATATTGACATAAAGATTTCTCTCACTGGACAACTTTTTAAAAATAATCCTCCAGCACCAGCACCACCCCCTTCAGACAGTAGTGGAGTCAGAACTTTAAAAGATGCCTTGAATATTAAATTGAGGGCAAATTGATCATCTGGGAATATTTCCAGCTTGCTTCCTTAAAGTAAAACTTATTTTGTGGCTTTTCTAAATTAGTGTAATCAATGAAAACTATTCCTGTGGTTTTGGATGCTACTTTGATTTGGGACTGACTTTCTCTTCTCTGTTTTCAGGCTGGAACGCAACAAGAAAGACTGGGAGTCTGAATCCAGGAAGGAGATTCAGCATCATCAAAAGACATGTGAAATGTTGCAGGAGGAAAAAAAGGAGCTTTTGACTCAACTTGAAGGATCTCAGGAACTGTACAGCAAGTCTCAGACTGAACAGCAGAAACTAGAGTCAGAAATCAGCAGCCTGAGAGACCAGGTTGCTGACTTACAGAATTCCTTCGCCAAATGTGAATTGGTCAGAGAAGAGCTGGAGAGTATGGTCAAGCAACAAGAGACCAGTATCCAGAATTTTAAATTCAGCTGTGAACAGCTTGAGGCTGATCTGCAAGCTTCCAAGGACCTAACAAATAAACTGCATGAAGAAACTAGTGCCAAGGATCAAAAGATCATTAGTTTGCTGTCTGCCAAGGAAGAAGCAGTTACGGCTGCTCTATCTGATTTACAGCAGCAACATTCTGAAGAGATGAAAGAGTTGGAGCGTAGGCTAAGTAAGGAGGAAGAAGATAAAAAAGCCTTGGAAAATGAGAAGAACAAATTTCTTGACAAACTTGATCATCTCACTGAAAAGATGAAAATAAGCAGAGAAGAAAGTAAGCAGCAGAAGGCACAACTGGACTCCTTCACCAAGTCCATGGCATCTTTGCAAGATGACAGAGACCGTATACTGAGAGACTACAAGCAACTTGAGGAACGTCATCTTGTTATAATCTTGGAAAAAGATCAGCTAATTCAAGAGGCTGCTGCTGAAAACAATAAGCTCAAGGGAGAAATCAGAAGTTTTCATAGCCAGATGGATGACCTCAACTCCGAGAATGCCAAGCTGAATGCAGAGTTGGTGCGGTACAGAGAAGACCTGAACCAAGTGATTTCGATAAAGGACTCCCAACAGAAACAACTTCTCAAAACACAGCTTCAGCGGATCCAAACTCTGGAAAAAGAGAAGGCCATCACAGAAACACAGCTGAAAGAGTCAGAGCGTACTCAGGATGATCTCAGGAAGTGCATGGAAGCCTTGAGGGAGGATAAAGCCAGTATGTCACAAGAGATTGAAAGCCTTACATCCTCTCTGTCTCAGGTGCAGAGTGAGATGACAGCATTACACGATGGGGGTCCTATCAAGGAGTGTCAAGCACAACTGAAGGCCCGAGAGGAGGAGGCACAAGAACTGAGTCATAAGCTTTCTCTCTCACAGAAAAGGATAGCAGAACTTGAGGAGGAACTAGTATGTGTTCAAAGGGATGCAGCCAAGAGAGTGGGAGAGGCTGAGGACAGGCTTCAAAAGGAATTGAAGCACCTACATCATGATGCAGGGATAATGAGGAATGAAACAGAAACAGCAGAAGAGAGAGTTGCAGAGTTGGCACGGGACTTGATGGAAATGGAACAGAAATTTCTTGCAGTCACAGATGAAAACAAAGATCTCAAAGCTCAAATTCAGTCTTTTGGGAAGTCTATGAGCTCTCTTCAGGATAGCCGGGACCAGGCCAATGAAGAGCTTCATGTTTTGAAACAGAAATACTCTGCAGACTTAGAGGAACAAAAGAGTCTAGTGCAGAATCTTCAGAAACAGATGGTTCAGCTACAAGAGGAGCAACATTCCACTGCCAGGGACCGAGATACAGTGAGGTCTGAGCTGACAGAACTGCAGAAAGCCACTGACGAAAGAGGTCTCTTGGCTCAGATTGAGCAACTTAATCAGAAGCTCAGAGCCAAAGATGATGAGCTTCTCCATTTGTCTTTGGAACTAGAAGGCTCTTGCAACCAAGTCAAATCTTTCTCCAAGGCTATGGCAAGCCTTCAGAATGAGCGAGACCGTCTGCTGAATGAATTGGGCAAAACACGTCAGATGGAAGAAGTGAAGCCCCAAACAGAAGGGAGCACTTCCACCACTCCTTCAGAAGTGCAGAGTCTTAAGAAGGCACTGTCCTCCTTGCAGAATGACAGAGACAGAGTAGTAAGTCCTTGTTCTCTCTTCCTGCTCTTACTTAAAGCCCCATAGGAGATTTTGATCTTCAGATCTTAAAATTCAGCACACTTAGATCTGGTATTTGCAATGTGAAACATAGATCATTGTCTTTGCAGAATCACAGAACAGTTGAGGTTGGAAGGGACTTCTGGAGATCTTCTAGTCCGGCCCCCCTGCTTAAACAAGGTCAGCTGGAATAGGTTGCCCAAGACAGTGTCCAGTCGGATTTTGAATAGCTCCATTGGTGGTATATGCCACAGCTTCTCTGGGCAACTTGTTTTTTCACGTATCTGGAAATGATTTCCAGAATTAGTTGCTCCTTCACCTTCCCAGAGATGGAGATGAGGCTGACTAGCCTGCAGTTTCCCAGTTCCTCCTTGCCTTTCTTGTAGCCAGGGATGACATTTGTTTTCTTCCAGTCTTCAGGAACCTCTCCCGATCACCATGACCTTTCAAAGGTTATTTGAGTTGTCTCTCAATGACCTTAGCGCTTGTGGGCACGTTCCACAAGTGGATTTAGTAAGTTATCCTCTCTGACATACAGAAGCTGTGATTTCATTGTTAACTTTGCAGAGTGATTTCTTGTGTTAACTTGATTTAAAATACGGAATGACAGAAATAAGATACGGGCTCCGTTTTAACCTGCTTAATCCACGTCTTGCACATCTGTGGAAGCTTGTGCATTTGGTTTGTGTTAGGTTTCTAGAAGAGACTAGAGCAAAGATGTGGGTTGGTTTCTCCTCTTGGCAGCTGATTTGTCAAGACAGGTACAAGGCATTGCAGCTTCATTTTGACATCCTTGCTTGCATACGTAATGTGTCCGGGTTTGTATAGTCTCTAGCACAACACGACTCAGCAGGTTTCAGAGTTCTAGTTGCTGGTCAGATGACAGACTTTTACAATCATTTTCCACTGTCACTTAGCCTGTCTTAGTTTCCCCTTCCGTTAATTCACAACAGACTTTGATACTCTCTTAAGCACATCTTCCTTCTCGTCCATTTTACATCTCAGTTATTTGTAGGTTTATGTCTCCTGTACTGCTGTTGAACTGGCATATCTGTGTAGTGCTGCTAATGCTGAGATAGATCCTCAGGAGAGGGATCTCCTCACTCATTAAGTACTTCCCTGTCTCCAGGGTCAGTCACCTCTTTGTGTCTTCAAAAACAAATTGCAGTGATGAATGCGTAATGACAACTTATTTCAAATTCTGTCTGAGTAGGCTGTTAAAAGGACTTTAGTTCCTCGGTTCCCTGGTTTACAGTAAATGCCAACCTCAGCAGTTACTCTTAACCAGCTCCTCTGTCTCACTTTGTCTTCCATTGACTAGGGGAATTAATATTGCAATCTGGGATCTTCTCGTTAACGTATGTCAAATCTTCATGGAAAGTCTCAAAACTCACTACTCTCATTAGCGGTAGAATTCTCTGAGTTTGTTTTCTCTGAGCAATTTTCAGTAGACCGCGGTAATCACTGATTCAGTTTCTAGTTTCTCTGTCATCTGAATGTGACTTTTTTTCTCCAGATGTCACGGTGAGAAATGCTCTTAAATACTTGCAAGTAATAATCCTAGCTGCTTGCTCGGTTGTCACACACTCTGCTGTTTCCCTTTAATTAAAGGTAAGGGAGCTGAAGAATCTGCAGCAGCAGTACATACTAGTCGGGGTAGAATCCGCTGAAAATTCTCGCTTAAAAGCGCAACTGCAGGAATATCAGCAAGACGCAGATAAACAGCACCGTCTCCAAGAACAGCTGAAGCAGGAAAGTATTTTCTACCAGCAGGAGCTCCAGCAGCTTAGGTGAGAATTGTGTCTTCTCGCTGCCTCAGGGATGCAAACGTGCCGTTTCTTTCACTCAAAGAGCAGCTGGGCAGTGAGAAGCTGGCCTTGCCTGCGTTCGCTGTCACTGAGTCACTTTGCCCTGCTCAGAAGTGGGCACACGTTGCTTTTGTTCAGCTTTTGCCTCAGATGTAGGGTGAAGGACTACAGCCCAATGTATTGGAAGGAAATGCCTGTGTGAAATAGGTTAATGACTTTTTAATTTTTTATTTCCTTCATCTAGTGGTGGCTGATATCATCTGTTTGAGAGGAAACTTTGGCTGTTTCTTATATTGGAGCTTCTGTATGTAATTACGGAAGTCTCCATTCCAGGCTGCTGATGAACACCCTTTATTATCCCACTGATACCATTGTTTAGAAAAGACTAATTTCGTGTGACTGTCTAGTCCTTTGTTTCACTTGCTTGATGTCTTCTATTTTTGAAAAAGTCTGTAATTCAAGTCTAGTAAATTGCCATCTCCAGCTGGACTAAAACTAGTCAGACAAATGTGCTCTGTTCTAAAAATGTTTGTACTTCAGAGATCCAGCTAAGAGTGACTGAACCTTGAGTGACAGGGTGGGATTTTCTTGTGGAAACATGTATGGCTTATCTTTATACAAAGTGATATAAAAACTTGTAGCGCTCCTTCTCCCTGCCCACAGTCTGACCCTCAAACTAACACTCTAGATCTTGTAAAGTTTGAAGTGGCTCTCAAATGTTGTCTCCTGATAAAAGAAAAGGAGATTTATTTCCTGTCC
Organism: Tauraco erythrolophus; assembly: GCF_009769465.1. Lineage (NCBI taxonomy): Eukaryota > Metazoa > Chordata > Aves > Musophagiformes > Musophagidae > Tauraco > Tauraco erythrolophus. The sequence goes on from NC_141468.1 coordinate 39,415, forward strand.
AGCCTATACAATGTAAATGAAGTGACAGCCTCAAGTTTGCATGTTGGGATCCATGCTGGTTCTGGTGCATGTGTGATGGTGGCGGTGATAACGTTCTGATGACAAGTGGCGTTGTCAGTGACTTGCTTGACGAGACTCTCTGTACAGCACAATCAAAACAGTGTCCAGGAATATGAAAAGCGTGAGCATTGAACAATCTGCAGTGTTGAGACAAATGCAGAATACTTCCTTAAGCCTGCTTTTAAGGTTCTGGTACTTAAGTGGGCTGGTTTGGTTTAGTTATAAAGCTTCTCTTCTGGCATGGGGTAATGATAGGAAATAGAATAATCCTCAATTCGTTCTGAGCTGGATGCCAGGATATCATGAGTGATACTGGTAATTTCCTTTGTGTCGTACTGGGCAGACAAGAGAAAACTACCTGGGAAAAGCAGAACAGCAGCATAAAGGAGCAGTACCTGACGGTCATAGCAGAAAAAGACAAGCAACTGAGCCATTTACAAAGGATCACGCAAGAAATGAGACTTCCCCTCAGCAAGTCTCAAATTGTAGAGGAGCAGTACCAAACAAAGGTGGGTGGCAACGCATTTCCATGCAATAAAGAATCTGTGTGAGGCTTGAAGTTCAGACAAAGTAGCATGTGTTGCTTGTATTCAGCTCAAACAGGCTGCAGTATAGGATTTTGTTGTGTGGCCTCCAAGGAATATACCAACAATGCAACTTGGATCATTGAAAGCTTTTAGAAAACTCTGGCATACCCTTATGTACTCTTCCCTTAGTTCATGGTTCCTAATGTTTCAAGAAAGAGAGTAAAAGAAACAGGACTTCCTAGGCACCTTAGGTCCTTCTGAGCAGTATGGAACTTCTCAGGTCTTTCTGGCTATTTTAGAATTGCCTCTTGCACTGTGTTTGAATCTAAGGTCTTCTGGTTTAATTCTCCTTGTAACGTCACATTCTAGTTTTTAAGTTTCCTGTTGAATTGCTGTTTTTACAGCAGGATCTACAATCCTGACTCAAGCCCAAAGAGGCTGAGGATTGAATGTTGCACTTTCTGCCACCTTTCCCCTGTATGACAGTCCTAAATGTGGAGTGGAATGTGTTGAGTATTGTCTAGGGAAGGATGCTTGCCTACTGCATGTACGATACCATTAGGTTATGAGCAAGGAAAGAGCTCTCCTGCCCACATCTGTGATGTTCCAGTGAGAAGCTCTTATGTCAGTAGAGGAGGGAGGAAATCTCTCCTTACCTGTTTGACACACACTTGCATATATGCAAAGAAAAACCTAGAACAATGTGCATGTGATGCTTTCCCAGAGAATGCTTCAGTGCTAATCTTTTAATCTGGGTTGAATGAGAGCAATGTGGACAATGCTTCAGTTTTTTGTTTGTTTTTCTTGTTCATACGCTTTTTTTTTTCCTTCCTGTATTGAAGACAGCTTTAAGACAAGTTTTGAGAAGGCCCCATCATATGTGCAGGTTCATTGATCTTTCCTAATTATTTGGATTCTCACATGGCTTTTAGGATATTTCTGTTTATTCCCCATTTGCTGTTTTGCTTGAGCAGATCAAGTTCCAGGCCCAGGAATAATAATGTTGGGCTTTGACCTTGGAATACTAAACAGAGATGACTAATATGAGAGTGGGTTGTCATGTGTGCAGTATATTTTTCATTTTTTTTTTTCCCTGGCAGATTTCTTCAGAAGTTCTGAGAGGGGACTTTTCAAGCACAGAAACGGAGACAAAACATCTCCAGGCCCAGCTAAGTGACAGCCTGAAAGAATTGCACCAGAAGGAGCTCAGAATTCAGCAGCTAAACAGCAAGGTACCAACTATATCTTGCACTTGCTTGCAGTCTGGGATGAGGAATGCGGGGAACAGGGTAGGCTTGAATAGGGCTTAGGGAGCAGGAATGAATGTTTCTGTTCTTGTGGGCATTTAGTGAAGTAACACAAAATCAGAAATATTAGTTCTAAGAGACTTCTGGAGGTGGTCTAGTACATCCTTCTGCTGCTCAAAGCAGCACTGTCACCAACATTAGATCAGGTCAGCCATGACTTCGCCTAGCTGGGTGATGAAAAAATAGATCTCCCCTCTGGGCCTTTGTCCAATGCAACTCTTCACTTTCAATGCAAATGTTTTTCTTATTGTCTAGTCCAACGCTTCCAAGCCACAGTCTGTGGCTATGGCCCCTTGCTATGTTTTCTGCCACTATCAAAAAGACTTTGTCTCTGTCTGCTTTGACTCCCTTTAATTTAATTGCAAGCTATTGTATAAAAACATAATGTATTGATTATATTTCTGAAAGGTTTAGGTCAGTCTCAGCACTTTGGAAATCTTGTTTTGGAAGCCTGTTATTCTGTACATCCTGTTGATGTTTTGTTTCTCCTGTTCTGGAAGCCTTAGCCACAAGCTACTGTTGGAGATTATCTCTGGTCTTTGGGCCTTCGTAACTGTCACGTAACCTCACAAAACCAAGCCAGACCAACTAACAAACCAGAAACGGGATTTATTTTTTACAAGATGGAAACAAAATCAAACTAAGTTTTACCATAACTGAAACCGCTTTGAGCCTTCAACAAACATTAACAATCCGCAGGTTCAGAATGTTGTTCGCAGTTCATGCGACGCAATCGACTTCAAAATGCTTAAGGTTTATGGCCAATGACCCAAAATGCACAATCACTCACCTGAAAAGGGAGGGCTCTCAACCTCAAGGAGTTTCCTTAGGCAGCGTCACAACGCAAGGGGAGAGTCCTCAACTGCAGACGCGCTGCGCGGAGGAGGACCAGCTCAAAGTGGCTCTACCTCAGGGCTCCATTTAAACCCTAGTCGAATCTGATCAGTGGTCAAATACGGTCGCGTGGCCCCTCTGTTGGCTGAGGACCCCAACTTCCTATTCGACCGAAACGCATACGTACTGACCACCACCGTATGGGCGTAACGAGCTGTGGTGGGAAGTTTTTGCAGGTTTTGTCAGGTCTTTGTCAGGGCAGGTGCATCTGCCACAGTACTGTGCAGTGTGGCAGTTCCATGTTCTCAATAGAATTCTTACCCTCAGTTACACAGAGAACAATGTTGCTTTCACAAAAATATGAGTTCTTTACTTAACAGTTGTGTTCTCTTCTCAGCTATCTCAGGTCTTCGAGGAGAAAAATGCCCTCTCCCTCCAGCTTCGTGGTAGCAGTCGGAACGTCTGTGAGAGCCATCAGCAGTACAATGAGGTTCTGAACCGCTGCTTGGTGCTTGAGAGACAGCTCCAGGAGCTGCAGGCTGCAGACAAGGGCACGGTAAGGGTGGTCTTCCTGGTCCAAGGGAGGGAAAAGCTTATTGCAGGTGGCTCCTCTAACTGTGCAGCACTGTAGCTTTCTATCCTCTTCATTAAGCGCTATCCGCCCTACATTCATGCTTTCTTTCAGGAGTTGTTTGCAACAGATGCTGCTCCAGGAGCACCCCAAGAAAAGAATGAGCCTCAGAGAGGCAGTTACACACCAGAACTGCAGGAGTTGCAGCTGAGGTAAGGAAAGCCTGAGAAAACAGGGGTGGGGATGTTAGTCCTGATGGAAGACTTAGGGCTGGAGATGAGCCTATTTCTGTTACTCTCTGTCAGAGTGTTGGAAAAGCTCAGTTCCACACTAGGACCTTGTGGAAGTGGAGGAACTGAGGAACATATGCACTTGACAGCTGTCATTAGTTATCTCTTTGGATAGAACTTCAAAAAATGAAGAGAGAACATGCAGCAGCAATTCCAGTTGACCATCACCAGCCAGACTAGCATCTTTGTTTTGATGGGCTAGGTCTTCAGTAACTGCTTAATGGTCCTGGTCTCAAGGCTGTTATCCTGAGAGTGTCTGGAATTGAGACCTAGCATGTGATTCCTTGTAACCTTCTGGAACTAAAATCTAGCACAATTCCTCATGCTCTTTGAAAATAATTTTCAGGAGGTGGGGCCATGGATGACAGAGCCAAGGAGCTCCTTTCTGATGTGACATAGAAGCTTCAAAAGATTTGTCTTCTCTCTTGCTTTCCAGACAATTTAAGTATATTAATAAAAGATAACGAAGTCTTCTATGTGAAGTGGAAGGGAATTGGAGTCTGTTCACTTACTGCATCAATGAATACAATAGAAATAGAATAGTCCATGAATTAGCCCTTTTTTGGCATATGCTTGGTTATTTTCTGACAGGTTGTCCAAAACAGAACATTTGCATAGCAGCACAAAGCAGGATCTGAGGTATTTAGAGGAGCAGCTGGAGGAAGAACGGGACCGTCGTCTTGCTGTAGAGGAGGCGCTCTCTGCAGCACAGGATCAGATCAGGAGGTGAGGGAGCTTGAGCAAACAGGCAGTACCACCGTAAAAGTATGGTGATCCCAGCTCTGTGTTTATCTGCACTTCATTGCATCCTTCTGTCCAATGTCACTGGGGGCATAGAAATGACTACACCATGTGTATCACAGAATCACCTAATGGTTGATGTTAGAAGGGGACTCTGGAGGTCAGCTGGTCCAATGCTTCTGCTCAAGCAGGGCTACCTACAGCCAGTTGTCCAGGACCGTGTCCAGATGGCTTTTGAATATCTCCAAGGAAGAAGACTTCACAACCTTCTTGGGCAACTTGTGCCGGTGCTCAGCCACCCTTACAATAAAAAAGTGTTTCCTGATGTTGAGGCTATCCTTCAGTTGTAGAAAAAGATAGAATTAGACAACTGACTAGACATTAAGACAAATTTTGACTAGAAATGAGATGCTGGCTTTCTCAATGAGTTAAATTAACTACTGGAAAGTATAATTTGGAAACTGGGAATCAGGTGAAGGCAGAAGAGGAGTTTTCATATTTCCAGGGGATTCGTCTCCTCAGTAAGCACCGGTCTGTCATGGGCGAAACAGTCTTGTCTTGAAGAACGTCATTCAATTTTAATATATTGCCAATTAACATAAACTTTTAATTAATTTGAGTATTGAGAAAAAAAATAAACGCTTAGGGAAAACACTTCCCCCTGTCTTCCCCTGCCTCAGCTTCAGTCTAGACGCTTCTCCTGCCCCCTTCCTCGTACCCGGTCCGGTTGTTCGTGCCGCCCGTTGCACTCGGTCCCTTTGGTGAGGCAAAGGGCTGCGCAGGAGGCTGGAGTCAGCGTGGGGTGACTTCTCTCTGCTGCTCCTTGTTTCTTGCTCATTTCCTCCTTCCCCTAGCAGCTGCCACCCTTGGTTAGTTTGAGCAGAGGCACCATACGCTCATCTGGTTGTAGTTTTAGCACACAGAGTCGTCATCCATCGCCAAGCAGCTGGAACCAGCTGGGTCTGGGACAGGGCACTGCCTGGCCTTCCTGCCACACCGCTCTCCTTGCGGCTCCCCGTGACCAAACCGTGCCGTCGATACCGAGCACGCTGTGTATTCCAGGGCACTTGGCATGTACCCCGTCAGCAGGGCAAGGGGCCGGACTAGATGTTGGGATTGGGATGCAGCGAGTCGTGTGTTCGAAATGCCTCTTTCTCCTCATCAGCCATGAAAGTGGGTTTTATCTTGTAACTGCCTGTGCTGTGCGCTGCCTGTAGTCAAACCAAACCTCACTGCTGCAGTCTTTTACCTGAAAACTGTGGCTTGCTTCCGACACACAGGCTGCTTCAGCCAAAAAATAATGGTCTGTATGGAAGAATTCAGGATTAAATTCCCGGATAATTGCTACACAGACAACTGTAGCACCTTCTAGCATTAAAGTCTATGAACGCCTCATATACCTGAAGGGGCCTACAGGAAAGCTGGAGAGGAACTTTTGACAAGGGTATATAGTGATAAGGGGCAATGGATTTAAACTGAAAGAGGGGAGATTTCGATGGGATCTAAGGAAGAAATTCTTCTCTCTGAGGGTGCTGAGGCACTGGCACAGGTTGCCCAGAGAAGCTGTGGCTGCCCCATCCCTGGAAGTGTTCAAGGCCAGGTTGGATGGGGCTTTGGGCAACCTGGTGTAGTGGGGGGTGTCCCTGCCCATGGCAGAGGGGTTGGAACTGGATGATCTTGAAGGTCCCTTCCAGCCCAAACCATTCCATGATTCTCTGATACTGATTTCCCTTCACTAACTAATGCTAGCCCAGAGATTTGACAGTGCTGCTTCTGCATTTCGTCCTTTAGTAGTATCTTATCAATCTTGAATATCTGTCACTAGAAAATAGTTAGCAAGAACCAGCACTATTGGGACCAGAGCTGGCTTCCAAAATAATTTCACAAAATTTAAAATATAAATTAGATCATCTGCCCTGGCTTCTTTCAAGTCACACACTACGAAATTTCTCTTGAAAGCCCCCGTGCAGAACACAGAGACCTCAGTTAAGTTAGAGTCTGAAATTCCTGAAAGACAGGAGAAAACTAGCACCAAAAAAATAGTGAGTTTTGAAGTGATAGGATATGAATTAGGTATGAAAGGACTCCACTGCTAGCAACTGAATTGTCCTCTCTACTGGAGAGGAATGGTAATCTATACATCAAGCAGTGTGGAAGTTTTACTTTTCTCTCTGACTGTGGCTCTGACTTTGGGCACAGGAAGTGACTGGCACTGAGAAAGTGTAACACTGAGCGTAGAGAGCACAGAATACCTACTCTGTTATGGTTTCACCAGCCTCCTGGTGGAGGAAGGAGGACTACTGCTAGTTGGATCACTCAGTCCTTCTGCGCAGCTTGAGCCCAGGAGGCACTACAGTTGTACAAATGAAACCAGTTCTTGTCAAGTGAGGCCATGGCTTGTTTGCAATGGGTGATTACTTTTTGAAGAAATACCTCCTTTTCTAAGCTTGTCTATAGTTTGGGGCATCATAAGAAACTGAATTTCATTTCATGGTTTTTCGCGGCAGGTTGCAGTCAAGCGAGTGGACGTCTTCCTTAAGTGCTAGCATTGATGTGACTCCAGGTCATGAGCATTCCTTGCTGATTGACTCCGTGGATAATAATTTCAGCAAAGTAAGCATTTACTTTCACAGCTGTCAATGATGTGAGCCCTGGCTGATGCAAGAAAATGTGAATTGAGTACTGTGAACCTATAGCAGCTAAATCCTTCTGTAGGTTTAAATCTGTGTGGGTTTGTCTAGATTTCTGCTCATCTTGCTCTGTTTTCCATGCCAATGCCACATACTGTTCTGGTCGTGACTGTGCTACAGTCTGCGTAAGCAGACTAAATTTCAGAGGTCACTGAAACGTAGGCCAGCATTGTCTGTGCCTAAAACGTTATCCCGGGTTCCTTGTGGAATATCCAGGGCCTCAGTGGCAGGCAAACAGGCGAAGTCTGTGCAAACAACGTGCAATCGCATGCAAAAGAAGTGTGTGTGTTACTGGCCTTAGCAGCTACGGTGTCTGGGGAGTCTGCCCTTTCCTTGAGCCATTGCCTCAGTTTTTCCATCCATCATCTTTCCAACCTGCACCAGTCAAGCTGGGAGCCAAAGTGGAGAGCTGCTTTTTCGCTGTCCCGAATGACAGCCTGGCATTCGCCTTTCCTGTTTTGCTAAGGATAAAGCTCTGCTGAGGAGTTTGCCCTCTGGTCTCTTCAAGCCTTGGGGGTGGTGCTCTCAAGAGCAGCATCAGCAGAATTACAGCAAGAGCCATAACTGGGTGCTGCTCTGTGCTCATGCTTGGGGTTTGTCACTAGAATAGACGTTTTTTTCTTTCTACTGGAATTTTGCCAGTAGATGTTACATTGTCTGAGGACTCCTGGAGGAGCCCCTGTAGAGTAAGGTGTCCAACACAGCAGCTTGTTCAACAGCTTCAGAAGTCCTTTCAGCCACAAGGGTGAAAGAATGCAACAAATAAATAATTTTCTTCTTTAGGCCAGAGAGTGAATCAGGATTCCTGGTAGCTCAGAGCTGTGATACAAAAGTGCCATTGATCCATTTGTTTGCATTTCACTCAGAGGGGCTAGAAATTCATAGGGACCACGTGTTAGAGAGAGATGTTCTGCATTCTTTTGCCTTTTCTCAAGCAGAATTGGAGAGAGCTGGTTCATGAGAAACCTGCAGAGAGCAGGGGAAGGGAATTATTTTACTGAGGATTGGCTCTAGAGGTCAAATCTGACAGTGGAATGGGTTTAGGAAGGTTCATGCCCATTAGCTTAAACTTATTTTCATGATCCGGAGAGCTCTGGGAGAGGGCAGCTGGGGACACATCCATTCCTGGTACTGACTGGTCTCTCTTTTACTCTTCCAGACTCGGAATATCGTTGGACTGCGACGCCTGTTGTGCTCTCTCTTCCGTTCCCGGACCCGCTTGCCTCTGCTAGTGGCCATGTATCTGCTTGCTCTCCATGTCCTGCTCTTCCTGTGCTTTACAGGCCACCTATGAACAGGAACAACAGTCTTTTCTTTAGCCACAGCCCCCTGTGTAATCCCTGGGCCTGCATTCCCTGTCAACAGGGTAGCACTTCACCCAGCTGCCTTCTTTTTCCAAATCAGCCCTTAAGGAGCAGCTGCACCCAGCAGCTTGCGTCTAGGTTGCTTGCTGTCTAAGTATGCAGCAGCCAGTGCTGATGCTTGGGATCTGTTTCCAGGGCATCTGCCATCCCTTTAGTGTTTTTAAATGAGGGGTTCATTATCTGAGCCAGGGTCCTCATGCTACAAGCTTCAAGAACAGCATCTGTTCCTGTACCTGGAGATAGCACCACTTATTTAATACAGTATTGTGCTGTGGTAGGAATAAGGAAAATGTTCTTGAGTTGCTGCAGTACTTCAACGCTTCTAGGAACTGCAGGATCTCCCCCCTCTTAGACTGAATCAGTTAGTTGGGTTGGGGAAACCCTGTAGCTAGATGTAAGGAAGAGAAGCTTCTTTCCTTTCATCCCTTAGATTTGCTTCATGGCTCAGTGCTGTTTGAAATGCATATCCTAAGGAAGTTGTGGACACGTTAAGGAACACAAATTGAATTTCAAAATTGTGTTTCCTGCTCAGTTGCATCTCCTGTCAAAGAAAGACCAAAATTAGTATATCTGGACCTGCTGAGCATTCCATTTAAAACCAATCATGTCTGCCCTGACAAGCTGCTAAAATAATTTCAGTAATTTAGTTATTGAAAATGAATAGGAAACAAGAAACTTTTTAGCTCTAAGGCAATAACCTTGCTGTTCATAACATTTGTGCACCCATGGAAGGTGCTTGCATACTTCTTGAAATGACAGCAGCCGTGCTCCTGCATTTTCATCCACTGAACTCTTGTCACAAGATTAAACCTGTACAGGCTGTGTCGGAGGGTTCCATAATGTGGTATGTGGACCCAAATCAAAGGCAGAAACTCCAGAAATAAACTGACCCCCATGCTGAGGAAGGAAATAGAACTTTGAAACCTCACATCTCTACTTTAGGAAAAGCCTGTTGTAGAAAGCTAGTGCTGGTCATTGGACTTGTTTGATTCTAAAGCAAACTGATGCAAGTGGGCTTGATCTTATAGGATATATGGAAAGCTGTGTTTTCTAAAGAACTCCCGAATATGTCCTGGAATTGAGACTGCCCTCTTGCAAAGGGAGAATGCTGAATGCGAAGGAGATAGTTCCAGTGGAGTTCCCCGTCAGAGACCAAGTGGTGGTTCTGTTCGGAGTACTTGCCAGAAGGATTGTCTCTGCCTCTTACTGGGATATTAACAGTTGCATTTTTAACCATGGAAAAGAGGTAGTTCTTCTGATATTGCTGGTAAACAAAGATTCTCTAGCCTAGTGAACAAAGTTCACTAGTTCTAGTGAACAAAGCCTGTTTGAGGGTGGATTGATTTCATCATGGTAGCTAAAATAACTGGACCTCTGGTAGGTCCAGAACATTGGCATTATATATCCATTTGTGTACTACCCTTGATTATCTGTGTGGACTTCCTCAACTATGTAGAATTCAGTGACCAAATACTTTGCCTATAGCTTCCTGGGGCATGTGCTCCTGTATATATAATAAAGATTATTTTTCAGATTGAATTTATGTAATGTTGTCATGTAAATGTCAGAGGTCTCTTGAGGGTATAGTGCTGCTGTATCATACCTTCTACAGGACCGCCGTGGGACTGTAGGTCACTTGCGTGTACGCTGCTTTGTCTGTTGATGGCAGGAGCTCTGTTTCTTCACATTATTTGAATGCCTGTGGAGATGACCTTTTTCCCTTATCTCACCTCCCTCTCAGCCTTTTTCAGCTTTTGCTGCAATGACAAAAGAAGGAAATAGCACTTTAATAGTGAAAGCAATTCCAATAAAACAAGATCCGCTTGGGTTTATTTTCTTTGCATTTAGGCCTGTTTGGCTGAACACTGTGCCCTGCTAGAGTTGCACAACCCCAGGAAAGACACAGGAGTTAGCAATCTTCCAATTTTCTGCACCCATTTGCAGACCAGACCCCCTTTTCAGGGAAGTTTGCTGTCTCCCTGGGGCCTGAGTCAGGGATGTCACCAGATGACTGACAACCTTATAGCCTTCAGACTATTGCCCGCTCCCTCTCTTCCGTGTGGGTACTAATGATGCAACAAGAATTCCAAGGCTGATCAAAAGAGATTTCAGGGCCGTAGGAAAGATGCTAAAAGATTCAGGAGCACAGGTAGTGTTTTCCTCAATCCTCCCAGCAATGGTGAGAGACATTGGAAGAAACAGGTGTGCCTAAGATATCAATACCTGGCTCCAGGCCTGGTGCCTCCAGCAGAACTTTGTTTTTTATAACCATGGGAGAGTGTTTAAAACACAAGGTATGCTGGGGCCTAACGGGATGGCTGAAACCCATCTTTGCTTGTAAACTGGTGGGACTCATCGAGAGCACTTCATACTAGAATCAGTGGGGGAAGGGGATACCAACAGGAGAGCTGAAGGCAAGCCAAGGGTTGGCATGGCATCACCTGAGGGTGGCAGTGCTAAAGGGAGCATTTACACGGCTCCAGGGAGCACTGAGGGCTTAGAAGCACTTCTGAAATGTTTGTACACCAAGGCATGCAGTATGAGAAACAAACAGGATGAACTGGAAGCATGGGTCAGTTCCCAGAGCCATGGTATCACTGGTGTTAGTGAGATCTGGTGGAATGAGTCCCACAACTGGAGTGCTGGTATGGAGGTCCACAGGCTGTTGAGGAGGGGCAGGCAGAGCAGGCGTGTGGAGGAGCTGCACTAGTGTGAGGAGAGGTTTCGCTGTACAGCCCTCGCAGTTAGGGATCATGTAGTTGAGAGTCTCTGGGCGAGGACTGGGGGAATGGAAAACAAGGCAGATGTCATAGTGGCTGTCTACTACGCATCACCCAGCCAGGATGACAGCAGGTCTCGGCCTGAGTGCTGTGTGCAGTGCGGGGCCCCGCTGTTTCTAAAGAATGAGAAGGTCCTGGAATGCGACCAGAGGAGGACAACAAAGCTGGTGCAGGGATGGAAGGTGCGTCCTGTGCGGAGCGGCTGAGGACTCGGGGTCGGTCTGGTTTGGAGAGAAGGAGGCTGTGAGGGGTGACCTCACGGCTCTCTACAGCTCCTGAGGAGGGGATGTGGAGAGGAAGGTGCTGAGCTCTTCTCCCTGGGATCCAGTGATAGGACTCGTGGGAATGGTTCAAAGCTGCATCAGAAGATGTTCAGACTTGACATCAGGAAACATTTCTTTACTGGGAGGGTGGTCACATACTGGAAGAGGCTTCCTGGAGAGGCAGTGGATGCCTCAAGCCTGTCAGTGTTCAAGAGGCATTTGGACAATGCCATCAATAAGAAGCTCTAACTTTTGGTCAGCCCTGAAGCGGTCAGGCGGTTGGGCCAGATGATCATTGTAGGTCCCTTCCAACTGAACTACTGTACTCTATTCTAAGCCCTTTATATCTCACCGTTGTGGCAAACAGAAATGACTTCTCTAAGAGCTTTTCTGGCTCCACTCAACTCATTTAGAAATGAAGTTATTTTGGTTTGAGACGTTTATCTAGTGTCAAACTAGTGTGATTCATGCTACCCATTCCAAAATTGTGCACTTCCCACCAGTAAGCAATGTACCAGTTTGATCTGTAAGGGCTTAGGATTCTTTAACTACATGCTTTTGATCTTCTTAGTTCGAGCAATTTACTTTTTCTTTTTTTTTTTTATTGTCCTGGATGAGCTTTCCTGTTGTTATGGTTTGAAGTGGGGGGGGAGGTCCGGGTGGCAGAAGCTGCCCATCAGACCGGACTCCCATCCCCCTCGGGGCTTGAGCCAATCGGCGCCTCTGCGAATCGCCCTATTTACGTCGGACGAAGGAACCGGAAAGGTGTGTGCCTGTGCCCAGGGGCAAGGAGACGGGAGAGGGGCACGGCCCCCGCTCCCGGCGCTCAGCCGGGCCGGGCCCGCTCCGTCGAGGATGGCGGCGGCGGAGCCGCTTGGGGAACTCGGGGAGAGCCCCGCTGCCGGGGCGCCCACCGGGCCGAGTTCACCCAGACAGGACTGAAATCTGAGAGAAACGGCCACACAGATCAGAGGTCAGTGAAGGTGGGACGGAACAACGTGTGCCGCGGCTGAGCCCCCTTGTGAGCGGCCCCTTATAACAAGTCCCCTTATAACAAGCAGAGACCCACTCGCAGCCCGTGGATGACCCACGTCGGGAAGAGATGCCTGAGCCTGAGACTATTGTGAATCATGGGCACAGGTAGAGACACATTTACGCATCTCACTTTTACGCATTTATGCATTTAAAGTCTGTACGGAGACGCATTTAAGGTCGCTGTGCCGACCCACGCCGGAGCACATTTAAAGTTTGTTGATGACCCACGCCAGAGCGAGTGGCTGCGGCTCCTTAAAAGCCCAGGACTGGTAAAGCCCGCACTTGGGGCAAATCCGATGGGGTAAGGATTTGCCCCCCCAGCGGGCAGGATTCACGCTTTCGCCGTGAGTAGGGGATCCACTGGAGCAAGGGACAATGGTGTAAGGGCTCCTTTTCCTTTAAGAGAAGCGGCAGTAACAGCATGGGATGAGCTGACCTGCACTCCCCCATTCCCTGCCCCCTGCGCCGCTGGGGGGAGGAGGTAGAGCCGGGAAGAAGAGGCAAAGGGGGGGGGGAGTGGTGGTGTTTTTAAGACCTGGCCTTGTTTTCTCGTTATTCTCTTAAGTAACCGTTTCTGTGTGCTTTTCTCTTTCTAGGTAGCTGTTAATAAATAGTTTTGCATTAAGAAAAAAGCCTCTTTTGCCCGGGACTGTGGTTGGTGGGTGCTCCTCTGTTCCTGTCTCGATCCTCAGCTCTTTTATTACATTTTTCTCTCCTCTCCATTTTACTGGACTGGGAGAGCTGCGTGTGTTTGGTTGCCAGACTCAGCCTAACCCACGACACCTGTATGTATGTGTGTATATATATGTAAATATATGTGTGTACACCTGTGTGTTTATATATATTTTTAATTGTAATGAGTCAAATTTCTTAACAAATTCTGTAACTTTTATGGTGGAATGATTTTTTTGAAGAGATGGCAAATGGAGATCACAATCTAGTTTTGCACTCTAAGAAATGTAATTGTGCCCCATCAAGTGCTACTCCTGGAGTCAGGATTCATATCCTGGGTATATGCCTTCCCAGTGCCTCAGAGCACAGGCAGCGTGCGAGGGAATGGCAGCACGCTGGGGCAGGTTCTGGTGCTCACCACTGGAGCAGAGTTGGGGGCTGGGAGGCAGGAAATGAAGATAGCTGAAGTTAAAACAGGAACTCAGAGCACAGAGCAGTCCAAAAGCTGTCGCTGGCAACAGGTGCCTGAGCAAAAAGCAACGAGCCCACAGGAGCTGGTGAGCCTTTTAAGGTAAGAAAGCGGAGTGGGTTTTGAGAATGGAGAGAGAAAAAAAAAAACAACAGAAAAATGTAGGGTTTTGGTGGGCAATGAAAACTCCTTCTTGATCCAGCATGTGTGAGTTGCTTGTGCTCAGCATTTGCTTCTGTTTGTTCTTTGCTCATGGTTGTTGCTCTTCTGTCTGAGATTCTCTAACCATGCTTCCAAATCAAACAGCATGACTGTTCTAAGTGTGGTACCCCTGTATCTGTGCTGTAGTGGATGCTTTTGAGGGAAAAAATGGGACTAACTAGAGGGTTGAGATGCTACTCTGGCTGATATTCCTCATTACAGAGGGTGTCTGGAGCCTCGTGGTGTGATCACAGTCTGTGGTTTGTCATGGTTCCCAAGATCCACGAGGGGTGGCTTTGGAGACTAGGTGGTCAAGAACCATTTACAGCAGCATTTAAAACCCTGATCCACCTGCATTTGAGCTGGCTGCTCAAATCAGCTGTCCTGTTGAACAGCCCTGTGCTGTTTTATCATTAACAAAAATGAGTCACAAACTTTAAAAATCCTTGGCGTGAGAGGTGCTAATGAACTAGGGAGAGGAAAAGGAGATGAAAGGTGGTGTTGGATTGTGCTACATTGTCCACATGAGCTTTCCTGCTTCCCCTGCTTCTGTTTGCAATTAGATATATTCAGTTTGTCGTAAGATTACTGTCAGTGCACACAAGGACAGCAGAGTATGTCACAGACCTGCTGTGTTCTGGAGTATGCCACCTTTTTGGTTTTTGTTTGTGTGTGTTTGGGTTATGTTCCCCTGAGGCAGCCTGGAGAAGGTCTAAAGCCAGATTTTCACAGTAAATCTGCCTTGGTCCTGCATCCTCTCCTTGCACCAACTATCTGGCTGTTGTTTAACCAAAGAAAGGCTCGTCCCTGCGGTGCTCCCTCAGTCTGTTTGCTGTGCTCCCAGGTCTCACAGTGCTGGTTCTGCAGACAAGTGGTGAGGGCAGTGTGAAAACGAGCTGCACAGTGCACTGTACAGAATGGGAAGGTTGTTCACTCAACAGCTTTTTGTCTTCTGCAGTTAATTACTTGTTCAGCACAAACTTTCTGCTTGCACAGACTGTCCTGGGCGCCTGGAGCCAGTTTGAAGGCTGCAGTACAGCTGTGGGATTGAGGGGCTGAGAAGCACATCATAAAAGCATGCCGTTAAATGAGGATCCACCCCAAAGCAGTTCTCATCCCTCCTGTTGGCTCGTTCACGGTAGACGTGGAACGGGATGCAGCAGCCCAGTCTTTGCTGCACGTTCTGTTCGGTCTTTCTCTGCGCTACAGTGAAAAGCTGCTTTGGGTGACAGGAAGAATAATTTGGGGCTCCTCGACACCACAGGCAGTAACAGGTGGTGACGCGAAAGCTCTGCTGAGTACGATTGCTCTGTTGTGTCGGGCAAGGAAGCCATGTCATCCTCCTCCTCTCTCGTTTTGTGAGAACTGTGTTGTTTGGGAGGGGCTTTTTCATAGTCTTTTTCTCACGGTCACCTTGAAAATGAACTGCAGGAGTTTTAGATTTCACACTACTTTTATTTAACTTCCTCTTCCTGGGCCTGTCACTTCCTCCAGGCCTTTCTGGATGGCCTCTCCAAGACGTACCGCTGCAGCTTCAGCCTTTGCAGCCCTGCACACTTCACAGTTTCAGTCCCATTTCCTGTTTTTGCCACACGACAGACACAAACACCACGCAGCGCACTGCACCAGCACTGTCAGACCAGCACACAGCTTTTCTCTGAACCTTCTCTAGCACACTAAGCAGGGATTAAAAGGTTGGAAAACAGGCAAGAGACTTGAGGAGTCCAATGTCAGGTAAATAAGCATCGTATCACGGTGGCAGAGCAAACCAAGGCCGCTGGTGGTGTGCCGTGACTGCTCAACACAAGGGAGCTTAAAGCTGGGAACAGTCTCCCACAGCACAGAAAATTAATGGATGTTGGAAAAGCAGAATCTGGCATTTGGATGCTAGTGCTAATTTGCATTAAAATAAGGGTGTGCATTTTAGCTGTGTCAGTGTGCACGAAGTGTGCACGAAGACTGTGGTTTACACTTAAAATCCCTGTGTGTTTTGCTGAAAGAGGTTCTGGAGCCCAAGAGCAGCTATTTTGGGGTGTCCCGTGCAGTGCAAGGGACAGAGAGGTCGGCAGGGCAACGGCCTGCAAGGGCCCCTTCCAGCCCGAGTGGTGCCATGGCTGCAGCGGTCTGACGTGCCTGTGGCCATGGGCCAGCAGCGCCCAGCGCTGGGCTCTGGGTGACACCCTGTCCTCCTCGCGCAGATGTGGAAAGCAGTCGTGGGACATGACGTGTCAGTGAAGGCTGAGGCTCAGGGAGATGACTGGGACACTGATCCTGACTTTGTGGTGAGTGTCTGGTGTGGTGATCCATGTTATTGGTGGGGGTGGCGGTCTGAAGGGTTCACTGGCCCTCGGCATATGCTGGCCAGCTGGGCCGGGGCTCGGGGCTCAACCAGCGGACAGTACCGCCAGCTGTGCAGGGTCAGACGAGTCCCACCAAGCCCTCGCAGGTACTGTCAGGTCATCTAAACCATTTCTGACTCGTACCTATTTTCAGCCTCCGGAACTTCCTGCAGCAGTGTACCCCACATCTGACTACAAGTAGTATCACTTCAGGAGTATAGAATATTTAGTTTCTTTTAAACCTGCTCCCTGGTAACTTCACTGAGTCCTCCCCACAATTTATGTTACAAGAAATAACAAAAACTTACATTTTCTCTTTCCGACACTTTGTAATTGTACAGGATTCCAGCATTGCCCTCAAATGTCTTTTTTCCAGATGGAAGAATCCTGCTCTATTTATGGTCACCTTGTGCAGATGCAGCTCCATGCCTCTAAATAGCCTCGTTTTCTGTCTAGTCCAATTCTCTAGGCAAGATGGTTAGAGAATAGAAGGGCTCAGCATGTGGGAACCCCCCCGCATTCAGACAGTGTCATGAGTTTCATTTTCGATTTGATTCTCTATTCCTTTCCTAATAAGACACTCACACTTTGGCTTTTTGGCCAGTTCTGTATTTGCTACTCTTCTACATAATTGCACGTAATTTCATATTTCATACTCCCTCCCGAATGGTAAATATTCAGAACCATCATTGTGCACATATAGTTAAGAATTATTTTTTCGTACTTTTGTACTTATTAACACTAACCATTTACAATTTTATCACTCACTGATTTGGCATCACAAGATTTTTCTGCACTGCTTTGTCTCCTGTATTTTGTAAACCTAAACAGTCCTTTACTATCTCAAGACATTGGCATCTTGAATTCATCATACCCTTTTTCTAAACCTCTTAGGAGCATATGGCACAGCCAAAGTCCTGCTCCTCCTGGCACCAAGGAGCGCCAGCTGTGCTTTACAGCCATAGTTCCCTCTGGCCTCTGTTGAGATTTCAGTTTCCTTTCCAAGATAGTTTCTTGATGGATGGTCTCTTCTGTTACACGAGTCCTATATTTTTGAGGTTCAGTCTTGACTCGTTATTTCCAGTAAGAAATTCTAGTTTGGGACAGAAAAGCAAGTTCCCTCCTCAAAATTCCAAATTATTAATGCTTAAAAAAATTATATGCTGTCAAAATTTTTGTCTGTTAGTTTTACTTAATTTCTTCTATTTGTGGAAGCATTTAAAATAAGCCTGAACAGAATAAGACTTTGTATTTTTATTGTTTTGTATATACATATTTTTAGCTTTACCTTTTGTTAGGAAAGTTTATTGATGCTTCAGTTTCTCAAATACATGTTCAGACCTTCAAAAAGAAGACAAAACAAGTGGTGTCATAACAAAGCCGAGGCAGAACAGCAGTCTTTGAGTGAAACGTTCACTTCAGTGAAATATATTGGAAATATTCTTCCAATATTTTCCTAAACAATTTCCACAGCGTTTTTGTTTGCAAGCTCCTCCCTGAGGAAGAGGGATGGAGCTTCCCGCAGCCCCGCGCCCTGTCCCCGGTCACGGACCCGCCGTCCCCGGGCGACCCGCCCTGCAGGACGCCGGTGGCCGGCGGGGATGGGGCGCCCGGGACCCCCGGCCGCCCCCGCTGTGCCTCGCGGCCGCCCCCCTCCCGCCGGTGCCCGGGAGCCGCCCGCGTCTCCCCGCCCGCCCCGGCCCGGGTTTGCCGGGCTCGCCGGGGCCGGGCTCAGCCCGGCGGCTGCGGGAGGGCGCCGCCGGGGGACGGAGCCCCGCTCGCCCGGGGCCGCTGACGGCTGCGGTTCGCTCTGCAGAACGACATCTCCGAGAAGGAGCAGCGCTGGGGAGCGAAAACCATCGCGGGCTCCGGACGCGCCGAGCACATCGAGTGAGTGCGGGGCGGCGGGGCGCGGGGGCGGCGGGGGGCGGCGGGGCGCGGGCCAGCCCCGGCCGCTGCTGCCCCGACGGGCGTCCGGGCCCCGGGGGCTGCGGGCGGGCCGTCACCGCGGCAGCGCCGGCCGAAGCCCGCCAGATACGGGCCTGTGCGCCGCGGGGCAGGGCGGCCCGGGGGGGCCGTCCCGCCGCCCGCCCCGCGCTGCCCGTCGGGGCCTCTCCCCTCTTTCGGGGCGCCTCGCTCGGGGTGCGCCCTCGGCCTCGCAAGGCAGCAGGGTGCCGGGGAGGGGCGGCCCCGTCCCGGGCGAGCAGCGCCCCGGGGCCGCGCTGCCACCGCCCGGGCGCTGCCGCCCGCATCCCGGCTCTCGGTGCGCGGTGCGGGTGGTGCACCGGGGGCGGAATTCGCAGGCGCCTGTGATGCTGCGAGGGGTTAACTTCCACGTACGTTCAGACGGCAAAGACTTCCTGCCCCTTCCCTCTCCAAGGCTGACCCTGTCCAGCAGCTCCCTCGGGACATCCCAGCACTGCCCTGCACGGTGTGGCTGGTGCAGCGCACAGGAAAGGGAAAGCGAGGGCTCCTGGCGAACACTAGCCCTGAGCGGGCACTGCAGGGTGGGGGCTGGATGTACCTGCTGGGCCAACCACTCTGGATCCTTTGCCAGCCCCCAGGGTGGCATCGTCTCCTGCCACAGTACAGTGGCTGCGTGTGTGTGGCTACCACGTAGAGGGGCCCAGCGTGGGCACCCGGTGGCAGCTAGCAATGGGTTCGTGTCCTGCTCTGCTGGGACAGTGGCATAGGGATGCTCCAGCTGGCTGCATGGGTCGGCACAATCCCACAGTGACTTGCCCTGACTCTCTCTGTCTCACCAGCATCCATCAGCTGAGGAACAAGGTGTCAGAGGAGCATGAGGTCATCAAGAAGAAGGAGCTGGAGAGTGGCCCCAAGGCCTCCTATGGCTATGGGGGCAAATTTGGAACAGAGCGAGACCGAATGGATAAGGTAACAGTTGTAGAGAGCTTTCTTGGACCTCAGTGGAAAAGTCTTTTTCTCATAAAGGAAAGAGCATCCCTGTTTTCTGGCCTGACCCTGAAGGGAGAGAACAGAGAGCTGGCGTGTCTGCACAGATTCACACGTCTAGCTAGCCAGTAATCTGTCTCCAGGATCTGTTTGAATCCATATGTATAATTTGTCTCTGGAACTTCCTTCCAGCGCTCCCCTTAGCTGTGAAGAAGGACTTTCTGTGGCTTGTTTCAAACCTGCTGCATGTGAATTAAATTAGGTGCCTCCCTACTTGTGTTTGGAGAACTAATGAATAATAATTCTCTCCTCACGTTCTCCATCGCAAGATGATAAGATTGCAGTAGTATTCACTATATGGGGTCACTGTGGGTGTGCACGATACCAGAATGGCAGGGTGAGAAACAGACATTTCCAGGAGGCCGAAATGGAGCAGCCATGCTCAGCCCCTTCTTCCAGAGTGGAGTGAGGATATTTTTGTTGAGCAGCTCCTCGGCCTTCATCCATTCGTACCAAGATGCTGCAAGTGTTCAGCTGCTGGCCCTGCTCCTGAGGAGTGTGCAGTTCCCGGCCACACCACCTCCTGCAGGGAGCATAGGGACTGTTGCCTGGCCTGTGGTAGGTATAAAGGGTGATCCCAGATATTCACAGACACAGAAAATAGCAGGTACCAGACCTGCTGCCTGTAAGTTTTCAGTTGTGCATGCCTGTCCTCACTTTTCTCCTCAGTTTCCCCATGTGAGTATCCACCACTCCACTCTGCATTCAGCATCCTACGGTTTGCATGATGAGCTGGCACTGGGCTTGGGTGTGTGGGATGGCTGCCCTTGAAGCTGCATCACAGGTCTCAGAGCAGAGCTGGTACTGCCAAGGGCTGCGTGTGGGCCATCACTACCACCAGCATGATCAGTTTGGGCTTGTCACCTTGTGGCTGCAAGCGTCTCGGCAGTGGGGCAGAGCAAGTGTGTGGTGCGTGGGCCTCTGTCCGCCCTGCCAGGCTGACTGTGGGTGCTCATGTCGTCCTGTCTCTCTTAGTGTGCGGTGGGCCACGAGTACGTTGCTGATGTTGGGAAGCACTCCTCGCAGACGGATGCAGCCCAGGGCTTTGGGGGAAAGTATGGAGTCCAGCGGGACCGAGCTGACAAGGTGTGTTGGACAAGGCAGCTGAAATATGTACATTTGAGATTGTGGCTGCAGTTTTTCAATTGCTGGTGGGTGCAGGTGTAGGCATGCCATGCACCGTGGTCACCACTGAAGCACATAGCTCACCTCCTACGTGCAGGACGATGAGTGATGACGAATTGCAGGGCGCTTGTGAAGATTAATTCTCTGGTGTGCATTAACATGCTCACACTGTCCTGTCCAGGCAGCACCATGTTTGTTTTGAGGGCTGTGGTGTTTTGCATCTCCAGACCTCCAAGCTGTGCCATGCACAGTGAGTGGTCATGGCAGGACTGGATGGGGACAGCAGGATGCTGTCTCTCCCATGCACATTCTGGTGTCAGACACTGCCCAGCCGCCTTGCCTGCTGATGGGGTGTGAGGTCCAGGTTGTGGTCCTCCTACTTGGTTGTGGTCCTCCTCCCTTGCAAGGGCCAGTTCCTGGACACGCTGCCACATGGCAAGCAGGGGTGGTGTGGAGGCTGAGGAGGCCTGTGCCAGCCAAGGAGTGGCCAGGTGCCTGCATGTTGCAGTGCATGTCCCAGGCTGGCGGAGGGTGGGTGAGTCCCAGCTCAGTTCTCAGGATGACTGACATTCCTCC
Source organism: Tauraco erythrolophus (assembly GCF_009769465.1). NCBI lineage: Eukaryota > Metazoa > Chordata > Aves > Musophagiformes > Musophagidae > Tauraco > Tauraco erythrolophus. The sequence goes on from NC_141468.1 coordinate 60,232, forward strand.
CCTTCTTGTTCCAGTCAGCACTGGGCTTTGAATACAAGGGTGAGGTGGAGAAACACTCATCTCAGAAAGGCAAGTCCACGGGCATGTGTGGCCCCTTGACACTTTGCCCAGCTTCTCTTCTGCTCCCCATAGCCTGTGCTGTCTGCTGGGGCACAGCCTCCTTTGTTACCCACCTCCTGTCACTTGTTTCAAAGTCCCGTTCCCAGTCAGTCACCCTTGTGGCCCCATTCCCCACTGTCCTGTCACCATCCTTCTGTTTTACACTCCGCTTGTCTCTGCCTTTTGCTTTGATGAAAACCGTGGCATGGCTGAGCAGAGGAGACACCCCCACGTGCACCCCCGAGGGATGGCTGATACTCCCTTTCCTCTAAAAGTCCTTCTGACCAACTGCTCCAGGGGGAACCCCAGCATTGTAGGACGTGGGAAGTGATTTCTGAAAACGCGGCATATAAGAAAAGGCACGACAATGGATATGGAAACGAAAGCCTGTACAGCACCCAAACTTTTGCAGAATTCTGGAAATGATTCGACCAAACTTTGACATGTGCGTACAAGCAGCTATTCGTTAAGAACATTGCAAGAACTGAAACTAAAGATATTTAAATACTCTGCAGCCAAGAGGAGATGAGAGGGCAAGGTCTGTTACTGTTTTGGATAAATGTGAGGAATACTGTATTACCAAGAAAAGAAGAACTGAATCTTGTTCATTTCAGAGGAAACTATAAAAGAAGGAAGATGTTTTGAGGCATTATTGGTTGATCTTAAATTAACGAATGACATGCAGTTGTGCTACGTTAACATATTCCTGTATAAGAGGAATTGTGTACTAGATTGTAGACATAGAAATTAATCAGGCTGCGTAAAACCACAGAAATTCCTCAGGACAAAATGAAAATGTTAGAAATAGGGAAAAGTGTTTGGATTGTTTTTCATAAAAATGTGTCCATACTGAAAACTCCAGCATCAAGGTAACAGTCAAAATCTATATTTGCTGAAAACGGCATCCCAAAAAGTCCATTTCATAATGGCCTAGTGGGTAAATAATAGTTTAATCAAGAAAAGTTTAAGAAATTTCTAGGAGTTACAGATTAATCGTTAAGTGAGTGAGCTTCTGTGGAACAGAGAGCCATTCTTGAATGCAAAAAGTTTTCGTGCATATTTCTCTAGGTCCCAGTCTTCATGGACTGATAAGGCTGAATTTGCTGAAGGAGCCCCAACTCATTCCTGTGAGCTGCAGACCTGTAAGAATGGGGTCAGGGAACAAAGAGCGGTGACTGTGATTTTCTCCTTCTGAAGGGCAGGAGTTGGAGTCAGAGCTGGCACGTCAGGTCTCTGAAAGGAAAGTGGCTCTGTGCAGCCAGCAGCTAGGCCAGAGGCTGGAATTTCGTAGGACGTCAGCCAGTAATAACAAGGTGGTCATTAGAGAGTAACTGAACACAGCTGAAGTAGTTAATTCATTACCAGTTTAGAAGATGGAAGAAGGGGAGGCGCGAGGAGGACGTGCTGTGCTCTATCACGTATGGTGGAGCGTACCAGAGGCGGTCTGGGAGGAGAGCTGGAGCGTATCTCCAGAAACATTTCAGCCTTCGCTGCAGCACGCAGAGCCAGTGGTTTCCTTGTAGAAGCTGAGATTCCATGATAGCAAATGTAAGCCATGTAACAAAAGTTTCCATTTCTTCTGTACTTTCAAGGGCTCAATGTCCTTATTCACAGACCAGCAGGGCACAGGCTGAAATCCTCGCTCTGCGATGCGTGAGCGGGTGGACGCCCAGGCTGTCAGTGCCCAAGTCTTGCCTTGGCTTTGCATCCGTGGGTGGCCGAGCTCTCGCTGCCTCCCCAGCTGCCCTTGGCATGTTGCTTTTCTTCCTTGCCCCCTCAGCCTGCCGTGTCGCTGCTATCGGGCCGCTGTGCTGCCATGACCCATGCTTGCCCTGCGCACCCGTTCCCATGGGCCCTCATGGTGCTCCCTGCTGGCCGCTCTGTCCCCTCCAAACCCCTTGCTTTTTGTAGTGTTTTCCATCATCCCTGATGCTCTTCCTCCTCCCTGGTGCGCCTCCCCAGTGTGGCTCTCCATCTTTACCCCCTCCCCTCACCAGCCCCATGCTTGGGGCAGGATTTCACTCCATGCATCACCTCAGATTACTCCAAGGGCTTTGGTGGCCGTTACGGTGTGGAGAAGGACAAGGTAGACAAAGCAGCAGTGGGATTCGACTACAAGAGCCAGGCGGAGAAGCATGACTCTCAGAAAGGTGAGTTGGGGGAGCCCGATGGCAGCTTGGCAGCTCAGGACTGGAGCTTGGGACTATGCCTACTGGGGCTGTGGGGCACTGTACTTGGTTTTTGTAACATGCTGCATGAATAGTGGAAGAGCTACGGGCAGCTGTCAGGTGCCCACTGCTTGCAGCAAGAGACTGGAGCAGGTGAGAAAAGCCATTGCATGGTACATGACTGCTGGAAAACGTTCAGGCTCAATGAAGAGAAGCAGCAGATTTCTATGGGCACAGGGATCTCCTGGGCAGTATATCATGAAAGGAAGGGTGCAGGGGAAGCCCAGGCAGGTGCTAATAGCAGGTGACATGTCCCAGGGAGGAGGGAGGACTGTTGCTGGAGCCACCAGTGGGGAAATCTGGCCTTGCTCCATGTTTTTAAGTCCTGGGCTGTGAAAGCTATTGCCCCTGTGAGAACAGCCTGAGCTCACAGTGCTGCCACTTTTCTCTTTCTCTCCCTTGTCTGTTCCTTTCCATGCCCTGATTTGGATCCCTGTGGCTAAAGACTATTCTGTGGGCTTTGGTGGGAAGTTCGGAGTCCAGAGGGATCGTCAGGACAAGAGTGCCCTTGGCTGGGACCATCAGGAGGAAGTGCAGCCCCATGCATCCCAAACAGGTAGGGCAATGCTGCCAGAAGTGGCAGCACAGTTTTCTTGGAGCACACACAGACCTAGAGCTAGTGGTTCATACTTGACAGAGATCCAGCTGCTGAAAACTGAACGTGCACAGCATGTTGTGGAGCAGCTGGGACATTGTGAACCCCCAGAGCACAAGGGAGAACTCTGCCAGAGTAGGTGCATGTGTGGATCAGTGGGAGATACTGAACGCAAGTCTTTGAGTCAGGCTTCCCAGACTGTACTGTGCTTTCTCGGGGAGACACATTCCTGATCATAAGCTCATTAAAAAGATGAGCACATGAGAATGAGGCAGAGCAGGTTCCAGGAATGGCTTGACTCCTGTATGTTGAGCTTAAGTGAACAAGGCCACATTGCACTCAAATGGCATGACTGGCTTCTCACTCCAGTGCCTTGGAAGCAGATTTGCCAGCGTATGGCACGGAACACCTGTGTGCTTCGCTGAAGGGAGTGAAATATTGGTCTTAAAAGCTATTGTCCAGAACGATTGGCTTGTATTACCTGTTACCTCTGTTTAGTTCCGTATGTGCTAAGATGCAGACAAAGCTAACTCGTCTCACTGGTCACAACATACTGAAGCCTGAGGTGCACACACAATATAAAATATTATAAAGTAGCCTCATTTTTTCCATACAGACTATGCCAAAGGGTTTGGAGGCCGTTACGGGGTGCAGAAGGACAGAGTAGATAAGGTAAGACTGCATGCTGCAGCCTGCAATTGCTTCCTCCTCATCACTGCTCCTCGCGCTGCTGCGAGAGAAGAGACTTCCCAGATGGAGATGCGGTCCCCCTGCTCAGTGCGCAGCTATGGCAAGGGTGGGGGAACTGGTGCAGTGTGAACACCAGAGGATGCAGAGGAATGCAGCCTGGGGAGGCCATAATGCCAGGAAGAAAATGTTTTTTTCCGTTCACAGCTGCTTTTGAGTCATTCCGCTCTCAGACTGAACAGTCATGCACTTGCTTTCTCTTGGGGCAGGATTTAATAGCAGAGCCAGTGAAGAGCCTTCTAAGGGCATCAGACTGCGTCCTCCTGGATATCCAGTACCATTGGAGATACTGGGAGTGTTCTGGCTGGCTGCGTGCCGTCACTCCTGCAGGCCCCGTGTGTACTAGTACAGTCATGATGGGCAGTGATAGCTCCTTGGAGATGAAGTTTTGTGAGTGCAGCCTTGAGAGAAGTCTGAGAGGCCACAGGCCATTGCACCATGCAGGAGCTGTCTCTTACACAGGAGAAGCGCTGGATCAGACTGAGGGTGCACTGGCTGGTAGGTGGTGATCATGCAGAGAGCAGTACGCAGACAGTTCCTGCCCTGGACTGCCTCCAGCCAGAAGGTGACAGCGCTGTGGCTGCCGCTCCTCTGGCTGTTCTTGCTCAAGGTGTGCAGCTGGTTAGTAGCTGTCATACCCACACATAAGTGAGGCTCCCAGCAGCTGGCTTGAATCTTTGGTCCTTCAAGCAGCCAACTTGCAGATGTCCCCGGTCTCGCCATATCTGACGCAGATCTGTGGCTTCTCTGGTATATGGTTCCTTATCCTCTCACATTGTTCTCCAGCTGCTATGGCTTTGTGTGGGAGTGACTGGCCCCATATCGCTCCTCCTTAGCTACAGGTGAAATCTGGCCATTCCTCACGGTGCCGTCTGCAACTCACCAGCTTCTCTGTGTTGCTGCCTTCTGCAGATCTTTCTGTCCTGTCCAGGAGTTTCTTAAGGTCTATTCAGTTAGCTGAATCTCAGGCCAGGGCCTGGGTATCTGCCTGCAAACCTTAACAAAACCCAACAGGAGTGGGATTGGCAAGGATCAACCCTGCATGAGAAGAGTTGTCCAGTTTGCTAGATGTTCAGGTTTTGTGTCTGGGCTAGAACCAGGCTGTCATGGTTTTAACCTGGCCGGCACCGAACACCATGCAGCTCCTCGCTCACTTCCCCCCGCCCCCGGTGTGATCGGGGGAGAATCAGAAGAGTAAAAGTGAGAAAACTCGTGGGTTGAGATAAAGGCAGTTTAACAGGTAAAGCAAAAGCTGTGCACGCAAGCAAAGCAAAACCAGGAATTCGTTCACTCCTTCCTGTGGGCAGGCGGGTGTTCAGCCATCTCCAGGACAGCAGGGCTCCAGCACGCGTGATGGTGACTTGGGAAGATGAGCACCATCGCTCCAAACGTCCCCGCTTCCTCCTTCCCCAGCTTTACATGCTGAGCATGATGTCACATGGTCTGGATTATCCCATTGGCCAATTTGGGCTGTGCTCCCTCCCAGTTCTTGTGCACCCGCACACTAGCAAAGCATGGGAAGTTGAAAAATCCTTGATTTCTTAGCAACAATGTTATGTTTAACCCAGCCAGCAGCTAAGCCACCAGGCAGCCACTCTCTGAATCCTTCCTGCTTGGTGAGATGGGGAGGAGAATTGGAAGAGAAAGGGAAAAAACCGCGTTACTGGTGAGCGCTTCTGCTTGAGCACCCAGCTTTGCTGCTGCGTGCAGCAGTCATCTGCCGCTGTGCAGCCTCTTCCGCGTGGCTCCGCGTAGCCTTGTCAGCCCTTGGAGGGCCACCTCCAGCAGGAGCAGCCCTGGCCTGTGGCTGGAGGGCAGCAGGTGCTCCCGCGGTGTAGGGCAGCATCAGGAGAGTGGGGCTGCAGCCAGCAGCCTCCCCAGGGCCATGGCACTGGTACAGACACAGCTGGGAGCAAAGCTCGCAGCCACCAGCAGCCCGACCCAGCAGGAATCTCAGCACTGGCCTCACCTAACGAGCCGGACACTTCATAGGTTCATAGATTCATAGATTCATAGATTTCTAGGTTGGAAAAGACCTTAGAGATCATCGAGTTCAACCGTCCCTAATCCCCATTAAACCATATCCCTAAGTAGATCATCCACCCTTTTCTTAAACACATCCAGGGATGGGGACTCAACCACCTCCCTGGGCAGCCTATTCCAGTGGCTGACAACCCTTTCAGAGAAGAAATACTTTCTAACATCCAACCTGAGCCTCCCCTGACTAAGCTTATACCCATTTCCTCTTGTCCTATCACCCAACACTAATGTTCATTCGCTTCCTCTTGCAGAGTGCTGCTGGCTTTAATGAGATGGCAGCTCCCACCTCCTCGTACGAGAAAACCAGACCACTGGAGGCAGGTGAGACAACTGAGCACCAGCCCTGGGCTGGGTGGGACCCTGTGGGCTGCATGGTCCCTCGGGGGCAGCACACTGGGAGGCAGGTGCTGTGGTGGGATGTGGATTTAATCTGTGCTGAGGGGCAGGAGAAGGTGGATGAACTGCAAGTTTCTCTGGCAGAGGTGGAGGTCTGGGTTTCTCCTGGATGTGTGGAGTGGTGGAAGGGAGCCACTGGGTCGGCATGATCAGCTCTCTTTCACACAGGAGCTTCCAGTGGCACCAGCAGCCTGCGGTCACGGTTTGAAAACATGGCCAGGTCGGCAGAGGAGGAGAGCAGAAGGCGGGCAGAGGAGGACCGGGCGAGACGGCAGGCTCGGGAGCGCCAGGCCCCTCGGCAGAAGGTGCGCCATGGCCACCTTGCCATGTACACCAGGGCTTATGAAGCAGGCTTTTCCTGAGGGCCGTGCAGCCTCATGGCCGCCTACTTGATTGCTTTACAGTAACCTCTTGCCTAAACTGCTTCCCTGCGACTGCCAGGGACTGCCGGGGAACTTCATAGTTGTCACTGGGTTTTCCTTTTTGGCACACGGCTGAGGACGTGCTGCACCCAGCCGTGACCCGCTGTGCTCTGCCCTGCGCTCCTTCTTGCCTCTGGTGCCTGGCAAGCACAGTGCCGTCCCAGCTCCCCGGGGTGGCCGTCCCAGCAGCCTGCCTTCAGCGTTCTCCAGACTGCAGATTGCACCCAAACCCTCACCTTTTCAGGGCCGCCTTCTACATTGTGCTCTTTCTGCATTCGATGTGAAGATAAGGTTCACCAATAACGCACTCCCTGGTACGTTCCCTCCCTGAGGCTACTTTCTGCAGACCCCGCAGTCCTTACAGGGCTGCTGGTGTCCCGTTCCCAGGGCAGGGTTATGGGAGCTGAACAGATTTCAGCTGGAGGAAAACTGAGGGTTGCTCTGTGAGCCAGGGCAGATTTACACTGAAAGAAAATTTTCTGAGTTGTTCTGTTGGGAGTGGGAACAGACATTACTCTGGACCTCATTCAAAGGGATTGAGGGAATTTAATGACTTTTCTCCAGCAGGAAATCCCACAGAGAGAGAAGGACCACACAGAGGCAGCCTCTGCCGCCGTGCCAGCAAGGGTGCCCCGGAGTGCTGACCCAGACAGGCCTGTGTCGGGAGAACAGGTGCCACGGCGGGCTGGGGAGAGCCAGGGAAGGGAGCAGGGGAGGGACTGCGCCTGGGACGGGGCTGCGCTTCATGGGCAGCCTTGCAGGAAGAAGTGGCGAGGGCGGAAACGTTGGGGTGGTGATGGGACATGGCTGCACAGCGCCTTACACCAAGAAATGGGCTCTTGGAGCGCGTCCATGCAGTGGCAGTACAGTAGCTGTAGCTAAGTATGTGAGAGGGGTTCAAATACATGAGCCATGGGGGTCTTCACAGCAATCCCAGGTGCCAGTTCAGCACAGACGTAATGGCTGAGCTGTCTCCCTGTTGTACAGAGGATGACACTTCGTTTGTGTCACGGTAGCACTAACAGCACCTGCAGTGGAACGGGCTCCCTTGTATTGGGTAATGTGCAGTCATGGGAGAGCCTGCAGTGGGTGCTCTGCAGGTGACTTTCCTGTCACTGTCTCACTTCGTGGCAGGAGGCAAAATGGGAGGATGAGGAAACACCACCCACTTTGCCACCAAGGCCAGCAGATCTGGGCGAAGAGCTGTGCAAGATCCCCAGCCAGGATCAGCCCATCTACAGTGAGGGTTTGGATGTCGGTGGAGACTATGAGGAGCTGCCAGAGCACTCTGACTACTGTGACAGTACCGGTGGAGGTGCTGACTATGAGGAGCTGCCAGCACCCTTGGAAAATCTGGATGCCATCTATGACCAAGGAGGAGATGGAGGTGAGGACTATGAAGAGATCCTTCCTGAGGAGCCCAGCCAGAGTCAGCCCCACTTAGGTGAGTACTGATGGAAGAGCCCGTGTCTTAGGGAACTTGTGTCTGGCTGCTTATCTCACTGGATGTACAGGACAGACTCTAGAGGGAATTTGTATCCTGAAGTCTCCTGTGGTCAGGGCAGCAGCCCATGATGATAGAGACTTGGTCATCTCCCACTCCCTTGCCCGGCTCCAAGGTGTGAGAGCAGCTGCATGGGATGCTGGGCCAAGCAGCAAGTATCTCTGCTGGAGCAGGACACCGGCAGGAGGACCAGAGGGCTGCCGTGGGCTCTGAAGAAGCTGGACCTGGACTGATGCACTCGGTGTGCTGTTTCCTGGCAGGCGACTGCCAGCGCTGCACCGAGTTCTGGGGTGTCCCGTTAATTCAGCCTGTCACTCAAATGGCTCATGGTGGTGAGACCTGATCTGGTGGTGTCTCCTGAGTGTGAGGAGTGCAGGGTGGTTGTAATGGTTTAACCCAGCCAACAGCCAAGCTGCCATGCAGCCACTCGCTGAATCCTTCCTGCTTGGTAGGATGGGGAGGAGAAATCAGAAGAAAAAGGTAAAACCCGTGGGTTGGGATAAAGACAGTTTAATAGGACAGCACAAAAAGAGAAGAGAAGGGATAATAACAGTAATACTAATAAAAGAACAACACAAAGTGAGGGATAGAGTTGATCACCACCCAGAACCTGGAACCCGATGCCCAGCCCATTCTTGATCTGTGATGCCCCTCCCCTGGCCAGCTCCCCCAGTATATACCTTGACCATGACATCATATGGTATGGGCTATCCCCCTGACCAGTTTGGGTCTCCTCCCAGCTTCCTGTGAAAATTAACTCTGTCCCAGCCCAACCCGGGACAGCAGTCTAACTCCAGGCACAAAAACAAACCGCATGGGCTGCTCTTGAGGTTTCTGTCGCAGCTTCGCTGCCACTGATGATGGTAAGCGGAGAGGCTGGAGTTATGTCCAGCCTTTTTCTTGGGAGAGGAACATGAAACATCAGAACCCGCCTCTGTCCTTGCTGAAGGCAAGGGAAGTCGTACCTTGCTTTGAGCCATGGTACACTTCTCCTTGTTGACAGGGTTTGGATGTGGCTTACCCCACGGCTGGCAGCTGGGTGGAGGGTGGCACTGACCAGCTCTATGTGGCTGCTTTCAGCCACCTTCTCATCTGCCTGTCCTGTCTTCTGCAGGGGAAATGGACAATGTTTATGAGGTGGAGAAACCTGGCACCTGTGCAGTGGCTCTCTACGATTACCAGGGAGGTGGGTCTGCCATCCAGGCTGTGGGGAGAGGCACTGGGAGCTGGCCGTGGCAATGCGGCGGGAGGTGGTGGCTTACACCATAAGCAGTGGTGAAAAGAGTTTTACTCGGTGGTTTAAATATCTTCCTCTTGGAAGGCAGAATGAAACCTGACTTGGGAACACAAAAGCTTCATCTTTGTCTGTGAAGTCTTTCTCTTTGGTTTATCTGTGCTGTTTGATGAGGGTTGGATGAGAGAAACTCTGAGGGTTATCAGAATGCTTGTTCTGTATTCTCCTCCTGTGGGTGGGGGTTGGAGGAGGGATGTAAAAACAGCTCTCACTGGGGTTATATTCGCATTGTAACTATCTTTTCTGAACAATTTTTGCAGATGGAGATGATGAGATTTCTTTTGATCCCGATGACACAATCACACACATCGAGATGGTAGATGAAGGCTGGTGGCGGGGACAGTGCCGGGGCAAAGTAGGCCTCTTTCCAGCAAATTATGTGAAGCTTCTGCAGTGAAACCAGCATTATCCAAGCTGCTTCCTTCCAAGCTTTTGCCTCTCTCTGCTTCAGCCTTTTACATGTTATTCACTTGGCTCGACCTGGCGTGTCTACATGCAAGAAATACCAAGGAGCAAACTGCCAGTGTCTAAGGGAATGTTTTGACCTGTGCCTAAGAGGACTTTGGTTCCCATCCACTTCCAGATTCATAGATTCATAGATTCATAGATTTCTAGGTTGGAAAAGACCTTAGAGATCATCGAGTCCAACCATCCCTAATCCCCATTAAACCATATCGCTTAGCAGATCATCCAGCCTATTCTTAAACACATCCAGGGATGGGGACTCAACCACCTCCCTGGGCAGCCTATTCCAGTGGCTGACAACCCTTTCAGAGAAGAAATACTTCCTAACATCCAACCTGAATCTCCCCTGACTAAGCTTATACCCATTTCCTCTTGTTCTATCACCCATCACTAATGTAAAGAGCCCTTCCCCCACCTCCCCACCATCCCTTCTCAAGTATTTATAGGCTGTAATCAGGTCTCCCCTCAGCCTCCTCTTCTCCAGGCTAAACAGCCCCAACTCCCTCAGCCGCTCCTCATAAGTTTTATTTTCCAGCCCCTTGACCAGTTTAGTCGCCCTTCTTTGGACTCGCTCCAGGAGCTCAATATCTCTCTTAAAGCGAGGGGCCCAAAACTGGACGCAATATTCCAGGGGCGGCCTCACCAGTGCCGAGTACAGGGGCAGGATCACTTCCCTGCTCCTGCTGGTCACACTATTCTTGATACACGCCAGTATCCCATTGGCCTTTTTGGCCATCTGGGCACACTGCTGGCTCATATCAAGCCGGTAGCCAACCAACACCCCCAGGTCCTTCTCCGCCAGGCAGCTCTCCAGCCACTCTTCCCCGAGCCTGTAGCGATGCTCGGGGTTTTTATACCCCAAGTGAAGGACTCTGCCCTTGGCCTTATTAAAGCTCATGCCATTGGCCTCAGCCCAACGATCCAGCCTGTTCAAATCCCTCTGAAGGGCCTCCCTACCCTCGAGCAGATCGACACAGCCTCCCAGCTTGGTGTCGTCCGCAAATTTACTGAGGGTACATTCAATCCCCTCATCCAGGTCATTGATAAAGATGTTAAACAGAACCGGACCCAGCACTGAGCCCTGGGGAACCCCACTGGTGACCGGCCTCCAGCCGGATTTAGCCCCATTTACCACCACTCTTTGGGCCCGGCCATCCAGCCAGTTTTTAACCCAAAGGAGGGTGTGCCTGTCCAGGCCAGCAGTTATCAGTTTCTCAACCAGAACACTATGAGAAACTGTATCAAAGGCTTTACTGAGGTCAAGGAAAACTACATCCACAGCCCTTCCCTCGTCAACCAGCCGGGTCACCCTGTCATAGAAGGTGATCAGGTTTGATTGGCAAGATGGGAAAGGTGGGATGGTTTAAGAGCGTGCGAGTGTAATATATCTTTTCTACCTAGGCTGTCCCACATGTCAGCCAGCAAGCTTAGCAGAAGTCTGTCCATTCCTGTTCCCAACAGAGCAATTCACAGAAAGAAACACCATCTCTAATCCAGTCAAGGCAGAAGGGACATGAGCTGTGGGATGGTTTTAAGTTGCTGTGGCCCTGCTTCTCATCCTACCCAGGGCTCAAGGAAAAGAGCACTGTGAGGGCCAAACTTGCCTTTGTTCACAAGGAGAGTTTGCACTTGCAGGAAGACCCGTGTTTGCAGCACAGGATAGAGAAGCATGACCTGGCCTGTCTGGGCAGGTTTCAGGACTGGGACATGGGAAGGTTTGACCATCACAGTGAAGAGTGCTGACTTTTCCTGCACGCAGACGCAAGCTTCGCTGTAGTGAACTGTTCCATTAAATAAGAGAAGTGTGTGCTGGCTTGGTGAAAATGTAGGATGATCTTGCTAAGGTAGGAGATTACTCACTTGGTTTTCCTCTGTGTGCCAAGAACAATGATGGGAGATGTGTCATTTCTGGGGTAAACCTTGAAAAAGGAAGTGTAAAATTAGATTATTTTCTAAGAAAAATTATTCTGGAAAATCTGTCTTGGAGCAAGAGGAAAATACTAAAAGGCTTCACTTAACAAATGTATGTTAGTAACTGCCTTGGGTCTTTGTCCAGGCAGCCCATCAGAGGCATCGGGAAATCCCTTCAGTCTAGCAAATTAATCAGAGTAAGTGCTGCTTGATACAGGCAGTAGAATATTTTTAAGAGCACTTCATTTTTCTTGTAAACTGCTCCGACAGCATAAGCGTAGGCATGCAGGTGGGGTGGGCAGAGCGGTCCCGCGGCTTCTCTGCAGCCTGAGGGCTCCGGAGTGCTTTGTGGTCAGCGCCAAGGTGGGTTCCTCCAGCCAGGGTTTGGCTCAGCCCGTTCTCTCTGCCCTTGGGTGGTGCGAGTCCCTGTGCTGAAGTCAGGCCTCCCCAGTGTGGTAGTGAAATAGTTAACGCCTCTCAGGCCTTTGCAGGACTCACTAGTTAAGAAGTATTTGCAGGTAAAGGTCTCCCCAGTTTAATTAACGAGGAGTGAATGATTAAAGCCAGAGCCTCCTTCCCTGAACAGTGCTGTTGTCATTTCTGTCCCTGCTTCTCTGACGCGTTTGGGAGAACAGATCGAGCTGCATCAGCGGCAGGTGTGTGAACCCTGGAAGTGCCCGTCTGGGCTGTTCCCTGTGCCCTCCCTGTAGCTGGAGCAATAAACTGCTGCTGTGCTGGCCGAAAACTGCGTCCCGTTATTCTGTGACGGCACATCTCCCGTGTGTGCCGCAGGCTCGGTTCCTTGCACAGGGAGACGGGCCCCGGTTCTGCTCTAGCCCTCCTCCATCCCAGATGTGGGGAGAAGGTTGAGCAGGTGGGAAGCAGGACACGAGGAAATTTTTTAGTTTTATTGCTTAAAGCAGTTTTCAGTAATAATCCGATGCAAACTGAAGCCCTCCCTTGAACTGGTATATTCCAGGCTAGATGCTCAACATGCCGTTGTAGGAGCTGGTTGTTCCTTTGTGATGTGCGAGTGTCATCACAAGAGGAGTAAGTCCTGGATGCACGGAGTAGTGCAGCATATGCGGAGCTGCAGCAGCACACCCCAGTGCAGTGCCAGCTGCCACGAGCAGGGGCGCAGAGGGTCCCGCTCACAGCTTGGTTCTGGACCATCCTCCACTTGACTGTGCTACCTGGAAGGTGGTACAGCATCCCTGCTCAGCGTTTGTTACTGAGAAACAGTCTGTGTCTGTCAATCATGGGAAAGACATATTGTGATTCAGGTTAGAAAATGTCCCCTATAATGTAAATTTTCTTGAGGTTTTTGGTTTGGGTTTTTGGTTGGTTGATTTTTTTTATTTGGGTTTTTTGTTTTGTTTGGTTGGGTTTTTTTCCTCTGAAATAACTTTCCCAATATTTTTTCACCCTTTATTTCCTGATATTCCTTTCCAGGGGACTCTTCAGAACTCTCACTGTGGCAGACTCTCTTATGTGTCCTAGTGAGACGCTGAACTAGGTGTGTGTCATTCATTTTTCACAATCATGAAGGGTGTATAGCAAGTAGAGCTGGCTGAGAGGCTTGCAGCCTGTTTGGGCAGGGGCAACAGGCCATCCCAACACGAGTTGTAGAAACATTATTTTCCCTGAAGAATGAAACTGGTGTGTGTTATGCACTAAGAACTGGCAAACTGCTCCCAACAAGCTGTTTGCCTCATAGGCCCATTTTTGACGCTCGAGTAGGTTTCTTTGGGAACAGACTGGATTTTGTTGGATATCTCTTGGTAACTGAGCTATGGATGAGCATGTTTTGGCCCCTTCCAGCCAACGTGCCCCTCTGTGGCACAGCTGCAGGAACGCTGCTGTGGCTGCTGGCGTGCACCTGCACGTGCAGCCTGTGCCAGTGCCCTCCCTGTGCACACCCTCACCCTGGTGTCTGGCTGCTCCTGGCTTCTGCCACGGCGTTGGACGCTGCTGCCCCTCGTGTAGCTGCCTGCAGACTTGGCCAACAGCGGGATTGCTCTGGCGCCCGTGCAGAGCCCTTCTAAGGGGTTAAGCTGAGGCTGCCCCGCGTCGCCAGCCAGCCGCGGTCAGCATGTCCACAGCCGCACCACTCACTACAAAGGCATTTTGATTTTTGCATGGCTGTCAAGCAAAGCGAGTGTTTCTGGTGAGGATCTGAGCAATGGCAGCTCACAGCTCCGCTGTAGTTGGGGCCCAGCCGGCCATTAAGCACCATGCAGCCGCTCGCTCCTCCCGCCTGGTGAGACGCGGAGGAGACCATATAGCGAAGGGCTCGTGGGTCGAGACAAGGACAGGGAGGGGTCACTCACCAGTTGTGGTCGTGGGCAAAACAGACTCAACTCGAGGAAAAAAATCAATTTAATTTGTTGCCAATCATATCAGAGTAGGATAATGAAAACCAAAACCAAACCTTAAAAACAGCTTTCCCCTCACCCCTCCTTTCTTCTCAGGCTCAACTTTTCTCCTGATTTATCTGCCTTTTACCTGCAGCAGTGCAGGGGGATGGGGAATGGGGGTTGTGGTAATTTCATTGCATGTTGTTTCTATCGCTCCTTCCTCCCCAGAGGGAGGACTCATCACAGTCCTCCCCTGCTCCAGCATGAGGTCCCTCCCATGAGAGACAGTCTTCCGTGAACTTCTCTGACGTGAGTCCTCCCCAGGGGCTGGAGCTCTTCACAAAGTGCTCCGGCATGAGTCGGGGTGCAGTCCTTCAGGAACAGACTGCTCCAGCAAGAGCTTCCCATGGAGTTGTGGCCTTCTTTGGGAGCAGCCACCTGCTCCCGTGTGGGGTCCTCCACAACCCACAGGTGGGTCTCTGCTCCACTGTGTCTCTCACGGGCTGCAGGGAGGCCACCTGCCATCTCACCATGGGCTGCAGGACAATCAGCTCTGGCACCTCCTCCCCCTCCCTCCCCACTGCCCTTGGTGTCTGCAGAGTTGTTTCTCTCACATCCCACTCCTGTCGCCTCTGCAGGTTCCGCCACAGGTTGGTTTGGCTTTTTTTTTCCCCTTCCTAAATATATTTTCACAGAGGTCCTACCAGCATGGCTGATTGGCTCAGCCTTGGCCAGAAGCAGGTCTGACTTGGAGCCAGGGAATGGCTACAGCCACCCCTGTAGCCCCTCTGCCCATACCAAAACCCTGCCGCACAGCCCCAGTGCAAGCTCAATGCTGAGGCCGTGCTGTTTGACCAAAACCCTGGGAATGACAGGTGGCCTGTTGGAGCTGCTGGCTGCTGGGTCATGTACAGAATGCTGCAGAGCGCCTGCATTGTGGGGTTTTGGGGCAGGTCTAACACATATACCCAGTCCGCGAAACGGAACGTGTGGTCCTGGCACCAGCCTCAGGTTTTGCTTTGCTTGCGCGTGGCTTTTGCTTTACCTGTTAAACTGCCTTTATCTCAGCCCACGAGTTTTCTCTTTCACTCTTCCGATTCTCTCCCCATCCCGCCGGGGCGGAGTGCAGCTGTGCGATGCTCAGCTGCCCGCTGGGGTTAAACCAGGACACTTGCCCAGGCTTGGGCATCAAGTCTGCCCCAGGGGCCAATTAGTGCACTTGAAACAAGATGCTTTAAATAGAAGGCTGAAGTTTGAGAGAGAAGTTTTCTTGTTTCCAGTTTGCCTGCTTGGTACCCATTCCCTACAGGCTTCTCTCCACAGAGAAAATGCCACTGGGGTTTCAGTGCCAATTACTAAAAGCCTGGAGCACTTCGCTTCCTCATCTGACATGTTTTTGTGAGATTTGTAAACAAGACAAAAAGTGGGCTATTCAAAGTTTGAGGCAGTCTTTTGTGCAATAACTTAGAAACTGTTCACAGCTGCTGTAATCCATTGCATCATAATGTAGAAGCAGCAGAACGAGAAATGGAGAAAATGTCTTTGGTCTGTACAGACTTCCCATCTTTGAAATGTTCACACTCTAGACAAATAATACAAAGTTGTTGAAGTATTAAAAGGAGAAAAAGGTAAATAATTTAACAGTGCTTTAGCAGTCAATATGAAATACCCGAATGACAGTAAACTTTATGGGAAACGTAAGTTATTGCAACAGGAAATACAAAGCTGAAGTTCCACAGCCATTTGTAACACCAATTACGCCTTCTTGCCCAAATTCCTGCTCTACTCTGAGGCACTGCATCCAGACCACGTAAGTATCCAACAGCACAATGCCATGTCAGACAGGTATGACAGCTTGTTATAGGTATGAAGGGCAGATTGTCATCCCTGGCTTTTCCTGGGAGCTACAGGTTCCTGACCCATCTGTGGGGTGCGTGCATATGGAGCTATAGGTCCTATTTAGTGCAAGACCCACTCCATGGCTGACGTGAGCCAGATGACAGCTACTCATCTGGAGTGGGCACCTCGACAGGTGCTGCAGCAAAAGCACATTGTCTAGATCCAGCTGTGTCCGACTGAAGCTCACAATATGAAGCTGGCCCGAAGTTTTTCATAGAAATGTGTGTTTTACAGTTCTAGATATGAACTTGATTTACTATTAGAGGAATTTAGCAAGCGTGGCAATACTGGAGGTCAGGACACAGCATGCCTTGAGCACAGAGGGAGCACAGCATGAGCCCTTGAGGAAGGTTTCACAGGGACAGTGTTGCTGATTTGAGAGCCAGAACTCGACAGAGACACCAGCACTGGTCTCTTGACCTGTTTAGAGCAGTACATAGCGTGGTGCAAAGATGGTGCAGACCCACCTGCCCTAGTCATTTTGTGCTTTCTCTCATCAATCAAGAGTCACTGGTGGTTTGGGGGCAATTTGCCCAACTGGTGAGGCTGGAACCGCTCAGACTCACGGTCCCTCGGGAGGCTGGTTCCAAGCCTGAGACAGCCTGAGCATCCCTGGAGCCTGCTTCCAACATCCGGCATTCTCAAGGCTACTTTGCAGGTATGCATCACTTCTGTTGCCAAGCAGGGTGCAAGCAATCCGGGAGGTCTCCGGATATGGGGAAACACTCTGCTGGACATGGTACTCACAAGAAAGAACTGGTCAGGCACATGAGGGCTGAGGGTGGCCTTAGGTGCAGTGACCACACGATGGAGTTCAGAATCCCACGAGGAGGCAGAAAAGCAGAAAGTGTGAGGGGCTGAGGGCACTAACACGCCCACCGGCCCAAGAGCTCCATTTCAGCTCAGGCCTGGACCTTAATCCCTGCTATCATGGGCAAAACAATCTCAGCTCGAGGAATTTCACTTAATTTATTGCAAATTAACTTAAACTTTTAATTACTGATTCAGACACTGAGGATAAGCCAAGATGACAAATAATTAAACAACTTAAGGAAACACTTTTCCTCCTCTTTCCCAGGCTCAGCTTCAGTTCAACACCTTTTCTCCCTGCTTCGTAGCCTCAGCTCCCCTTGCCGTCCCGGACTGATGCGCTCAGTTCCTTCCAACCCCTTTGGTGAGGCGACTGGCAGCGCAGGAGGTTGGAGTCAATGTGTTGTGCTTTCATTTGCTCTTTCCTTCTTGTTTCCTCTGCTCAGTCGCGGCACACCCATGGGCTGCAGCCCCCTCAGGGTAGTATCTGCTCCAGTGTAGGTCCTCCACAGGCTGCAGTTCCTCAGGTGTCCCTGCTCTGGCACAGTTCCTCCCTGGGCTGCAGTCCCTTCAGGGAGAAATGGGCCAATGGGAACTTCATGAAGTTTAGTAAAGAGAAATGCAAAGTCCTGCACCTGAGCAGGAATAATTCCATGTGCCAATACTCAACTGGGAGGCCAAAGCACCTTTGCAAAGAACTACCTGGGTGTCCCGATGAGCAACGAGCTGACCATGAGCCAGCCATGCCTTTGTGGCAAAGGCAGCCAAGCAAGAGCATTACCAGCAGATTGAGGGAGACCTTTTCCCCTCTACTAGGCACTGGTGAGACCACATCTAGAGTACTGTGACCAGTTTCAGGCTTCCCAGTACAAGAAAGCCTGGGCAAAACTGGAGTCCAGCATGAACATGATTAAGAGATTTAAGCATCTAACATGTAAGAAGAGGCCGAGAGCTGGGACTGTTTAGCCTTGAGAAGAGGCGGCTCAGAAGGGTTTACCAATGTGTGTAAATACCTGATGCAAGGCAGGAAAGGAAAGAAGTGGTATCCAGTGAACAGACAAGAGCCAACAGGCACAAACTGAAATACTACAAATTTCACTTCAGCATAAAAAATGTGGTGGGTTTTTTTTTGTTTGTTTGTTTGTTTTACTGCAAGGGTGATAAAACAAAGTCCTGAGCAACCAGTCTAGGGGGACCCTGATTTGAGGTGGGGATTTTGGACTAGACAATCTCTAGAGGTCCTTTCCAACCTCCAGCTTTCTACAATTGTGGGACTCGGGTGCACGCGGCAGATGTGGTGGAGCTTGTATATCACGGGCGAGGACTCCAGAGTGTTGCTGCAGTAGAGCACAGCTGCAGAGGACACACAGGGGGCATGTGGGTACGTGAGCAGCAGGTCAGTCCTCTCCTTCCTCCCAGCACAGCCATAATTCAGACCATACCCACTTCAGGGGTTCTGTTGCTATTTAGTATTTCCCTTTCTGCATTTCATCTATCCTTTTTTCAGTAGCTGGTGTCCAGCTCTTTCCAGGACTGTGGAGAAGTAAAATGCTGACTACAATAAAGACAAGATTTGTCTCTTTAGATCTAATTACATGAACCACTTGACTGTCTTATACAGATGCAATCTTACTTACAGGGCTAAATAGAAGGAACTTAGAAGTTGCCAAAGAATTCACAGCTTTGGTCTTATACCAAGCCTATTGTTTTCACATTGTAAAGACAAGGACCTAGTAAAGACAGAGGTTCCTGAGAAAGAAGCCATAGAATAAAATCACAGGCGAAATAGAAGTAATACTGTTCACAGAAGACAGCATGCCAAAGATATTCAATCCATCTCAGTACTGAAAGTTCCAAGGTATGAACAAAGCATGGACTTATGTGGTGAGGGCAACAACCATGCCCTCAGTGAGCCTTTCTACAGTGTCAACCATCATTTAAACTGCCAGAATTGCACCAAGTGGTGGATTGGACATATCCATGTGTCTTCTGTGAAGGAACAGGTATCTCACCAGTCCACACATTCTTCACATCTGTCAGTAAAATAACATAAAAATTATGAAATCCAGAGCAAATAGCTAAGAAACCAAGTTATTACATGTTAGAGTGAGATGATGGCAGGTATCAGAAGGCTGGGGTGAAAACAGATGTCCAATTTTTGCCACAGTGAGAGAGTCAAGAGGTGCTGCGATATGTGTGAGTCTCTGCAGTGTGTTCACAGTCCTCTCCTCTATCATTCCTAACATGCCTTTTCACCACTCCTGACTCTTAATGAAAACACGCCATGTAGTAGAAGTGCATCTTATGGAGGGACCGGAGCCCACAAGGGCATATGAAAACTGTCAAATAAAAATGAAATGAAGTTGACAGAATTCAGTTTTCCTTCCATGTGTCGACTTACAAACATCATTCCTCTAAGACAGGAATACAACAGCTTCATTAATTTTGAACAGAAGTTGCAGAATGGGTTCATTCCCTTCTAACTGCAGAAATGAAAAAGGGATCCCTTTGCCTAGGGTAAAAATCCTAAGATATTAGGAATTTTTTTTTCAAATAAAAGGTTTCCTATAAGAAACAGAAACTAACCATGGTGTAAGGTGGCAATGACTAGAAATTCTTATTTATACACTTCTAAGAGGTTCTGTTAGAGCAAATCACCACTGGACCTGAGCCTCCACATGCAACGTTTCACGTAAAGACACAACAGATACTTGGTGATGCTGCACTGCAATTTACATGGGTGGCACTCTGACATAACTCGTGATCGCAGGCTCAAGAGCTGGAAAACTTTCTGCTGAGAAAAACAGATGGAAGGACGATCTGCAAGCAGTTCTGTGCTGACTGCACTTTTTCAGTCTCTGTCCTCGCATACTCCTCTGCCAGTGGCAAGTCCAAGTCCTGTCAGCAGGTGAGAATTCCTGCAGCAAGTATGCCTGCTGCAGTGTACCGGGATGCCAGGCTTGGAGCTAGCCCAGCTATCTCTATGCAGGACGAAAGTCAGAGCTGGAATGTCATTTCACTGAGTCACAGAATAGTTTGGGTTGGAAGGGACCTCTAAAGATCATGTAGTCCAACCTCCCTGCCATGCACAGAGACATCTTTCACTAGACAGGTTGCTCAAAGCCCTGTCCAACCTGACCTTGAACGCTTCCAGGGATGAGATATCCACAGCTTCTCTGGGCAACCTGTTCCAGTGCCTCACCACCCTCAGCACAAAACATTTCTTCCTTATGTCAAATGTCAACCTCCACATTTTCCCTAGTCCTTTTATCACTGACACACCTACAAAAGTGTTTCTTGTTGCCCTTGATGTCCCTGGCCAGATTTAACTCTATCAGGGCTTCGGCTTTCCTAACCTGATCTCTGGTTGCTCGGACAATTTCTTGGTATTCTTCCCAGGCTACCTGTCCTTGCTTCCACCCTCTGTAGGCTTCCTTTTTGTGTTTGAGTTGGTCCAGAAGCTCCTTGTTTGTCCATGCAGGTCTCCTGGTGCTTTTGCCTGACTTCCTCTTTGCTGGGATGCACTGCTCCTGAGCTTGGAGGAGGTGATACAAAACGATACACGATACAAAGCTGAGAACAACCTTGTTTCTCAGATTGGATCCAGGAAAGCAAGGACAGGAGAGTTTCTATTTCCCTGCTTACTGCTGCATTTTTCTTCACCCTCTTTTCTCCTTAAGGGACTGTGGGAACAGAGCAAATATTAAGAATCTGAGGCCTACTATCAGCAAAACCAATTATATCCTATCTGGCACGAGCATCTCCCCTTCCACCTAGCCCTTTGTTGAACTCACCTGTTCCGCTCATATCCAAATAAACACGTGAGGGACCAGTGAACTGCACAGCTAGATCTCTACATCAAGTTGGATTACTGCTACTTGAGAAGTTTTTCCTAAAATGACCTAGCACCTGTATGCTGCATGAATAACATAATCCCAGGCAGCACAACATAATGTGCACTAGGTCGTTTCCTCCCCTACACTCCTTAAAACACGGCACGGCTCCATGTCCCGTTACGAGGCTGACCCAAACAGCGTGCCTAGCAGCTACGTCCAGCTCAGCAAACCATACCCCTGGGAAATTCAGGTCAACTCTGTTTCTTCATCCCCCAACACACAGTGGACACGCTCCTCTGCGTTGTAATACACCTGCCCACAGCGCAGACGTGGCTCTTCCTGCTGATACCAGAGCTCCTCATTGAACTCTGGGAAGAAAAAGGCAATTTCTCTGCTGGCTGATGCTGGTGAATCTGTTAGAAAACAGAGGAAAAGATGATGAGAGATGCCACTTTGGCCCCGCAAACATGTGCTATGTTCCAAAAGGAAGGGCAGACGCCGAGAAGAAAAGCACCGGGCCCAGTCGCACAAGGACAGGTGGAAGTGGAGTCTGCAGAACCGAGCAAATCATTAACTTTGACTTCCAGAATGGAAAGCGAGCAAAGGCAAACAAAACACCATCATTCACTCCTTCCTGAGCTCCAGCCAAAAACGACAGGCCTACCTGAGCCATGGGTGGTATTCCTGGTGTCAGTGAGGCCATAAGCTCCTCGGATGGAGTCCGGGACGCTGTTTCGGGCTCGGAATACTTTGGTGGGTCCCATCAGGGATCTCCAGAGGGGCACAGCGTTCTCATGGGCCAAGATATAAGCCCACATAGGGCCACTGAGAAAAGGACCAGGGAAGAACAGAAGTAGTTAAGGTTACAAAAGAGCACAGCTCCTCCATTCTCACAATTACAGCAAGCGCAACGAGGCGGGGAAGTCTGGCTGCCACGCGGTGCTTCCTGGGAGGGGATGCAGACCTACCATGACACTAGACACTGAGGCTGTGGCTCAGGAGCAAAGCCTTTGGGTGAATGACCTCCTCCTAAGCGCTGGTACCCACGACCTTCGGGCTGCCACCCCCCAAGCGCTACTGCTGTCACAGCAAAGCTGGTTCGGACACTTCTCCGCCCCCACGCCAGAGCCTTCCCCCTCGGCACCCCACGGGCACCGGCTCGCGGAGCCGGATCGCACGCCAAGGCGGACCCCTCCAGACACGGAGGGCTCGCTCAGGTCAGACAAGGGTCCGCCCCTGGAGCCCAGCGCTTCCCGCCGGCACCGGGCACGGCCCCGCTGCGGGCGCGGCACGTACCTGGCCATGAACTCCACCAGCCGCTGGTAGAAGAACCGCCCTGCGGGAGAGAGACAGCCCGAGTCACGCAGCCCGGCCCCGCCGGCCCCGGCCCCGCCGGCCCCGGCCCCGGCCGGCGGCCGCAGCGCCGACCCGCGTGCTGCCGGCAGCAGCGGCGCCCCCCCCGCCCGGGCGGCCCGGCCCGCCTACCCGCGTGCTCCCGGTAGAAGCGGCGGCTCTCCTCCCGTCCGCAGCGCAGCTTCTTGGCGCGCACGATGAGGAAGCGGTTGCTGAGGATGGTTTCGTGCACGGCCTGCGGGCAGAGGCGCAGCGGCTGGGCGGGCGGCGCGCACCGGCAGGCCGCCCCGGGCCGGGCCGGGCCGACAGACCGGGTGACGGCGGCGGGGCGGCCCGGCCCGCCCGGCCCTCACCTCCAGCACCAGCGGGTGGGCCACGGCGTCCGGCTTCAGCAGCGCCAGCGTCAGCTGCAGCGGCCGCCCGCAGCGCGCCGCCGCCGCCGCCATAGCCCGCGCCGCGCCGGAAGGGGCCCGCGCGGCGGCGTGTCGCGCGCGTGACGCGCCGCGCGGGGCGGGCGCGGCCGCCGTGTCGCGTAGCAGCGGGGACGCGGCGGCGGGGCCATGGCGGCCGCGGCGGCGGCGGAGCGGGCCCGGGGCGAGGCTGCGGCCGGCGCCGAGGAGACCGTGAAGATCATCTGCCTGGGCGACAGCGCCGTGGGCAAGTCCAAGTGCGTGTGGCGCGGGCGCGCCGCCGGCCCGCCGGTGCCGCGGGAGGGGCGGCCGGCGCCGCGGCCTAACGGGTGCGCGGTGCTCTCTCCGCAGGCTGCTGGAGAGGTTCCTGCTCGACGGCTTGTATCCTTGTGCGCTGCCCGCGCCCGCTCGGATCCCGCCCGCCTTCCCCGAGCGGCCCCGGCGGAGCGCGGCGCGGGGCGCGGCCGGGGCGAGCGGGCAGCGAGCGGCCCGGCCCGGGGAACGGCCCGGGGAACGGCGGCGGGCCCGGCCGCAGGAGCGGGTGCCGGGCTGGCGCCGGCGGTCTCGGCGGGGCGGGGGGTCGTGCTCCTCCGTCGGGCCCTTAACGCGAGCGCAGCCGCCCCCAGCAGCTCTCCACCTTCGCCCTGACGCTCTACAAGCACCGCGCTCGGGTGGACGGGCGGACGGTCTCCGTGGGTAAGTGGGCAGCCCGCGCCGGTGCTCCGGGGGCCCTGGGGACGGGGTGGTGCCGGCCACGTGCGGAGAGGGGAACGGCGACGGTGCTGCTGGCATGTGCAGCGGTAAACGGACCCAAAAACATGGCAGGGGAGTTCCTTGCGGTGGGCAAGGGGATGCCAAACAGTGGTGTGTAGGCAGGGAAATGGGGGAATGAAGGGATCCCCGAATCACGGGATGGTTGTGATTGGAAGGGACCTCTGGAGGCCATTCTGTCCATTCCCCCTGTGCAAGCACAGCCACCCAGAGCCAGTTGCCTAGTACGATGTCCAGATGGCTTCTCAGTATCTCCAAGGAGGGAGCTTCCACAACCTCTCTGGGCAGCCTGTGCCCGTGGTCAGTCACCCTCACAGGGGAAAAAGCGTTTCCCGATGTTTAGAGGGAACCTCCTGTGCTTCAGTTTGTGCCCGTTGCCTCTGGTCCTGTCACTGGGCACCACTGGAAAGAGCCTCACTCCATCTTCTTTACGCTCTTCCCTCAGGTATTTGTACTCATTGATGAATTACCCCCTGAGCCCTCTCTTCACTGCGCTAACGAGTCCCAGCCCGCTCAGCCTTTCTTTATATGGGATGCTCCAGTCCCTTAATCATCTTTGTGCCTCTTTCTTGGACTCTCTCCAGTATGTCCACGTCTCTGTGTCTCATGGACCTGTTAGAGCAGGTTCATGAAAATTATCAGAGGGCTGAAGCACCTCTGCTATGGAGACAGGCTGAGAGAGTTGGGCTTGTTCATCCTGGAGAACAGAAGGCTCCAGGGAGACCTTATTGCAGCATTTCAGTACTTAAAGGGGGCCTATAAGAAAAATGGAGAAAAACTTTTTACCAGGGCTGGTAATGACAGGGCAAGAGGCAACAGTTTTAAGCTGAAAGAGAGTGGGCTTCTATTGGACATAGGAAGAAATGAAATTTTGTGCTGGGGTTGGTGACACTCGGGAACCACTGGCACAGGTTGCCCAGAGAAGCTGTAGATGCCTCATCCCTAGAAGTGTTCAAGGCCAGGTTGGATGAGGCTTTGAGCATCTTTTTAGGGAAAGATGTCCCTGCCCATGGCCAGGGAGTGGACTAGATGATCTTTAAAGGTCCCTTCCAACCCAAACTATTCTGTGATTCTATTTCTTCTCTCTTTTTGGATAAAAAGTCTCACTTTATTCTGCCTTTTCTCATAGAACTTGTATTCTAGATCTCTTGTTGTTCTTTATGGTTCTTCTGAATTCTGTTCAGTTGGCTTATGTTTGAAATACATTTTACAAAGATAGAGATGGTTCTTCATCAGAGTCTTACCAGTGTACATCGTCACTTTGAGTGAGGAAATGCTGCAATTCTTAAACAACTAATCTGTAATATAGTGAAGCATCACCCACCTATTTGACCTGTTGCATTGTTCCTAACCTGGTAAGTAACAATGGTTTCGGTAATAAACTAATGCAGGTAAACTGGGATGGTTTATGATATGGTTCCGTATAAGTTCATAGGGAGAATTAGAAACCATCCTGGGAGGCAAGAAAGATGAAGAACAGTCCTTAGATTAGTATGAACTTAGTTTTGGGCCCCTCCCTTCAAGAAGGACATTGAGGTGCTGGAGCGGCTTCAGAGAAGGGCAACAAAACTAGTGAAGGGTTTGGAGAACTTGTCCTATGAGGAGCGGCTGAGGGAGCTGGGACTGGTCAGACTGGAGAAGAGGAGGCTCAGGGGGGACCTTATCGCTCTCTACAGTTACCTGAAAGGAAGTTGTAGGGAGATGGGGGTCGGTCTCTTCTCCCATGTTATGAATGACCGGACGAGAGGGAATGGCCTCAAGTTGCGCCAGGGGAAATTTAGGTCAGATATCAGGAAAAATTTTTCCAGAGAGGGTTGTGAAGTATTGGAACAGGCTGCCCAGGGAGGTGGTGGAGTCCCCATCTCTGGAGGTGTTTAAAAACCGTGTGGATTTGGTGTTGAGCAACATGGTTTAGGGACCCTGACAGTGCAGGGTGAATGGTTGAACTTAATGATCTTCAAGGTCTCTTCCAACCAGACAGACAATTCTATGATTCAAAAGAGGGCTGTATTCCAAACAGCTAAGGTGATCTTTGGATCAAAAAGCAGAATATTAATTTGAGTTATTTTATAGCTATCCCAAATTTGAAACATTACACTGAGACTCCTTTTTGAAGCCACTACAGCAAGACTGTGTCTAATTCTTATTTCTGTGATTCAGTAAAAGTATTGAAAAATGGTGGTTTGTGGTGGGTTGACCTTGGCTGACCACCAGATGGCCACCAAGCCACTCTGTCGCTCCCCCTAACCCTTCTCCTCAGGGAGAAGGTAAAACATCAGAGAACAGGAACTTGGTAAAAAAGGAGGCTTCAGCATAGCGAGAAATATTTAACAGCCTCTAATTGATTTTAGGTAAACTCAAATAAAAGATAAGGTGAGTTTTGTTGTTTTTTTTTTTTTTAACCAGTAAGTGAAATTACTATTAAGGCAACTTGCAAAAATGTGCATTCATATGTCAGGGTCTTATTTTTAACATGGATTTTGTACTTTATTAAGTAACTTGCTCTAGTTTAAGAAGTCATTCATCTGGCCTATGTTACACAAGAGTTCGCAGTGTCTTCTGCCTTCACCTTTTGTGAACATAACGCTGATCGCCCAGGCTACCTTGCAGAGAAGACCTGTATTGAAGTGTGGTTTGTAAAGGCAGGTAGTTTGATCTGAAGGCTTTAAAATGTGCAGAATTACCACTTCCTTTGCTAGTTTAATTTTCACTCTGCTGAGCTGTTCTCAGTGGCCATTGCCAAACTCTGTGCAGTAGAGTTAGGATTGCATTAAAATGTGGCGCATTTCTGTACTCTGTGAATCTTGTTTTTCCCAAGGATTTTAAGGTTGATAAATTTCTATGTTCTGGAGTGACGTGGGGTATGACAGGCAAGATCTGGAAGATTTAGTAACAAAAGCAGCAGTGTTTTTCAATAAGCCATGGCAAGTTCTCTCATGACAGCTGCTACGTTGTTTAGGAAGTTAATTTAGGGACATTTGGTAGGTCGTGGTCACCGGCACCTTTTTGTTCCTTGTAAGTGAGGATTCTGCAATGGCACATTAAAAGGAGCAGGCAATTTAGAAGCTAAGCAAAACTACTCGAAATGAATGCAAATGTGGTCTCATGAGTACTCGTCCATATTTTGGGCGGTTTAAGAAGTTGCCGTCCTGCAAGTCTGATACGGTATCCAGTCAGAAACTAATTTCAATGCAAAGTCAGCACTAAGGAAAGTGGCATATTTGGCTTCAGCCCAGCTGACAGAGTGTAACTACATCTAGTGGGTCTCAGCTGAAGCTGTGTAAATTTATACACAAATAAGACACAAATATTAGCCTATAAATCCAGGAAGAGGAGGGAGGGAGATCTCTCTCTGAGATGCACAAACAGAAAAAGGCATTAAGATGTTGATGACTGTTCAGGTATTCTTCATGACACCTAGTCTACGAGGTACTTAATGAATTGGGACCTGTCTCAGGCTAGCTTACTTACCCTTCATAATTTTAGAGCAAGTCGCACGTCTGGAAAGAGCAGAGCCAGGCTGCCTGCGAGAGGAGATGGAACATTTCCCATGGCAGGCACCTGGCTGTTTATCACTGTGTCAGAAATCAACCCGTTTCAAGACATTTAGATTTTGTTTCCTGTTGTCATCTCTAGTGACAAACTCCCATATGTTGTTATCACTCTTTGCACTTCTGACTAGCTTTGTCTTACTGCCCTTTATAGGTCACATCTACTAATGTCTTCTCTTTTGCTAATATATTTACAGCAACGTTCAGTGTCAGCACAACTCATAGCTAAGCCTAGTGAAGAAAAAGTCCTAGTTTTGCCTAATCTCTTAGCCCTGGAATGTTTCAGTTAGTGAGGTGAAACCTAATTTGTGACCCTGAATACTTGGACTGGGCTTTGTGTCCTGAGCTTAAGTTGTGAGGA
Source organism: Tauraco erythrolophus (assembly GCF_009769465.1). NCBI lineage: Eukaryota > Metazoa > Chordata > Aves > Musophagiformes > Musophagidae > Tauraco > Tauraco erythrolophus. The sequence goes on from NC_141468.1 coordinate 87,281, forward strand.
AAACCGAACTTGGAAAGTTGTGTCATTCTGAGCTTGTTTTTTGTGTCTTACAGACTTCTGGGACACAGCTGGACAGGAGAGGTTCCAGAGCATGCATGCATCCTATTACCATAAGGCTCATGCTTGTATCATGGTAAGGGCAGTGCCTCAGCTGTGATCGGATGGAATTTTGGCAGTGCCGGTTGACACTTGGCCTGGATGTTACTTGTTATGATTAGGGCGCCTTACATTTCTTGTCTCTTCCAGTGGTTTAAAAAGCTTTCCTATAGTGTTCTTTCTTCTCTCACCAGATAAAACCAGTGTAGTTGGGTGTGTTTAGCTCTCTTCTGTCTTTCCTGATAGCACTCTTACTATATTCCCAGGCTTTGCTGTCTTCTAAGCTTCCTTACTTTTGTCACTGTGCTTCCATAAGGAGGTACCTGCAACTGCCTGTCCGTATTTAGAAGCAGTCCTGTCAGAGGTGGTGTGAGGGAGAGGGCATTCCTTCTTGCTCTGTGATGTGACTATTGGATTATGTAGTACAAAACTGTTCTGACATGTTCTGCAGGGGTGCTACATAAGACATTCTTCTCTGGTCTTCTGCCCTTTCTATTTTCCTGTACTTTGTGCTCCCCATTTATTAGCTTGAATCAGTCTTGTTTCCTGACTCCTAACCCCCTCAGGTGTCTTGGTTGATACTGTTGCTCTAACTTCCCACTAGTTCTCATCACTTATGAGCATCTGTCCACTTCATTGATATTTTAATGGTTAAAAGAGAGACGCCTCACATCTGACCCTGCTTAGCAGAACAGATCTCTCCCAGTGCTTGTTCACTGTCACGGGTGATAAAGTGCTTGTCGTAGTGCAAAACAAGAATGTAAAGGAAAAGGAGGGACTGTTTCCTGCATCGTGCAGAGAAGTGGGCTGGCTGCATGTTTCAAGGCTTGCTGGATGTTCTCCCTTTTCTCTTTCATCCTTTCTAACAAAGGCTCGTTTCCTTTGGGAAAATTCTGGATTCTGTACTTGTGTTTTGTGCAGTGGGTTGATCAGGAGCTGTCCTGCTGCTGGCCCCGGGATAGCTGGTTCTTTTTTGGCAGGTGTTTGATGTGCAGCGGAAAGTCACCTACAAGAACTTAAACAGCTGGTACAAGGAACTGAGAGAATTCCGCCCAGAGATCCCTTGCATTGTGGTGGCCAACAAAATTGATGGTGAGTATATTTTCTTTCAGCCTCTCAGGATTGTGATGCAATTCTGTTCTGACCTGGCTGAGAAAGAACATCATTTGTTGGGTCCAGATGAGTTCTTGAGTATTAGTCCCTCCGGGCTGTATTTTACCAAACAAATAGTTGGGTCCTCTACTGACCTTGCGTGATGTCTTACAGGCTTCTCCTTGTTTTACTACCATTAAAAGTACAAATTTGATCCATTTGAAGTTTGTTCAAGTGATGTCCTTCCAATTCAGTCCTTACCACGCTGCCTATTTCATCCAGCAGGAACCCAAAAGCTGATTGGAGCAGTACCTAGTGAAAAATTGCAGGATGTCTTTCTGGAAAAGGAGCATAACCTATTATATGGCCTCCCCTGTTAACAGTCAGTAACTGCCTTTCCATTGCTAATTCAGCCTGCAGGTTTCCCTGGGACTCCCCTGTGCTAAAGTGTCTAAATATACCTGCTGGCAAAATTGTTCACCTTCCTCTGCAGATAACTGGATGATTCTCTCCTCGTGGGAATGCCAGCGAGGCACTCATTGTTGCCATCATTTGGGTTGTGATGTGTCTCCTGCACCCTGTGAGAGCGCGTAACACATCAGCTTTCTGCTCAGCAGCAATGAGAGAACACATACCCTTAGGACTGCAATCTTCTGTGATTCTCTGTCAAGTATGATGTCAGACATGGGCTTCCTTGCTGGCATTCCTGGCAGAAATCATCACAGCTATGAATAGGTGTGTCCACCTGAATAAGGTGTCTGGGTTCCTGCTGCAGTCCACAGAATGTCATTTGGTTCAGTGATGTGGTTTAGGGCATGATTGATCTTACCTAATGAAAGCCTTTCCTATAGGATGTGTCAAGCCAGCCTTGAATCCACTGATTCATGGCATAAGGGCTGTGGGGACTTCTGGTTAAAAAGGCCAGACTGGAGGGAGAGACATGACTAGTACTAGCAATGGTGTCCGGGTCATGTGGACACCCAGCAAAAATTACAGGCATGTGCCTGGAAAACATTTATAGTTGCTGCACAGCAAGGGAACTGATGTGTTCTAAGTGGCGAAGCATTATTCATTGATAGCACATCAGAATCCATCAATAATTTAGTCCAACAAGAACTCTTTTCTTCCTGTGTCTTCTTGTCAACGGTTTGCTGATGCTGTTGCTTTTAAAACCCTGTAGCCTTTGGGGAGGACTCTCCTCGCCTTGTACTACAGTGAGGGGGCCTTGACAGCTAAATGGGGCTCTGGTCTCCATCTGTTCCACTACTCCTGCATATGTTGGCATTCTGCCTACGGTGATGTCTTACTGACCACTTGTTTTTTTGCCCCCAGCGGATATGAAGGTGACCCAGAAAAGCTTCAACTTTGCTCGGAAATTCAGTTTGCCCTTTTACTTTGTGTCTGCTGCTGATGGCACCAATGTAGTGAAGGTAAAACATAGCTATTTGGTTCAGCATCTATGAGACCCCTATACAGTCCAAGGACACGGAGGCTGCTGTAGGCACAGAGAGCAGAAAATGGGCGAGAACATCTGTTTGGCTACTTGTGAGGTCCTGGTAGTGATAGGTAGTTGCAGAGGTGGTGGTTTTTTTTCTTGGGGTGTGGGAACAGTTTCCATACGTTACAAAAACCCAGTGCCCCGTACTTTCAGTGACAAGCATTCTCCCTCTCGTCAGCTCTTCAATGATGCTATCAAACTGGCAGTTGCTTACAAACAGAATTCAGGAGATTTCATGGACGAGGTCATGCGAGAACTGGAGGTAAGGAAGACTCTTCTACTGCACTCTTCTTAAGCAATTAGCAGCTCTGCTCTTTTTTACCTCGGGGAAAGCAGAGCCTGGAGCAGAGTGAAGCTTTGCAGGTATGGGAAAGATTTGCCTTATGCTGGTGACACCATGAGGTTTGCGCACTGCTCATGTCTAGGTTGGAAGGGGTGAGGTGGTGACCCTCTAAAGAGCCCACGCTGCCCTAGACTGAATTTGAAAGAACCACAGCAGAGTGTAGCTGTTGCTGTCATGCTTCTCAGAAGATCCTTGTCCTGCTCCTTTCCAGAGCTTCAACCTGCAGAAGAGTGAGAATTTGTCGGACAAAGAAGATAGCTGCCCTGAAAAGAAGCCCCCATCTGCCTAAGCCCCAGACCCTGAGTCTGTTTTTTCCCATTGCTCTAGATTTCTGGGGCTAGTTAGAACTGGCCTTCACAGAAGAAAGTGATTTTTCTCACGCCCTGAGAGCTCTGGTGATGGGCAGCAGGGCCTCTCCCCTTCTTGTGGGATACTGTGTCGGCATGACCTTCCTTGACTCGGCCCCAGGCACTGCACATCACGGTCAAGGAAAGGGTGAGAGTATCCACATGGCTGCTACTTACTGTGTGCTTCTTCAAGGCAAAGTCTGCCAGGAGACCTAAGCCACTCTTGGACCTGCAGGGAAGGGTCCTTCCCAGATGCTTTAATGGTACCTACTGGAGAAAACAAACACTATAAAGATTTTTTTTTTTACAAAGCTTTGAGCTTGCGTCCTTCCTGCACTTTTGTTATAAGGCACTCCTAGTTACTACGCCGTGCAAGTCCAACTGCCAGCCCCCCCGTTGCTTTCACAGCCTATAGCCAGCACTGTCTCTCCGTCCACCGCTGTGACCTCTGCTGCAGAGCTTCTGCGGGTTTCCTTCCCCAGATCCAGTAGACTTCTGAACACGGGGGGGTTTCTCCTCTCAGGTCCGCTAGAGCTGAATCAGGTGGACTCTCAAAGCCAGGAGGCTTGTCCTGTCCCATCCCGATGGATGTGGCTGCTGCTGTTCCCACGTGCGTCTGCGCAATGAGGCTGCATTCCGGAGAGGCAGATACACAAACACATACACGGACTTACACATACACGTGAACAGCGAAACAGAGACGCAGAGCACTGCCTTGACCAGCACCCGTGGATACAGAGCTGCCTTGTACATAACCCTGAGCACAGGCCAGTCCTTTTCTGCTTTTCCAGATGATCAGGACTGGACGTTTACTAGTGAAACATAAACACACCTTCATGCCCCAGATTCATAAGCACAGCATGTTCATAGATTCCTCAAATAACAGTATGGAAATTAAGTCCATGTAATATCTGGGGCTGGACATCAAGCTCCTTACCTAGTCATTGGTGCAAACCTTGGGGCTTTCCAGGCCTGCATCTCCTGGGTCAGGAGATAGTCTGGTTTCAAGTCTGCTGGTACACTGTACATGCACACACAAGGGATCCCAGCTGTCACTGGCCTAAGGCACTTCATGTTTCCAGCTGCTGTCCCCAAGACCTCTAGCCCCCTATGACCTGTGTTCCCTTCTTCCACTGCAACCTCACCCTCACCTCTCTGACTAGGCAGTTTCAGCCCTTTTGAGTGCCCTCCCTGGCTTCAGCCTCATTCTGCAGGTGCCAGGCATGGAAGTCCTTGCCTTGGGCAGGAGATGGAATTGAACGAAAGCATGGTTAGCTGTGAAAAGTGGCAACTTTATTTCATAGAATCATGAAATGGTTTGGGTTGGAAGGGACCTCAAAGATCATCCAGTTCCAACTCCCCTGCCATGGGCAGGGACACCCTCCACTACACCAGGCTGCTCAAAGCCTCATCCAACCTGGCCTTGAACGCTTCCAGGGATGGGGCAGCCACAACTTCTCTGGGCAACCTGTGCCAGTGCCTCACCACCCTCAGTGTAAAAAATTTCTTCCTTAGATCTCATCGAAATTTCCCCTCTCTCAGTTTAAAGCCATTGCCACGTGTCCTCTCACTCCATGCCCATGTCCAAAGCCCCTCTCCAGCTTTCTTGTAGCCCCTTTAGGTACTGGAAGGTCTCCCCGGAGCCTTCTCTTCTCCAGGCTGAACAGCCCCAACTCTCCCAGCCTGTCTCCATAGCAGAGGTGCTCCAGCCCTCGGATCATCTTCGTGGCCTCCTCTGGACCCGATCCAACAGCTCCATGTCCTTCTTGTGTTGGGGGCCCCAGAGGTGAATGTGGCACTGCAGGGGAGGGTCTCCTGAGAGCAGAGCAGAGGAGCAGAATCCCCTCCCTTGACCTGCTGCCCACAAGAACTAAGTCCACTTCAGCCTTTGTGTGCATTCAGGGGAGAGTGGGCAGGACAAAGCAGGCCTTTGAGACTGAGCCTGCCTTTGGATTGGCAGGCATTGCCCCAGAAGGAAGTGGTCATGGTACCCTGCAGCCTGTCCTGGACCCCGTTCATCCTACTGCTCAAGCCTTTTTTCTCCTTGGGACCTACAGGAGCTCCTGCATCCAAGTAAATTCCACCACCTTCTGGAGTGGAAATAGGCAGGAGCTAAACCTGCCCGATTGTGTTGGTGTTGGCCTTTGAAAGGGGGTTGAGGCAGTGATAAAATGACTCCATGCCTGTAGTGTTGGAGCAGCTTCATCTTGATCATGGCTTGAAAGGAGCTGTTCTGGCTCTGGAGGTGATGCTGCCATGGTCCCTCCCTGAAAAAGTCCGCATTTCTGTCGAGAGGCCTCGGCTTGACCAACCAGCCGGGAGCACAGGGTCCGCTGAGCGGCACTCCCAGCAGGGCTGGTGATCTCCCCAGCCCACAGTGCCACCCCAGCACCCCGTCAGTCTGAGGTGTCACTGAGCCACAGCTGAGAGCAGCTCTAAGGCTGAACTGGGTTAGTCGGGGGACTGGGGGGTCGGGTGGGTTTGGGATAAGGTTCCGGTGTGGAGCAACTGAAGGGGACGGAGCAGCAAGAGGCTAGGAGCAGCGGCAGCAGGAAGGCTTAGGAGTGCAGTTTGGTACGCAGCAGGGCTGCAGAGCGGGATCCCTGCCCTTGCTCATCTGGCTTTCCCCAAACTCCATGCGCTGTTCAAAAAGCACTTTCTGCAGTTTGATCTCCTTCAGGACTTGCAGAACCTCCGGCCCTGCGCCGCTCTGCAGCAGATCATAGTTCTCGGCTGGGTCTGACTCCAGGTCGAAGAGCAGTGGGGGCACGTGAGAGGTGAGTGGGGTCAGCCCGTGGCACGCCTGGTCTGGGGTGGTATCACTGTGAAAGGAACCTGGAAAAGGAATGCCCAGGTGTAGCTCAGTTTCTTCTCTTTGAGCTTTGGACAGCAAAACCCTACAGGAGCTCACAACGCTGTCCGTGCAGAGGAGAGGAGACAGCACTAACCTTGTGTGAAGTAGTGGGCCTTGTACTTCCCAAGCCTGACGGCGAAGGGGCCGTGCAGGGGGTCGGGTGACGGCGGGTAGAAGAACATCGTCTGGCGGGGACTCTGTGGGAAGCAGCAGAGCTAAGCTCACCTGTGCAGCCATGCAGCTGGTCCTTGAACAGGACCAGGCAGGGAGTCACACAGGAACCCAAATACTGCACCAGAACACGGCCAGAGAGGGGGGAAGCTGATGAGCAGCAGCATCCTCTTTGCTCCCTACTCAAAGTTACTGGGGCTCTGTCCAGAGGTCTGGCTTGGCAACATGCTGCAGGTGTTGGAGCTGAGCAGCCTGGGGAAGCCCAAGAACTCCATGGCATGACCCAGGCCAGACAGAAGGTACCAGCCCATGGATCACCCCTGATCCCCAGCTGGTTCTACTCATCAGGCACACAGCTCCAGCCCCACATCCAGCCTTCATGCACAATGCCACTCGAACTAGCCCGCAGGACTCACCTTCCCTGACCCAAACAACACTGGACTCAGGTCATAGCCATCCAGGGCAACTTTGGGAAGAGCTGCTCCAGCCAGGGTAGCCAGGGTTGGCAGGATGTCCAAGGTGCTTGCCAGCTCATGCGTCACTCCTGTCACCCACCACAGCAAGGCACAAGGAAAGGTTCAAGCACCTGATCCCTCTCCCATCCCCACCATCCTCACTTCTCTCCCACCCTCTGCTTGTTCCAGGGCAGCCAAGCTGCCATGACACCCCTGCCTTGGCCGGCACCAGCACATGAAAGGCACAAGCAGTGCCAGGTCTCACCTGGAGTGATATGGCCCGGCCAATAAGCCACTGCTGGTTCCCGCATGCCACCTTCGTATGTTGTGCCCTTCCCACACTTCAGATGGCCAGAGCTACCTCCACGTGCCATCCGCAGGGTGGAGGGGCTGTCAGAGAGAAGAACCACCTATCATCAGTTTCACAGGTTCATGTTACCCCTTCCCTGATGCTGCAAACAGTGCCATGACAAGAGGAACATGGTGCCAGCAAGGGACACTGCTATCTTTCTCAGCCTTGTGAGCCAGGAAGAAGCCAAGGTGTGCCAGACGGGAAGGCCAGGAAGAAGCCTGGGGGCCGGTGAAGAAGCCAAGGTGTGTGAGACACCTAAGCAGGGCACCAGACACCAATGCCACCCACACACAAAGGGAATTGGGGCATATTTGGGCTGCTGCACACTCCTGGTCCGAACCCTGTAAGGTTTCTGCCCACGAGGAGGGGCACAGCTGAGTCACACAAACAAGGAAGGGATCATGTACTGGGTCTTCTCCAGAGCAGCGTCCACCTCTTGCCTCACTTCAGGTCACTGGGGTCTCATCCAGCAATGCCACCCCACACCCCTTTTGCCCAGGCCAACCAAAGCCTCATTCCAGTTCCCTCATACTGTGGCAGGAGAATCTTATCAATGACAAAGTCCCCCCACTCACCCGTTGTCAGAGGTGAAAAACACCAAGGTGGTGTTTGCAAGACCATTTTCCTGCAGTGCCTGCAGCAGCTGTCCCACGGCACCATCAAACTCTAGGAGCGCATCACCAAACGGCCCACGCCGTGACTGCCCTGCGTACTCCTGGCTGGCAAACTGCGGGTAGTGCGTATGCTGGAGAAAGGGCAGAGAAGGCTGCTACGCAAACTCCCCAGAGCTGCACCTGGTTCCCACTTCACCCGGGGACAGCGAGCACCCCTGCTAGCACATGGAGACACGTGACAATACCCATGAGATGGGAGAAGGGACAGCGAGCACCCCTGCTAGCACATGGAGACACGTGACAATACCCATGAGATGGGAGAAGGCTTGTCCCCAAGCTTCAGAAACATCTCTCAGAAATGGCATAAAGGAGCTGAGCCCCAAGCAATGACATGGAGCCCCAGAGTGGGAAGTTTTCCCAGGTGGACTCCTGGCCCAGAGAAGCGAGCAAAGCTCCAGGAAGAAACAGCCCCAGAACATTATCAGAACGATGCTCCCACAAGACCTGGGCGTGGAAACAGCAACCCCAGGTTATCCAGAGGCAGGTACTGACTGCTCAGCACAGTCCTGGGACTGCAGGAACCAAGATGCTTCCCTGCTCTCCCCACAGGACAAAGGCTGTGGGGTCGGGGGCCCCCCCCACCCTTGGGCCCAGAGCAGCCGTCCCCTTCTCCTACGTGGGAGGCATAGTAGAGCAGGAAGGGGAGGCCTCGTCGGGCACAGTCAGCGATGAAGTCCCGGGAGAATTTGTTGTAGAGTGGCACCAGATCAGGGAAGGAGACTGGCTGCTGCACGATGCTCTGGTTCCAGAGCAGCGGGACCGGCACTACACCTTGGTCACAAGTCCCGAAGCACTTGATGTCAGGTGGGAAGCAGGTGAGATTCTGGCAGGGGCCCTGGAGAGAACAAATAACACTTTGTCTTTTGCCTGTGTTGCAGGACAGTGAGGGGAGCAAAGAGTCTCACAGCAGACCACCACCGGCTCTTACAGGCACCCTGTGGGCAGTCACTCCCAGAAACCCAGGAGTCTGTGCCCACCCTAGAACTGTCCAAGGATTATGCTGCACCAATACAATTTTCTCCTGGCAGCAATCCAGATGTTTCTTTGTAGCCCAGAAGCTGACCTTCCCTCCCTTGACAAAGGGCATATGTCGTCACGCACAACTGCCACCCACGTTCTGCAGAGCTGCCCGCTCACACGAGCGCCTCAGAGACGGGCTTACCCCACCCACACCCATCCGCCCGGGCAAGCGCTAGCCCGCCCCATGTCTCTCACCAAGCTCCATCTTTCGGGACTCCCCCCAGCCCTGGGGCACCCTTCGGGGCTTGACGGGCCTCTCACCTGGTCGTGGGAGTAGGGCACTCCCAGGAAGTGGTCAAAGCCCTGGTGGATGGGCAGGAAGGAGCCATTAATCCCCAGGCCAAGGTGCCACTTGCCAACCATGGCTGTCGCGTAGCCCTCAGCCTTCAGCACCTCCGCAATGGTGACCTCGGCCAGCGGCAGGCCCCCCCGCGAGCCCGGGTAGAACACACCGGGGTACACCCCGGAGCGCATCTGGAACCGGCCCGTCAGCAGCGCTGCCCTGCAGGGGCGGCGGAGAGAGGAGAGGCGTCACGGCGGGCACGGCGCACTCACGGTGCCCGACCTCCGCAGCGGGAGCCCCGTTCCTCCGGCCCCCCGGCTGCCACTGCCACCTCCCGGCGGCGGGGACACTCGGCCGGTCCCCTCACGGGGCCGCCGGACCTTCGGGCCTCCCGGGACACGGCAGGTTTACCGGCCGCCCGCTGCTCCCAGCACTGCCGCTCCCCGGCGGGGCGGCAGGGGTCCCGACGCTCCCTCCGTGCCCACCCCGCGCCCTGCAGCGGCCGCCAGCCGGCGGGGCGGGAGCCGCAGGGGACGTACCGGGACGGGCTGCACACCGGGGAGCTGCTGTAGAAGTCGGTGAACCGCAGCCCTCGGGAGGCCATCCGGTCCAGGTTGGGCGTGGCGGACGAAGGGTGTCCGTAGGCGCCCGGGTCCCCGAAGCCCAAGTCGTCCGCCAGCAGCAGGATGAAGCTGGGGCGGGCGCCGGCCGCTCCGCGGAAGGCCAACAGCACCAGCGCCCAGAGCAGGCTGCGGCCCCGCGGCCCCATGGCGCTGCCGCCCGGGGAGGCTCCGCGGCCGCCGCTCCGCGCGCTCGGTGCGAGGGTGCAGCGCTCTCGGTTCGGTTCGGTTCCGTTCCGTCCCGTTCGGTTTCGTTCCGTTCAGTTCGGTTCTGTTCCGTTCAGTTCCGTTCCGTTCGGTCCCGTTCGGTTCGGTTCGGTTCGGTTCCGTTCCGCTCCGCTCCGCGCCCGCGGCCCCGGCACGGGACGAGCGGCGCCGCCTACCGACCACATGACCCGCGCGGCGGCCACGTGACCTCACTGCCGCGGGGCATGCCGGGCACTGCAGTCCGCCGCGGGCCGCGCTGGGCGGATCGGCGCTTCGCCGCCGCCGGCCGGGCCGCCGTGCCCGCTGCGGGCGGCCTCCCGGGACCCGCGCCTGGCCCCGGGACCCGCGGTCGAGGGTGGTTTGTTAACGACAGGGGTTTCCCGCAGAACCGCCCGCAGCGGCGCCCGAGTGCGGGGGCTGCAGACTCGGCCCGTGTGCCCGGCCCGTGTGCCCGGCCCGTGTGCCCGGCCCGTGTGCCCGACCCCTGTGCCCGACCCGTGTGCCCGGCCCGTGTGCCCGGCCCGTGTGCCCGGCCCGTGTGCCCGGCCGGTGTGCCCGACCCGTATGCCCGGCCCCTGGGCTCGGGGAGAGCCCTCCTGGGCAGCGGCTGCCCGGCCCGCTCCCAGCCGCGCCGCGGCCGAGGCTGGCAAACCGCCAGGCTGGCCTGGGAGGAGATGGGCACCTCGGCGAGTGGTGGGGAGGGGACGCCCTCCTTGCTGGGGCTGCGTGGCCCGGGTGGGCGCCCCTGCGCGGCCCTCCTGGCCCTGGCTGCCAGCTGGCCCGGGCTGCTGCTCCCACCTTCCCGCATTCGGGAAGAGCAAATGAAGGTGCTTTTCTCCAGACGCATGCAGGGTGCGAAATTCCCTGGGACAGGCAGAGAGCGAGGTGGTGCTCGGGGCAGGCTGGGCCCTTCGGCAGCCTGGGCACTGTTCAAGAAAAACGTTCTTGTAGCAGCAATGACGGTTTCATGTGCAGGCTCAAGGGCTGTGGGTAGCGCCTGAACACAGGAGCCCATGTCCTGCACATCAACGACTCGTGATGAGAGCAGAAGGGCCAGTGCCAAGAGCAACAGCAATTCTCTGATGGGAGGGAAGGATAAGGAGAATGAGGAGGGAAAGGGAAGGTTCTGCACCCTGCAAAGGCTGCACCCCATTGGTGTGTCTGCCTTTGAAAACCAGAGAAAGCTCGGAAGACAGGCCCAGAAGGGGACTGAGGTCTAATGTCCTGAACACCTCCATCTGTTGAGTTTATCCAAAATGAGGGTAAAGCAAGGCCAGAGATGGTGTACAGCCACAGTATAGTGGCACTGTTCTGGGGTTAACCACACAGCAGGCAGAGCTGAGGAGTTTCAGCCCAAAGACAAAGCAGGTGTGAGACTGGCTGATGTCCTGGAGCAGATACTCTCGTGTGGATGCGCCTGTGTTTTGCATCCAGCCTGTGTGATCAGCCTGGTCTGGATTTTCCTGTTACTACTAGTCAGCATTTCTTAAGACCCATCCCACTTTTACAGCACTTTCTAACGTGCCAGTGTTATAGGTTGATTTCAACAGTTTGGCGAGAAAATGATTCTCAACAGCCAATAACTGTAGAATCAATAGTTAAAATTTATTTAGGGTGAGCAAGCAAACAGCACTGGGTGCGCCGGGAGTCTCCGCTCCACCAAGACGCACACCGAATAGCTCTTGTCTCTGGGTTATATTTGGTTTATTCGTGCATAATCATTATTATTTCCGAGAAAAGGCAGTCTTATTATAATGAGTTCCAAGAAATCATGTCCATAGTCCCCGCCTTAGGATACGCCTTTACACGCCTCCTGGTGGTCACGGGCTGTGGTCTCTAGGATGAAGATCAGCGGTCTTCCTCGCGGTGCACTTTTCACCTTTTCCTTATAAGTCTGCATCATGTTCAGTTTCCTCATTCTTGCAGGTCTTGTTAACATCCTTATAAGGGTGTTTTCCGTTGTCTAGTCGTGCAGTTCTTCGTCCGTGACCGCTGCCCCATTTCCCATACCGTTAGGGCATAGCAGAGTTACTCTTTTATTTGGTAAACCGTGACAGTTGCCCTTTCCCGTATCATTTAAGCAAGCCTTAATATAAGGCCTATGCATTTTATCCTTCAAAATATTGTGAGTTTCTGTGCTTGGCCTAAAGCTTGTTTAGCTAGTTCCTGGTATGACTGTGGTTTTTATTTGATTAGCAAATTTCAACATGTGTCATGGTTTGATGTGGAGGGGGTGGGGGTTCTGGTGGCAGGAGAGGGGCTTTGCTCCCTGCGACCTCCCTGGTTTGGGAACCGGGTTAGACTTGGTTCTGGCCACCAGATCAGACTGCCATCCCCCTCAGGGTTGAGCCAATCAGCGCCTCTGTGAATTGCCCTATTTAAGTCGGGACAAAGGAACTGAAAAAGGTGCTTTGCCCAGGAGTGAGGAGAGAAGGGAGGAGGGCACTGCCCCCGCTCCCTGGCTCCCGGCCAGGCAGCTGCCTGCATTGGGCCAGCGCCGCCCATTGAGGATGGCGGTGGCGGAGCCGGCTGGGGAACTCGGGGGCACCCCACTGCTGGGGTGCCCACTGGGCTGAGTTCACCCGGAGAGGACTGAGATCTGAGAGAAACAGCTGCATCGACAGCAGGTCAGTGAGGATGGAGCGGGAGGAGGTGTGCCGGAGCCGAGTTTCCCGTGCAGCTGGTGGTGAGATGGCAGGCGGCCCCCCTGCAACCAGGACGGCCTCGGTGGAGTAGAGACCCACTCGCAGCCCGTGGAGAGAAGATGCCTGAGCCTGAGGATGGTCATGTTGGGGTGCACGACGAGGCAGAGAGGCATCTGGAGTCTGCGTGACGACCCACGCCGGAGCGAGTGGCTACAGCTCCCTAAGTACCCGAGACTGTGGTAAAGCCCACACCGGAGCAATCTGTGGGGAAGGATTGCTTCCTGTGGGCTGGACTCACGCTGGAGAAGTTTGTGGATTTTTCCTCGTGGGTAGGGGATCCACTGGAGCAGTGGGAAAGGGTGTAAGGACTCCTCCTCCTTTAAGAAAGAAGCAGCAGTAACAGCACGGAATGAACTGACCTGCACCCCCCAGTCCCTGCCCCCTGTGCCGCTGGGGGGAGGAGGTAGAGCCGGGAGGAAAAGGAAAGGGGGGGGGGGAGGAAGGTGTCAGTTTTAAGATCTGGCTTTGTTTCTTTCTATCCTCTCAAGTAACTGGTTTTGTTTCCCTTTGTCCTTTTAAGTAACCATTAATAAACTGTTTTACTTTAAGAAAGCCCGGTCTGTTTTGCCCAGGACCATGGTTGGTGGGTGCTCCCTCTGTTCTTGTCTCAACCCTCAGTCTCTTTATTATTTTTTTTTTCCTCCTCTCTACTTTACTGGAGAAGGAGAGACTGTGTGAGTTTTAGTTGCTGGATCCGCCTAAAACCACGACAACGTGTTACTTATTACACCAGTGAACTCTGCTTTCCATTGCTCCCTGTCCTCCACAGCTCAGACTGTCCCCGTAGCCCCTGGCCTTCCTGCGTGTCTAGCCCCATGCCTCCCAACGGCCTGGCCCCTGGCACAGGAAGGGTGCTGGGGCTGCTGCTGCTGCTGCGCTTGCTGCCATCAATTATTCAGGGCCAAGAGGCAGAGCGAGGAGGCTGGTGCTGCAGCAGGAGGCAAAACTGCTGCATAATTCATGGAGCCTGCTTTGCTCATACCGCATGGCAGTGCTTGCCGCACAGTGCCTGGCAGCGCTTGCCGCACGGTGCCTGGCCACAGCGATCAGGGTGCCAGGGGCTGGCAGTGAGGGCTCTGAGAGGAGAACAGCTGGGGCTCCAGGCTCTGGGAGCGCGCAGGGTGGGGGCAGAGTTTCAGAGCCCAGGCAAGGAACAGGGCAGGAGGTGCGGGACCATGTGCACTGTGTGCAGGTAACTCGGCTGCAGGAAACTGAGCAAGGCATGGCATGACTGCCCCAACCTGCACAGGTGCCAGCGGGCACAAATAGGACACACAGGTGAACGGTGTCCAAGTGGCTGGTGTGGAAGGAGAGGCCCGAGTGACGGCTGCAGCACTGTGGGAGAACACGCTGTGGCAGCCAGGCACGGGCAGGAACGGGCAGGGACGGGTGTGATAGGCTGTGTTCACGTGAGCAGCTCGTGGGCATGTGGAGTGTTAACAGCCTGTGTGCATGTAACACTCCTGTGTGTGTGCACACATGTGTGCATGTGTGCGTGCCTGCACACGTGTACGTGTGCATGGACATGCACGCGTGTATGCACGGGCGAGTGCGTTACCTGTGCACCTGTGCGAGGTGCATTCTGCATGTGCATGCATCACTGGGCCTGTGCTGTGAGCATGTGTGTGGGCAGATGGGTGGGTGCACACTGGGTGGGTGCGTTCCGCATGCACGCATGCTGTAGGTGCGCATGCACTGCCTGCGTGCCTAAGTTTCGTGTGTGTGTGTGTGTGTGTGTGTGTGCACCAGCCAGGGATGCATATGCACGCACGCGGTGTGTGTGTGTGAACGCTGTGCATTGCACTCTGTGTGTGCACCATGGGTGTGCACACACTCTGGGTGTGCACTGCACCTTCTGATTGTACCCCATGTGTGCCTAAACATGTGCGTACGCACATGCACCCTGTGAGTGAATGCAGTGTGCGCACAGCATGTTTGTCCGTGTGCTCTCTGAATGTTGTGCGTGTGTGTGTGTGTGTGTGCGTGTGTGTGTGCGTGTGTGTGCGTGTGTGTGCGTGTGTGTGCGTGTGTGTGCGTGCACTCTGTACACACTGTATCCAGCCCATGTTCCTCCCAGAGAACGTCTCCTTGCAAAAAAGCTGGAGCTGAACTGGGAGGACTCTCATTCCCAGGAAGTTTCTCCTGTCTCAGTCCAATGGATGTGACTGCTGTTCCCATGTGCAGGCACATGAGAGTTATTATCTTCCAGAGCCAAATCACGTTCAAGAACGTGCACACGGACTTCACTGACACGAGTGGCAAACCAGATGAACATAGAGCACCACCTTTACCTGCACCCACTTAACACAATGAGCACAAGCCAGTCATAGAATCACAGAACGGTTTGGGTTGGAAGGGACCTCAAAGACCATCCAGTTCCACCCCCCCTGCCATGGGCAGGGACACCCTCCACTACACCAGGTTGCCCAAAGCCCCATCCAACCTGGCCTTGGACGCTTGCAGGGATGGGGCAGCCACAGCTTCTCTGGGCAACCTGTGCCAGTGCCTCACCACCCTCAAAGTGAAAAATTTCTTCCTTAGATCCAATCTAAATCTCCCCTCTTTCAGTTTAAAGCCATTGCCCTGTGTCCTGTCACTACACGCCCTTGTAAAAAGCCCCTCTCCAGCTTTCCTGTAGGCCCCCTTTAAGTACTGGAAAGCTGCTATAAGATCACCCCGGAGCCTTCTCTTCTCCAGGCTGAACAGCCCCAACTCTCCCAGCCTGTCTCCAGAGCAGAGGTGCTCCAGCCCTCGGATCATCTTCGTGGCCTCCTCTGGCCCCGCTCCAGCAGCTCCATGTCCTTCTTGTGTTGGGGACCCCAGAGCTGAAGGCAGCACTGCAGGGGGGTCTCAGGAGAGCAGAGCAGAGGGTCAGAATCCCCTCCCTCGCCCTGCTGCCCACGCTGCTTTTGATACAGCCCAGGACACGGTTGGCTTTCTGGGCTGCCAGTGCACGGTGCTGGCTCATGTTGAGCTTCTCATCCACCAGCACTGCCAAGTCCTTCTCCTCAGGGCTGCTCTCGATCCATTCTCTGCTCAGCCTGTGCTTGTGCTTGGGATGGCCCCGAAATTCTCAGTTTGTGTCGGTGTGCAGTGCCTGTGTGCACATCTGTCAGTGTGCAGTGTGTGTGTGCACATCTCTCGGTGTGCAGTGTGTGTGTGTGTGTGCACATCTCTCGGTGTGCAGTGTGTGTGCACATCTGTTGGTGTGCAGTGTGTGTGCACATCTGTCAGTGTGCCGTGTGTGTGTGCACATCTGTCAGTGTGCAGTGTGTGTGCACATCTGTCAGTGCGCGGTGTGTGTGCACATCTGTCGGTGTGCAGTGTGTGTGTGTGCACATCTGTCGGTGTGCAGTGTGTGTGTGCACATCTGTCGGTGTGCAGTGTGTGTGTGTGCACATCTGCCGGTGTGCAGTGTGTATGTGTGCACATCTGTCGGTGTGCAGTGTGTGTGTGTGCACATCTGTCGGTGTGCAGTGTGTGTGTGCACATCTGTCGGTGTGCAGTGTGTGTATGTGTGCACATCTCTCGGTGTGCAGTGTGTGTGTGCACATCTGTCGGTGTGCAGTGCGTGTGTGTGCACATCTGTCGGTGTGCAGTGTGTGTGTGTGTGCACATCTGTCGGTGTGCAGTGTGTGTGTGTGCACATCTCTCGGTGTGCAGTGTGTGTGTGCACATCTGCCGGTGTGCAGTGTGTGTGTGCACATCCGTCGGTGTGCAGTGTGTGTGTGCACATCTGTCGGTGTGCAGTGCGTGTGTGTGTGCACATCTGTCGGTGTGCAGTGTGTGTGTGCACATCTGTCGGTGTGCAGTGTGTGTGTGCACATCTCTCGGTGTGCAGCGCCTGCGTGCACGCGCGTCGGTGCGCAGCGTGCCGGTGCTTCCGCGCGCAGCCCCCGCCCCCGCGTGCCGTTCCCCGCCGCCGCCGCCAGGAGGCGCCACCGCCCGCCGCCGCGGGGCCCGGCCGGGGCGTTCGTGCTGCCGGGAGCGCCGGGCCGCGGCGGGGTGTGCAGGGGCCGCCGGGCTGCGGCGGCGGCGGTGCGGAGCTCTGCGGGGAGCCGGCCGGGCGGGGCGGCGAGCGGCCCGCGGGGGTCGCGGTTGCCGGGCTGGCCGCGGCCCGGCGCCCCGGGAGAAGCCGCAGCTCGCGAGCTCGCAGCTCGCGAGCTCGCGTTCCTGGGCCGCCGCCTCGCCGCTTGGCCGGCCCCGCGCTCCGGCCCCGCGGACCTGCCCGCAGCTCCCTCCGGCTGCGCAGGACGGGGCTGCGCCGGAGGGGCTCGGGAGGCGACCGGGCAGCGGCACGGGCTGCCCGCGGGAGCCGCCTGCCCGCTCGCCCACCTCTCCAGGGCAGCGCGGCCACCGGAGAGGCGCTGGGCACCCCAGTTTCGATAATCCTGCTTCCCAGGATTTGTGGTTGCCAAGGAGGAGGCAGAGGAGGGGTGGGAGAGGAGGGAGCTTGCAGTGGAAGAAGGTGGCGGGCACGGAAGGGTGGGGAGGACGACCCTGGGGTGAGCGCAGAGCGCCCGCCCCACGCGTGCACAGGAGCCGCCCCGGGGAGCGGCGTTCCTGCATCCTCCCGGTGCTCCAGCCGCCGAGGCCAGGAGCTGGGCCCTGCAGCCAGAGCGCTGCTGCCCTGCGGAGCGGTGTCAGCCCTGCGGAGCTCTCAGCCCTGCGGACCTGTGTCAGCCTTGCAGAGGACCAGGGCGTGTGGACAATGGCTGCCTGAGCAGCAGGGATGTAGGATCGTACCAGCGAAATGCAGGCGTGGAGGGGCTAGCGGCAGGGGCACAGAAGGGGGCTGAAGTGCACGAGAGAGTCCGTATCCCTTTCAGGAGAAGGGTCAGAGTCACTGCTGCTTCCTGACATGGGGAGACTTGGTCCTAGACCAAGGCCCTGCCATCCCAGTGTGAGGAGATATAGCAGGCGAATGCCCCCAACAGAAAGCCTTGGTGTTCCTGGGCTGGGGGTGGTTCTGGGCAGACATCTCACAGCTTCCAGGTGGCAGATGGATCTGAGATGTCCCTCTGCAGCCCAGTACCACCCCTCACATGCCAGCTGGAGTCTCCTGACAGACTCTCTCCAATCCTGTTCCTGACATTATTTTCCATAGGCCAGGTCTGTTCCTTTCCATCTGCACGCTTAGGCTGTTGGTTGGGTGCCAGGGGATGGCAGAGATGGTCTGTGTGGTGGAAGATGCTGCTTGGGCTTGTGAGACATCAGGAGTCCAGGAGTGGCTGGCTGAGCTTGCACAGGACAGACGTGCTGGCCAAGTGCTCTGTGAGGAACTGTCACAGAGTCACAAGGTGGTTGAGGTTGGAAGGGACCTCTGGAGATCATCTGCTCCAATCCCCTGCTCAAGCAGCGTCAGCTACAGCAGGTTGCCCAGGACCATGACTAGTCTGATTTCAAATATCTCCACAACCTCTCTAGGATCTGTTCCAGTGATCAGTCACCCTCACAGTAGCAAAAATGTTTTCTTGTGTTCAGGTGGCATTTCATGTTTTTTAATTTGTACCCATTGCCTCTTGTCCTGTCGCTGGACAGCACTTAGCAGAATCTGGCTCCCTCTTCATTCCCTCCCATCAGATATTGATACACATTTATGAGATTACCCCTGAACCTTCTCTTTTGTAGGCTAAACAGTCCCAGCTCTCTCAGCCTCTCTTCATATGAGGGATGCTCCAGTCAGTCATTAGAGTGGCCCTTTGGTGAACTCTCTCCAGTATGTCCATGTCTTCCTTGTACAGGGAAGCCCAGCACCAGACACAGCACTCCAGATGTGGTCTCTCCGGTGCTGAGTGGAGAGGAAGAGTCGCCTCCCTCCTGGCAACACCCCTAACACGGCCCGGGGCGCTGTTGGCGTGCTTTGCCACAGAGGCACATTGCTTGTGTATGGTGAGCTTGGTGTCAGCCAGAACCCCCAGGTCCTTCTTGGCAGGGCTGCTGTCTGGCCAGACAACACGCAGTGTATACTGGTGCTCTGAGGTTATTCTTTCCCAGGTGCAGGACTTTGCATTCCCTTGGTTGAACTTCATGGGATTCCAGCTCGTTTCTCCTCTCTGGACGGCAGCGCACCCGTCCGGTGCATCAGCCACTCCTCCCGTATTTGAGTCATCCACAAACTTGCTGACGGTGTGCTCTGCCCCATCATCCAAGCTGTTAATAAAGGTATTATTAATGTAGATGTTGAACAATATTGGCCCCAGTATTGACCCCTGAGGTACTCCACTAGTGACTGGCCTCCCTCCGGACTTTGTCACAGCCCTCTGGACCCGGCCATTCAGCACATTTTCAGTCTGCCTCACTGGTTGCTTACCTGCTCCATAGCTTATCAGCTCACCTATGAGGATGTTACAGGAAACAGCATGAAAAGCATTACTAAAGTTGAGGTAAACAACATCTGCTGCTCGCCCTCACCCACCAAGCCAGTCATCTCACCCTACCAGGCTGTCAGGCTGTGTAAGCCCAATTTCCCCTTCGTAAACCGTGTTGTCTCATCCTGCCCCACTACCTGGCACCTGCCCCTGCCACCTGCACCCATTTCATGGCTGAGTTTGTGCATAAGCTGTGTGAGGGAGCTGGTGCTGGTGCCTGCCGCAGCTGACAAGCTCCAGTTATCCTGGGCTGCAGAGCAATGAGGGGATGGCTCCGACAGGGTGACGGGGTCTGCCACCACGTGTGTGTGGGCCATGCTGCACGGGGACAGCCTGAGCCCTGCACGGTTGTATAGCAGCCCCCCCCCCAACACTGCCAGACCCTGGCAAGACCCTATCAGATCCTGCCAGACCCTGCCCAGACCCTGCCAAACCCTGCCCAGACCCTGTCAGACCCTGCCAGACCCTGCCAGACCCTGCCAAACCCTGCCCAGACACTGCCCAAACCCTACCAGACCCTGCTCAGATTCTGCCAGACCCTGCCAGACCCTGCCAAACCCTACCAGATCCTGCTCAGATCCTGCCAGACCCTGCCCAGACCCTGCCAAACCCTGCCCAGACCCTGCCAGACCCTGCCCAGACCCTGCCCAGACCCTGCCAGACCCTGCCCAGACCCTGCCCAGACCCTGCCAGACCCTGCCCAAACCCTGCCAGACCCTGCCCAAACCCTGCCAGACCCTGCCCAGACCCTGCTAGGCTAGGCTGTCTTCTCCAGCAATGTTGGATGGGGTCCAAAGGGCAGCCCTGGGCAGAGAAGAGGACCAGGGTGCTGGAGCTGTGGAAAGGCTGAACTCTGGAGCTGGCTGCAGCGTGGGGATGGGGTGATGCCTCTTGCTGCTGGGACTCAGAAAAGGATCTCGTGTCTTTCCTGCCTAGAGCCAGGGCTGTGGTGGGTGCATTTGCTCCCTGCAGAAGGGGTTTCCTTTCCTCAAAGCTCTCACAGGACAGCCCTGCCCTCCTCCATAAGCACACACTGATGGATGTAGCCTTTGGCACCCCTCGTGTCTGGGTATGTCTCCCCAGAGAAGCTGAACACCCGCTTTGCTCCACAAAACTGGTGCCTGAGTTGTCATCTCACCTGCACAGCAGCCTGAGAATTAAAGATTCAAGTGGAATGAGCTTACAGTGTGGTTCTGTTTGAGCACAAGAGGAAGCTCCTCTCCCAGCCCGAGTCAATCCGTGTGTCTCTGCCTCAAGCTGTGTGTGGACACTGCCCATGGAGCATCCTGCCACCGTGGGGTCCTGCGCGGTGCCCCTGCTGCAAGTGCCCCCGGCCTGCGTTCCCACGCAGAGCTGGCTGGTGGCTCCCGCCTGGCCATGGTCACACCTGCACTCGCCTCCCCACCTGCCAGCACGCGGGCAGCTACGTGATGTTTCCTCTGCCCCCGGTGCTGCGGCATCAGCCCTATGGCCTGCCACCCCTCTGGGTGACAGACGCTTGTCCCTGCACGGTCCTTGCTGGCAGGGAGCTGGGAAATGAGTGGCAGAAGGGGCCAGGGAAGCTCAGCCAGAGGGCTGTGCCACAGCAGAGAGCACCCAAGTGCCCTTCCCTGGACCACAGGGTTGGACAGGATTAGCTGGTCACCTTCCCCATGCAGAACAGTCCCACTGCCTGAGACCTGCCCCCCTTTTCCCTGTAAGCTGAAGGGACACTACCCTTTTGCCATCTCAAGAGGCCCTTGACCACCCAGCTTTGTTGCTACCTCCGTAATTGGCATTCTTGTGGCTGTGCAAGCCAAGCTCTGCTGCTGTCCCCCAGTCCCTCCCTGCCCCGTCCCGCAGCCTGGCGTGCACATGTGCAGCTCTGTGCCGCCGGCTGCTCCCTGGAGTAAGCGGCCCCGTTGCCAGCGATGGGGCAGGCGTGCTGCAGGCAGGCGTCCCACACGAGGCGCAGGCACAGGCTGGGACTCGGGCTGTGGCAGAAATAATTTGCGACTGGTCTTTAAATAAAGCAGGTTACGTGCCATGCAAGGAGATCTCTTTCCTGCGGAGCAGACTGGGAGTGCAGCGGAGCGAGCAGGAGCAGAGGGAGGACGCAGACCGCAGGGCGATGCTGGCTGCTCACAGCTCCAATGCTGTGCCATGGCCTGGCAGGAGCCGAGCAGGATATTCCCAGTGCCAGCCCAAGTGACGTGGGAGACTGGTATTTTTCCCCAATGGGAGCCAAGTGCAGTTTTACACTGCAGGAGGCAATTGGGGCCCTCTGGGCCGAGGGCTGAGGTTGTACCTGGTGGGTTATCCCGGCGGTGAGGATATGGCATCCAATTATTATTACCCAGCTGGCTTGAATTGAAAATAATTAACTAATTAACTAAGGTTTAGACCCTGCCTACAAAAGGTGGGCCATTTCCTCCTGGCTGTGGAAGATGCAATGGCATCCTTGGAGCTGCAGCCCAGGCTGGTGAGCAGCAGCTGGTGACTCTGATGTGATACATCCAAAGAGACCCTGAGGATCCCGACTCCCTCACCTGAGCCAGAGCCAAAAGAGCCCGAGCGAGAGTCCTTTGGTGAAGAAGGTAAAGCTGCAAGCCCTGATGTGACATTTGTGGGAGGGAAGTGTGCTGGAGTTGGAATGAATGGACTGGGTCTCTGCTCACTGCAAAGCCTTCTTGAAAACACCTTTGAAAACAAAAAACTGTAAAACAAAAAGAGTGAATTATGGCATCCTATTATTACCCAGCTGGCATGAATTGAAGATAATTAACTAATTAAACTAAGGTACAGACCCTGCCTACAAAAGGTGGGCCGTATCCTCCTGGCTGTGGAAGATGCAATGGCATCCTTGGAGCTGCAGCCCGGGCTGGTGAGCGATATGAGGAGGGGAGAGAACAGGCTGAAGGGAGAGGAGCGGGCTTGGGAAGTGTGTCGGGCTGAGAACGCCTTGGAGATAGCAGTCAGGACAAAGTGTTCGGGGAAAGGTGTTATGGGGGGAGAAACTGCTGCTGGCAGCCCAGCTTTTCTCCTCTGCTGACCCCCTTCTCCAAAACCAGCCGATGCCCCTGTCTGCAGCCAGCCTGGAGCTGGCCAGGCACAGCCCCCTCCCAGCCACCTCTGGGCTCGGGGGTGGGCTGCGGGTGCTGCTGGGTGCTGCTGGTTGCTCTGCCTGGGGCAGGAGGGTGAGGTGTGTCCTGCAGTGGGTCTGGGGACAGGTGAAGCCTCGGGCAGCTCCAGGGCTGCACCGGGGCGTCCGGAAAGGGCTCTGCGATGCTGCCCAGAGCGCGCTCCCGGGGAACAGGCTGCGGGAGCCCCGGTGCCCTCGGGGGGCAGCTGGGGCAGCTGATGCCTGCACCTGGGTGCTGAGGTAGTGGCCGTGCGGAGGCAGAGCTTGTGCGACTGCTGGAGCGCGTTTGGGGGGTGATGCTTGTGGGGGGGACACTGGGAGTGGGGGGATAGGGTGCTTTAGAGCCAAAGTGAGGTGGGGCAGCATTACAGGGTGCCCCAGAGCCCAGAAGTCCACCCGCCCTGTGCTATGCTGTGCTTCCAGGACTTCCTGGCCCAAGGGGAAGGCTCATGGTCCCGTGCAGCCCCACAGCTGCCTGCAGAGCTCCAGCACTGCTGCTGCGGCCACCAAAGCTGGCTGCAGGGCCAGCCGTGTGCCAGGAGATTGTGCACTGCTCGGGGCACCCTGTGCTGGAGCTGTGCTCTTCTCTTCTTCGTGCCGAGCTGCTCTTCCACACTCTGTGGCTTCCCAGAGCTTGTCTCTCCCCCACCTCCTGCAGCTGTGAGACGCTGCTGTGAGAACATTTTGGAAGACGGAGCAGACACTTCTACAGCAGAAAGACTTCAGATAGGCTGGGAAGCTTGCAGCAGCTCTGCACAAAGGAGATGGTGTGCAGTCAATCATCAGATGCCCCCACCCTGCACACTGCAAATTTAATGGCTCTTTGGGTCTCACTGTTTAAAGCTATCTAATGAGCATTTAACTGCTGCTCAATATTTAATGCCTCGGTGTTCAGTGTAATAATCCCATGTATCACAGTGAGCGCTGGTCCATCACCCTGGGCATGGGGAGAGGCATGCTGCAGGAGGGGATTTAGCACAGGGCAAGGGAGACCAGGGGATCTGCTCCATTACACCTTTTGTGTGGATGGCAGGTTATCTCCACGCCATGAGCTCCTTCTGCCTCTCTTTGATGTCTGACTCTTCTCAGTGGTGCACTACACACTGGAGCTTGTCTATGCTGGCTGGGAACAAGGGCCTGGCATCCAGCTCCTGGGCTTGCACTGGCAGGGTGGGCAGCTGTGGGCTGGGAGCAGCTCCGGGCAGCCCGTGGCACTCGCCGCACAGCGACAACCTGTCCTCAGTGCATGGTGCCATCCTGCACTGAGCGTCTGCCCGCAGATGCTGAGCTGTTTGGCAACCTGCTGTTGGCTCTCCTGACCAGGCAGCCCCACCGTGACTGTCACAACACAGAGGCTGCACCAGGACCGCTGGATGCTCGAACATGAGCGCGGGGCTGTCTCTGTGCCTGCTGTCACTGCGGCCGCCTCCCGTGGGGCTGCAGCCAGCACAGCCGGGAGCCAGGAGAGCAGTGCCATGAGCTGTGTATCCCCAAGAGCCCTGGGAGGTGAGCTGTGGGGTGGCAGGGACAGGCGGCAGGGGGACTGGTGATGAGCACAGAGCCAGCAAGGGCAGGCAGAGTGGAAAAGCATTCGTTTGGCACCCCCTGCCCTCTCCTGCAGCCCTCCCCACCCTCTGCTGTGTGGCTATGCTGGCCCATGTGCAGGTAGAACAGAACAGAGTAATTTTGGTTGGAAGGGACCTACAATGATCATTTAGTCCAACCGCCTGACTAATTAAAGGCCAAAAGTTAAAGCATGTTATTAAGGGCATTGTCCAAATGCCTCTTAAACACTGGCAGGCTTGAGGCATCCACCACCTCTCCAGGAAGCCTCTTCCAGTATGTGACCACCCTCCTGGTAAAGAAATGTTTCCTGATGTCAAGTCTGAACATCTCCTGATGCAGCTTTGAACCACTCCCATGTGTCCAGTCCCCGGATCCCAGGGAGAAGAGCTCAGCACCTCCCTCTCCATGTCCCCTCCTCAGGAGCTGTAGAGAGCCGTGAGGTCACCCCTCACAGCCTCCTTCTCTCCAAACCAGACCAACCCTGAGTCCTCAGCCGCTCCGCACAGGACGCGCCTTCCAGCCCCGCACCATCTTTGTTCCGTCCTCTGGATGCACCCGAGGACCTTCTCAGGTGGTGCAGCCCCGCACTGCACACGGTGCTCAGGGTGAGGCCACACCAACACCAAATACAGCGGGATAATCCGCTCTCCTGACCACTGGTTCTGCTGTGTTTGATGTACCCTGGGATGCGGTTCGCCCCCTCGGCTGCCTGGGCACCCTGCGGGCTCCTGTTGAACTGCTGCCCACCAGCACCCCCAGGTCCTGTTCTGCAAGGCGGCTCTGCAGCCACTGCTCTCCCAGTGTAGGTGCACAGGTCTCCCCCTGCACTGCATTTCTGTGTGAGTTTGCACGTGCTGGCTAGTGGTGCTGCAAGGGCTTCCAGTCCCTGTGGGGCTTGTCCTGGTTCCTGGGGTCTCTGCTGTCTTTTGCAGCGAAGCTGAACCCCAAGGCCTTTGCTTGGGACCAGTTTCAGTAGTTCTGTCCAGATGATTCAGTTCCTGAAAACGTGGTGCAAGGAGGCTCTGGGGTGTGAAAGACCCACATTTCTCATCTGCACTCTGAACCGCAATGGGAACTAGCCCCATGCGTGCAAGTCTTTTCCTTCTGAGATGCAAAGTCCCTCTTCCTCCATGGGCCTGAGCTGCAAGCACCTACTGCTGCCAGCCCTGAGATCCTCTTCGCTTCCCTGTTGTTTCTCAGGCCTGCAGGAGCAGCCTGGTGTACCCAGTGCTGCCATGTCAGAGCCCTGCCGGGAGCAGAAGCAGAGGGCTGGGGATTTAATCTTGCCCAGCTGTCCTGGATGGGCGAGGAATGGCTGCAGCCACAGCAGAAGTGCTGCACCTCCCACATGGAGCCATCCTCAGGACGGATGGTGTGGGTGAGCGTGGCCGTGGCAGGGCGGTCTGCCCGGGTGCTGGGACTGGCATGTGCCATGGCGTGGGGCCAGTGTGGTGCCATGGCTGCTTCACTGTGCCCAGCTCGCGGGTGCTGGCTGCAACTCTGATCAGAGACTGTGGGGCTTCCTGCATGGGTGCCAGCTGCGGTCCCATGGTGCGTGGCATGTATCCCTTCACCTCGGCCAGTGTCATGGGGAGGCAGATCTCCGCAGCCAGTGGCTGCAGATGGATTTACCCCATCACTCAGAGAGAGACCAGTCTCTGGGAGAAGAAAACGCCTGGTTGTGTACTGGTTAGGAACAAACAGGCATGAAAACAGTCAGAGGAAGTGTGCAGCTGGAGCGTGCTTCAGCACGCCGTCCGGCATGACTTGCCCGGTGAGGCTCCCTGGGCACCGGCTGCCGGGTGCTTCACAGACCAACTCCCACGTCCGGGCTGCTCCCTTTGCTCTGCACTGGTCCCACACCATCTTCGGTGGTGACAGACCCAGCACCAGGGGCTGGGTGGCAGGACGGCTGTGTGCGGCTCGTGCCCGTGTGCATGCCACGGGGGTGGCTCTCTGCAGTGCAGCAGTGTGTAACTTTTCCAGGGTCTGGTTTTCTTCTCATGTTCCTGCTCTTCCATGGCCACTACTGCTGTGCTGGTTTGGCTGGAAGAGAGTTCGTTCCCTCACAGTAGCTGGTGTGGGGCTGGTTTGGATCTGTGCTGGAAGCAGTGCTGGTCACCCAGGGCTGTGTCCATCACCGCTGGGCAGGGCTCACACAGCACCAGGGGCTTCTCTGCTCCTCACCCCACCCACCAGCGAGAGACTGGGGGTGCACAAGGAGCTGGGAGGGGGCACAGCGGGACAGCTGACCCCGACTGACCCGAGGGACATCCCAGACCATACGATGTCATGCTCAGCATACAGAGCTGGGGAAGGAGGAGGAAGGGCGACGTTTGGAGTGATGGCGTCTTCCCAAGTCGCCATCACGCGTGACAGAGCCCTGCTGTCCTGGAGATGGCCGAACGCCTGTCTGCCCATGGGAAGTGGTGAAGGAATTCCTGGTTTTGCTCTGCTTGTGTGTGGCTTTTGCTTTACCTGTTAAACTGCCTTTATCTCAGCCCACGAGTTTTCTCTTTTACTCTTCTGATTCTCTCCCCATCCCACTGGGAGAGAGTGAGTGAGCAGCTGCGTGGTGCTCAGTTGCCAGCTGGGGTTAAAACATGACAGTCCTTTTTGGCACAAAACATGAGGCTAAACGGGTTTGAGATAACGACAGATTTGATTGGAACGTTCTAGATCAAATTTATAGCTGTCATTGCTGTTTAGCTCCTAAGGGGCATGCTCCTGTGCTTGCCGTGGGCTTGCTTACCTTCCTGACTATTAGCCTGGTGCTCGTTAGTGGCTGCTGTTTGCTCTCGCTGTGCTGCGGCACTGCTGGTCGCCTTTGCCGTGCCTGGGAACGGTGTGATAACGGCCGTGGTGATGCGCCTGGGCTGGCAGGTGGCCAGGGCACCGCTGCTGTTTCTGTGCTGCTGTGCCGGACGGGCTGCAACTCCAGCATGAACTTGAGCCAAAGGGACTGTGAGCTGGGGGAGAGTCCACGCAGGAGCAGGACACCCCGAAGCATCTGTGGCCATGGATGAGCCCATGCCAGAGCAGGTACATAGCGACGCATCTGTGGCCGTGGTTCTGTCTGTGCCGCAGCAGGTATACTTCTGAAGGGATGGTGGCCCAGGAGAAGTCTATGCTGGAGAAGTACATCTTAGAGCATCTGTGGCTGTGGATAAGTGCATGCTGCAGCAGGTACACCTTGAAGTATCTGTGGCTGTGCATGAGGTCATGCTGGAGCACCTCAAAGCATGTGGCCATGGATAAGCCCACAACAGAGCACATACTCCCTCGGAGGGGCTGCAGCCATGGGTAAGGCCATGTTGGAGTAGGTTCACTCCTGAAGGGACTGGGACTGTAGGTAAGGCCACGCTGGAGCAGATGTGTGTCTGAAGACATTGTGGCCCATGGATAAGGCCATGCTGGAACAGGTGCACCTCAAAGTGACTGTGCCTGTGGATATGTCTACACCACAGCAAGTAGCAGCCCTGAAGAGTCTGTAGCTCATGGATAAGGCTCCACTTGGAGCAGGTACACCCCTAAGGGACTGCAGTCTGTGGATAAGTCCAAGCCAGAGAAGGGGCAACGAGAGGAGTTCATTGCAATGATAAACCCTGTAACCTGGCCCAAAAGGACCAGGTGTGGAGACTGGAATGGAAATACCTTTAAATTGTTGTAACCCATGATTTGAGTTTTGTGTTACAGGAATTACTATAGCAGGAACCACCTGAACCAATGGAGGACAACCCTTACGAGAAGCAGTGCAAGTGCAGCAGCGACCCGACCTGAGCTGGCTTAGGTGCTAAATGACTCCACGCCACCTTTCCTGTCCTGAGTGACCATCACAACAGATGGAGCCCAAAGTCATGGACTAAATGAACTCAGTGGACATTTTGTGCACATTTCTGAATGTTTTATGGACAATTCACAGGGGTGGCCCATAGGCTAGAGGAATCTTATCAGTGTACTATATCAAAGGATGGGGAGGGGAGGGTGATTAATGGGGATGTATGGGATAGTGTAAGTATGGAATAAGAGGTGGAGAATGTGCTGGGTTTGGCTGCGATAGAATTAATTTTCTTCAGAGTAGCTAGTATGGGGCTACGTTTTGGATTTGTGCCGGGAACAGTGTCGATAACACAGCGATGTTTTAGTTACTGCTGAGCAGTGCTTACACAGAGTCAAAGCCTTTTCTGCCTCGTGAACTCTATCGCAGCTGAAACTAGGACAGGATCCATGCAAAGGCAGTTTATAGATGTGCTTCTGCCTGGAGCAGGCAACGATGCAGTGTGGAGTGACCTCAGCTCCCAGAGGAATGGGCACAACTGCCCGGAGGAGCCTTGCCTACAAGCTTTATTGCTGAACCGATGCCCGTGGTGCCAAGGATGAAGTACGTTGACAAGAGGTGTTTGGCCCGTATAACGTACTGTAAGTGAGACAGGGGAGAGAACTTGAAGTTACCAGAGTAGCTCCTGAGGAACCAGTGCATGGGGATGGGGACAAGGAATACTGGTGTGAGCTGTGGTAGTGCATGCTTTTTGGGTATCATAACACTGTCACTGCGTCACGATGCCAGGGCTGGGCTGATGTGAGCCCACAGTGTGCACTCCTGGTGCCTTGGGCACAGGGTCCTGCTCCATTTGTGTGCGAGTGCTGTGCATTAGGAGTGTGTTCCAAATTGTTCCCAGGGTTTGCATGCCATAGCCTGTGCCCAAGACAGTCCTGTGGCACAGGACTCTGCTCACTGGCTGCTCTGCCTGGTGGTGCCATGGATGTGCCTATGTCTTACTGGAAGCAGGTGTCATGGATGTGCCTATGTCTTACTGGAAGCAGGTGTCATGTAGAGCTTTAGTCATGGCAGAGACTGGTGGAGGCACGATTGCCCGGTGCTGCTGGATTAGGAAGCCAGGCAGGCAGGCTTGGCAGCATGCCCTGTCAGGACGTGCCTACACCAGAGATGGTGAGGAGGGGAACACGGTGCCCAGATGCAATCTGATGTACGTACAGGAGGCTCTGGTGCGCGTGCTGTCCCTGCAGCTCAGTCCAAGCAGATCTGGGACCGGTACACTATGTTCAGCATGGCATGTTGCCCCCGTTCTGCAGTCCCTGTTTCCTGGGGAAGCTGAGCACCTCCCTTGCACACATTCTCTACAGCTGTTACCCTGAGGCTGACAGCTGTGGCCCTCGAGCCGCAGCCCAGAAGAGCTTTGGTTCCTGGGGCACGTCATGCGCTGGGCTTATGACTGCAGCAGCTACGTGCTCCTGGACAGGCCTATGGATTAAAGGCAGTGCCCCCGGGAGGGATGTCAAGGATCCTGCCTGTCATGCCTGTGGCACTGCTGTGCCATGGTGTGTCCCTTCCCAAGTGCTCCCATGGGCGAGATGCTGCTCCGGACAGTCGCCTCCAGGCATGTCCCAAGCACCCACTGTCTGCTCCTCCCTTGGCTGTGGGAAAGCTGCTCTCTCTGGCATGGTCTGTGGAAGGTCACTCTCAGCTGGCTCGGGAGAGCTCCTCCGTGTCCTGGAGAGGTGCCTGCCCGGCTCTGGGAGCCCCCAAACTGCAGAGCTGTGCCCCAAACCGTGCATTAGCACGCTGAGCAAACCTGCTGCGATCTCCTAGCAGCCTGCTGTGTTAATACCTCCCTGTGAAATCACCTCCTGCAGCCAAACGGTGCTCAGCCTCCCCTGACTTATCTTGTTCCCTGCCCCACTCACCTGCCCTTTCCAAAATTACCATCTCTGTCCCTGTCCTCAGCTCAAGACCCATTCCCAGTCCCATTGCCATCCCCACCCCAGCACCACACCGTCCCCATCCTGATCACTGTTCCCATCCCCGTAACCAGCACGATCCCCACACCTCTCCCCACCCCTGTGCATCTCTGTCTCCATCCCGGCAGCTCCCTCCCCACCCGCTGGCCACTCCTGCAGATCGCTGGGACTGACTTCCAGGGTTTTTGAGGGAGAGAGATACCTGATTAATCCCAGAGTGAGCTGTAATCACATGGCAATAACTGCACGACTCGTGCTTATCTGAATGTGTAATCACAGCAATGAATAATATTCAGGGCTTAGCACCTCGCTAATTAGCTCGCTGCCAGGAGGGGAGAGCTGCTGTCAGCTTTGTGCAGCAGGTCTCGGGGCCGGGCTGTGCAGTGGGGAGGGGGCAATGACCCTCGTCCTGCCAGGGCATGAGTGGAGTCACCAACTGCCTCTACTCCAGCGTGTAGTCCCTGATCCGCTCTCCCAGCAGGGACTGTAGTACCCACAGCCCAGCTGGGGCTGGGAAATTGTCCCACATCGCACAGTGACTCCTGTTCTGCTGTGGGGTCTCCGGCTGCCTGTGCTCCAGGCAGCAGCCGTGCCTCACTTGGCCCCGTGTGCTCACAGAAGACATGGTGGAAGGGCACCATTCCCTGAGCCCTGTGTCCCCTGTGATGGCTGTGGGACACCTGTGCAGCATGGAGACACCGGGCCATGCCGTGCTGTGCTGTGCCAACATGCAGGTGGGCACCCAAGGGAGATGCTCCTGGTCCCTTGGCTGGCAAAGCCACTGCTCACATGCAGCTCCTTGTCCACCTGCAGGGCTCTTCCAGCCTGCAGCAGCAAGGCTGAGTGCTTTGGTGCAGCATGCAGGTGACACACTGTGGTTATCCTGGCCAAAGCCAGTCCCTGCAGAAATATCCTCTGGCACCATCAGCCCCAAGTGGCAGAGGTGGCACCTGCCAAGCCTCACTGCATTCGGTTTCATGGATCCAAAGGGAGCAGGAGGCCCTTCTGCTGTGGCTGGCTGTGACAGAACAAGGACCTGGGAGTGGAAACCTCCACCACGATCTGCACCTATGCCATCCAAAGTTCTCCTTCCTGAGAGCCAAGAGGGACAGGCTGAGAGTGCTGCACAGCCTTCACGGGGTGCAAGGAACCATCGCTGCCTGCCTCTGTTAGCCCCCCATCCGAGGGCCAGAGACCCCCGCCAGGTCAGCCCGTAGACCTCAGCACTCTCACCGTTCCCACAGACCTGCTGTAACGTGGTGGCCGCGCTGCAGCGGGTCTGAGGCTGCTGCCTCTTCTCACCACTCGCAGGCAGCCCTCACCATACGTCGTGGTGCTGGTCCACGCTCGGCGGGCCAGCGAGCCCATTCTTTCCCTGGCCCCAGCCACCAACCTGACCCATGCTCTGCGGGCCAGTGAGCCTGTTCCTTCCCTGGCCCCAGCCACCACAGCCCTCGCGCTAGAGTAACACGAACCAGAGACATCAGCCAGTCCTCGCCCAGCTGAGCGAGATGTAACACGGACTGGCGACACATGTCAGAGCGAAGAGTGGAAAGACAGACTGCCCACACCAGCAGTGCCCACGCCAGCAGTGCCCACCAGTGCATGTGGTGAGCACCGCCTGCGTGCACACACAGCTGGAGCGAGCACCGTGTGTGCGTGTTTGCGGCCAGAGCCTGGGGCACGGGGGTGCCTGTGGCTGCAGCAGAGCCAGGGCAGGAGGGCAGAGGGCTGTGCCATGGCCAGGCCGGGACGGGATGTCCTTGCAGGCAGGCAGGCAGAGAAGCAGCCTCTGGAAATGTGCAGTGTCACCAAATTAAGGGCTTAATTAGCAGGCGTGCTTCCCTTAAGGAGCGGCCGCCTCATTATCATAGAGAATGGTGATTAAGCAGCAGGAAAGGGCAGGTGCTGCCAGCAGAACCCCGGAGGCGAGCGGCCAGCGCTCGTTCCTGTTCCTGTCGCAGGGCAGGGATCGTGTCTGACAGCCAGGGCTGACACTGTCCTCCCCTGCCAGCCTCCTTGCCTGCCTGCTCCATCCCAAGCCAGTTCTGCCCTGAACATCTCGCTCTGCTCAGCTCAGTTGCCTCCCTACCAGCTCCCCCTTCCAAGGGCAGATGGTTTCCATTTGCAAGCCTGTCCCCCGGAAGATTTGCTGGCTCGGTGACGTTGGGCTGGAGGAGGCCCATGGCAATGGCACGTGGGGACAGGGTGGCTCCCGCAGGGACTGTGGCACGGCATGGGGACAATGGCTCACCTGCCCTGCAGCATGGCCGGGGATGCTGCTGTGAGAGGAGCCCAGGGAATCATGGTGCCAAGCGTGCACAGCAGCATCTCAGACAACATGCGGGACAGGTGCCTCTGGGAGACTTGGAGAACTAAACATCTGGAGAGGCCTGTGCCACATGCCCCCGGCAGAGCTTAATTCTCTGAGGAGGCCAGATTGCAGCAGTGTGGCCAAGTGCTGCGAGACTCCCTCTCCCTCTCCCTCTCCCTCTCCCTCTCCCTCTCCCTCTCCCTCTCCCTCTCCCTCTCCCTCTCCCTCTCCCTCTCCCTCTCCCTCTCCCCTCTCCCTCTCCCTCTCCCTCTCCCCTCTCCCTCTCCCTTCCCCTTCTGACATAGGCTCTCCTGGGGAAGAGGAGACACAGGAGCAGCAGGATGCAGCAGCCTCCAGCCCAGCGCCACAACAGCCACTTCCAGCCAGGCTCTGCCCAGGACCTGCCTGTGGACACAAATGGGGATGTGATCAAACGCCAGCCCCTGAGCAAACCCTTTGGCAGAGGGTGGCCTGGTTGGGTGCAGGAATAGGTGACCCCCATGGGGAGCATGGCCACTCCAGCCTGTGGGGGTCACAGCCACCCTGCAGTGCTGCATTCAGCTCTGGGGCCCCCAACATCAGAAGGACATGGAGCTGTTGGAGTGGGTCCAGAAGAGGCCATGAAGATGATGAAAGGGCTGGAGCACCTCTGCTATGGAGACAGGCTGAGAGAGTTGGGGCTGTTCAGTCTGGAGAAGAGAAGGCTCCGGGGAGACCTTCCAGCACCTTCCAGTACCTAAAGGGGCTACAGGAAAGCTGGAGAGGGGCTTTGGACTGGGGCGTATAGTGACAGGACACGGGGCAATGGCTTTAAACTGAGAGAGGGGAGATTTCGATGGGATCTAAGGAAGAAATTCTTCCCTCTGAGGGTACTGAGGCACTGGCACAGGTTGTCCAGAGAAGCTGTGGCTGCCCCATCCCTGGAAGTGTTCAAGGGCAGGTTGGATGAGGCTTTGGGCAACCTGGTGTAGTGGAGGGTGTCCCTGCCCATGGCAGGGATGATCTTTAAGGTCCCTTCCAACCGAAACCATTTCATGATTCTATGATGCTTTACAAGCTGGTAGACACAACACTTTGAAAATATGTTTATATAAAAAATAGAAGGCTGAGCATGTAAAGGGCTGGGCTGTGCTTGGTGGGATGGAATAAAGTCTTCTGCTGTGTGAGGTTAACTGTACTTCATGAAGCATCAGGGAAGTGGAGAGGGAGGCTACACAGAAACTCTGGGCACAAGACAGCTGCACGTTGCCATGCTCAGGGGCCCGCAGCATTTCTGCACACCAGATGAGGGGTCTGCAGTTCTTGGGAGCAGCACAAAGATTGGCATTCAGAGAAAGAGTCAAAGTGTGGACCTGAAAAGAGACCAAGGGAGAGTTCAATATGCCAACGTGTCTGTAGCACCAAAGCAAATTCCTCTACAGGAAAACAAAATCTAGGGTAGAGGTTTGGAGTAAGGACTGTGGCCAAAGGCTGTACCAGCATCCTGATGGGTGTGATCTGGTTAGAAGGAGAGCGGTAACTGCTGTATGGCACAGGGAGCTGTAAGTAAAGCTTTTTGTCACCTGCCTGCCTGGTCCTGGGCACAGTGTTATTGATGGGTGCATCCTAGTAGAAGCATTATTAACTCTTGCAATAACATTTGTCTTGTGTTGAGGATTATCTGAGGCACATGCCAAGACCTCACATTCAACAGGTGGGTGGTGAGAGCAGCCCACTGCAACACAGCCAGGTGCCCAAGAGACAGGTGTTTGCCATGCAGCAGGATAGGCTGGAGCAGGAGCTGGCGAGACAGGACATGGGTACGGAAGAGGCATTTTCACTAACAGGTGTTAGCCAGAGACTCCTTAGCAGCAGGACTACAGCGACTGTGTCCAAACCTCAGCACAGGAGGTTGCCAGAGCAGGATACTGCTGCCAAAAGCTGCGCATAGGCTGTAGGTGCTGATGTTCTGGAGCTGCCTCCCAGCATGGCACAAGGGGCAGGAAATGTGGTAAGATATGGGATGCCTTATATGCGACTATGATGCAGTAGTGCTGCCCATCGTAGCTTTTGAGAAGGCATGAGCTGCAGCCCGTGGCCTTGGACTGCCACTTCACTCCTCCTCACCATATGCCAGTGTTGTCTGCCCAGGTCGATTACAGCCTGGATCAGGCAGATGCGCAGTGGGATACATGCACTCATCAAAGCCTCTGCTGCAGGAAGTAGATGGCTGAGCATGGGGTGCACCACGGCACGCTCAGAGGCTGCTGCTGGCAGAGCCCAAGGCTTATCTGTGTCAGCCAGGAAGATCTGACATTTCAGAGTCCCACCGCAGCTGCTCCTACACCATGAGCTCAGGGAAAAGAGGCAGCTGCACCTTCTGCTGTCATCGAGAGTTGGAAAACACAAGACCTCGTCCTGCATTTGTCCACCTTTTAGAGCTGTTCTTGGACCACTGGCTTTGCACTGATCATCCAAGAACTGCCATGAAGG
Organism: Tauraco erythrolophus; assembly: GCF_009769465.1. Classification (NCBI taxonomy): domain Eukaryota; kingdom Metazoa; phylum Chordata; class Aves; order Musophagiformes; family Musophagidae; genus Tauraco; species Tauraco erythrolophus. Next base: position 121,602 of record NC_141468.1, read on the forward strand.
GGACAGTGTGGGATCCAGCATATGGGACATGGCACACAGAAGGAGTCCTGGAAAACATCCAGTTTATTCTATGAGCAGCCAGGTAGGACCCAGGTAGGACTCAGTGCAGAGGCAGAACACAGCCCAGAGATGCTGGGTCCAGGCAGACCCCAAATGCAATTGCCGCCCGTGCACCAGCAGTGCTGCCGGGCCAGTGCAGCTGCTGGGGCTCACCCTGGGAATGACGACGTGGGGGATAAATGCCGTACACCCTCCGTCAGTGTCTGGGCTGCTCTGTGCCCGGGGTCGCACAGGGGGCCCAGCGAGGAGCGGCGGTGCTCGGAGCAGGAGGCGGAGAGGGAGGAAGGGAGCCTGGCGAGCTCTCAGCAAACCCTCCCATGGCTCTCCCTGGCTGAGGACAGTGCTGCTGTGCCCGAGGCACAATGTGGTCAGTTATGGCCTTAGCCCAGAGCTTCAGGCTCCTAGTGCTGTACGGGGCCATGGTGCACCCTGCAGATAAGGACTCAGACCTTGAACTTGGCTCGCCAGTCTGTGGGAGGTGGAGCCCAGCAGAGACCTGAGGCTTTGCTCGAGGTGGCCAGTGCTGCTGAGGAGCCACACCGCGGTGTTTTTGTGTCATCATGGGTGGTGGGAGATGCGTCATCTCCAGCCAGACCTCTCAGCAGCGCGACTCTAATGAAGCTCTGAGCATTGAGTTCAGAAGGAATCACCCTCACCAAGGGTTACAGAGAGCAGTGGTGAACCTGCAGCTGGAGTGCTGTCCAGTGCACAGGTTTGAGGGCACACTGCCCACGGCATTGGCCCTGGCCTTGCCTCTGCTCAGCTGGAGCCAACTGCTTCTCTCCCTGGAGCCGGTCCCTAAGCACTCAGAGTGCCTCGGGAGAACTGGTATCACTGTGCAGTGAAAGAGGCATTTTGCTGGCACGCAGAACCATGGAATGCTTTGGGTTGGAAGGGGCCTTGAAAGATCATGTAGTCCAAACCCCCTGCCATGGGCAGGGACATCTTCCACTAGATCAGGTTGCTCAAAGCCCCGTCCAACCTGACCTTGAGCGCTTCCAGGGATGGGGCAGCCACAGCTGTGTTTTCACTCTAACAGATGCCAGAGCAAAAGTCTCTTCCAGAGCTGCCCAAGAAGTTCCCTGCCCATATCCTGGCCTTCCTGGAGACTGGACTTGGATGGAGGCTGAAGGAGCTGGCATGGCCAGGCGCAATCACCTCTGTGCCACCAGGAGTGGGCATGCTGCTGGCCCCGTGGTGACGGCCAGCCTGGCTCTGGCCCCAGCTGCCTCCAGCCTAGCCCTGCTGCTTTTGTGTGCAGATCTTTTCACTGTGCTGTGCACGGAGCGTGGGAGCAGCCTCTGCTGCCATGGCCTTCCCTCCAAAGGGCAGCACCGGGGGGGCTTCAGCCGGCCTCCCACCTCCCTGCCATCCCACGCTGTGCCTTGGGCCAGTTAGTGATGGGAAAAGCAAGTGAGAAGCAGGCAGGCTCAGAGGAGGAAGGGGAGCTGAGCTGTCCCGCTGATGCTGGGCCCTGCTGTCCCATTCCTTGTCCCTGGCAGGGCCTGCGGAAGTCTGGACGTGGGGAAGGCGGTTGGCTGCTCCAAATGCAGCACAGCTCGTGCACGGAGTGTGAGATTCGGAGATACCACCTGCCTCTGCTTCCCTGCAGTGAGACCTGTGCCTTGGGCACTGCGTAGCATCCCCATGTGAAGCCACGGCAGCCGTGTCTGCTTGACGGTGGGCAGGAAGCTGAGCTGTCCGGGTCCTTGCCACAGCTCCCGAGGTCTGCCTGGCTCTCTGATCCTCTGGTCTTTCCATGGTCATCATTCAATCTCCTTCCTCCTGGGGTGCATGTCACTGCCCAGAGGGTGAGTGCCTGCAGAGGCTCCTCAGCAACTTTGCTGGACTCGGTTTCCCAGCCCTGTGCTGTGGGATGCCCTGGCATGCCTGGGAGCAAACTCTGCCAGAGCTGGGCAGCTCCAGCTGCCCTCCACATCTGCCCCTTCCCCTGCCTCCCCCGAGTCCCCTGCGTGGTCTCTACTATCCTCCCGGCTGCCAGACTGGAAGGACAGATGGGCCCTGCCTCCGCCTGGCTCTGCGCTCCTGCCTGGGAGACAGGGCTTCCTGCTGCTTCCCACTCGCCAGCATTTGCACCGCACTGTTCTCTGACCTTTGGAGAAAGCAACGCAGGCAGCGAGCTCCGTTCTGCGCATGGAGGCCCTGTGCCCCAAGGCACAGCTCTTGTCTGCAGTCCCTGCCCTGTGCCAGCCCCGGGTGGGGACCCTCACAGCCCCGCCGTGCCCGCTGCCTGCTCCCTGGGGCTGAGGACTCCCACTTTACAGAGTCCAAGCCTGTCTGGTTGTGTGCTGGTTCAATCTCCGAAGCTGCAGGCCAACAGACTGACCTGCCTCAGGCGCTTGCACACATGGTCTCACACCTACTATCACTTCGGAGGCTGAGGCTATGCCAGAACCAGCATGCCCGTGGTCGGTCAGGGTTATGTTCATGAGCTTCTCGTCTCTGCATGGACACAAATGTGGGTCCACTCCACAGGACTGTGCTGGGACTTCCCTAAGGGACAGAGTAGGGTAGCTTCCCATTCCTTGGGTTTGCCCTGGCTCGGAGGTGCTCACCTCCTGTGGCTGTGAGCGTGTTGGGGGTCAGTCACATTACAGCCATTGGCGTGGGGCTCCTCATTGTCCACCCCACACGTGCTGACTGCTGCAGCAATCCCGTGAGCTGAGCACACTTTGGCTGCTCTCCCCAGAGCGATGTCTCTCCTCCCAGCTCATACTGGCTCTATTTCACACTTGGCTGGTCTCAGGGGGAGCTGCCACATTCAATACGTCGGTGCCGCTCGTAGCAAGCTGCCCTGCGCCTGGGCCGTGATGCAAAGGAGCAGAGGAGTGGGCTGCCCCACCGCAGCCCAGGGAGACCTGGGAGAGGGTCTGCACTCTGCCCTCCCTGGGGCTGCTGACCAAAAGGAAGAGAGTCTGCCCCATGCTGCCCCACTGAGGTCTGTCCCTCGCAGTTTAATTGCTCCCTGGGCCGTGCAGCCAGACTCTGCTTGCTTGACCTCCACCAGAACCTGTTCCCACGTCGTGCTGCCGTGGAAGGGCTCTTAGGGCTGCGAGCCCAGCAGCCATCCCACTCCCCTGTGTCTCGAGTCTGGTCCCATTCCTATGGCCCCAGGACCTGTTTCCTTCCTGTGCAGCTGGGACTTGCTCCTAACACCGTGGGCTGCAGACGTTATCACAGCACCAGCTCTGAACTGCTGGTGTGAGCACTGCAGTACTCAGAAACCACTCGGAGTCATGGGACTGGGGGAACGTGTCAGCTCTATGAGAACAGCATGTTCTCAGCTCTCCAGGCTAGTGAAGGAAATCCAGGAAGTTTGCCTCCACGAGCTGAAAAGTACCCAATGAATTGCAGCTAAGCATCTTATGATCAAAACCAGGCCAAAGGAACAGAGCCTGGACACTAATTCTGAGCCTCTGAGGTGGCAACGCTGACCTGGAAAGTAACAGGAAGACATCCCATGGTGGCTGCAGCTTCCCTTGGAGAGTGAAAGAGGGATGTATAGGAGCTCTGGCCATTGCAGGTCCCAGGGGATGCTGGAAAGCTGTCCCACGGATGGGAAGAAGAGCCTTGTGAGGTCCTGCAGCTGATCAAATCAGTCTATCCCTCCTGCAGCTCCCCTGAGCCAGGTGTGACTGTCGCAGGATGACTCTTGGTGCCCGAAGGTGGGACAGTTGTCAGGGAGGGACAGAGCTGCTGCCTGGGATGAGGCAGCAGCCTGTTCCTGGAGGAGAACATGGCATTCAGGAGAGCTGGCATAGAGGGCCCTGAAGCTGCTGGGTACGGGTCCCTGCTCGCTCCATCTCCTTCCAGCCAAGCCCTTTCAGACCCACGTCCCTGTGCTGCACCATGTCTGCCTGCTGCTACACACAGGGAGATCATGGAGTGGAGTGGGGGCTGGGGGCATGCTGGGCTGGGCATGCGGAGGGGTTATGGGAGCATGTCAGGGAGGGCAGTGGGGTGGGAAGGGGGCATCAGATGCAGCTGGGCAGGGCAGGGTCCCTGCTTCCCACCACAGCCATGCCAAGGGCGCTGCTGTGAAGTCACGCACCGCTGTGAGCTGGGCCCGTGCTCGCCGGCTCGGCCCCGCACGCTGCCTCGGCTGCTCTGGCCCTGCCCGAGCTCGTCCCACCCACGCCTGGCCAGGGCAGACCGTGTGCCCAGCAAGGGCTCCAGGCCTGGGCGTCGTCTGTCTGTCCGTCTGTCGCTGCTGCGGGCGGTGCTGCCAGCGTGCCGGGCTCGGCCTCGCAGCGGGGTTTCCTCCCAGCCCATGGTGCTCCCACAGGAAGAGAGAATCTCTGCTCCGGCAAGGTGTTTCCTGGCTCCCCAGATAGGATGCGGAGGCACATCCTGACCCCGCAGACGCCCGCAGACCCCAGAGCTGTGCACGCCGCAGAGCGCCCGCGGCGCCCCGAACGCGTGCACGTGCAGCCACGTGTGCGCACGCGGGACCCCGCGGCCAGGCCCTGACTCCGGACATCCGCGCGCCGGCCGCGGCAGGACACCGGGAGCGGGGGCCTGGCGGGGGCCAGGGGGGTCCCCTTCCTGGCAGGAAAGGGGCTGAGCTGGCGGCCGCAGGTTTCCTGTAGGCTCCAGCTCCGCGGGCGCCAGGAGCCGCGCAGCCCGTGCGGGAGCTCGCGGGCCTGTGCAGGTAACAGCGAGCAGCCCGGGGATGGGGTCCCGCTGCTCCCGCCCGGGGCCGTGCGGCGGGGACAGCGCTGGGAAGGGCGGCCCGGTGCCCGCGGCGGGGCCAGCAGGGCCGGGGCAGTGCCGGTAGCTCGCTCTGGGTCGGCGGGGCGGGCTGGCGCCGGTGCTCTGCCGCGGGCTCGGTGGCTCTGGGACAGTTCCCGCTACGCCGTGGGGCAGGTCCGTGGGGCAGGTCCGTGGGGCAGCACGAGGCGCGGCCGCGGGGCTGTGCCGGGACCCCCGGGCGAGGAGCCGCGTCCTGCCCGCGGGGCGCCCCGCCGGCCCGGCCCGGCGCTGGGATCACGGGGCCCGCCTGCGCGGCCGCGGGGTGCCCCGGGCGGGGGTGCGCTGGGGGCCGGCTCTGCCCCTGCCCCCGCCCGCAGGGACCGCCGCTCGCCGCCTCTGCCCGGGGCTGCCGCCGGCGGGGGAAGGCCGAGCGCGTCTGCGCCGACCGGGGCGGGCGGAGAGTGCCGGAGGGCACCGGGGATCGTGGGGAGCCCCGGGAAGCGGAGGGAGTCCGAGGGGCCGAAGCGCCGGGGAGTCGGGCCGCGGAGAGCCCGGGGGAGGGTCGATGGCGGGCGCGGAGCGGAGCGAAGCTCCCTGGGGGCGGCGGCCGGTGCGGGTACCGGGGTCGGAACCGGAGCGGCCGCCTCTGAAGTTTCCCTCCGCCCGCCCCTTCCCGCGCGCACCGGCTCCCCGTTGCCATGACAACTCCTTAAACTAACACCCGCTGCCGGCGGCGGGGGCCGAGTTCGCGGAGGATCCGCCGCGCGCGCCGCTCCCCGCCCCGGCCCCGCCGCCCCCGCCCCGCTCCGCTCCGCGCCTCTCCCGCCGCCGGCGGCCGCCGCTGCCCCCGGCCGCGCCGCGGCTATGGTGGCTCGGGCCCCGCCGCCCGCCGCCCCGCAGGTAACGAGCGGCCCCGGGGCAGGGCCGGCGCCGGGCTGCCCCGCGCGGCGGGGGCGGCGGCGGGGCCGGGGCGGGGAGCGCGGTGCGCGGAGCGGGGCGGGGGCGGCGGGGTCAGCCCTACGCGGGGGGAGCGGGCGGCTGCGCTGCCCCGGGCGCCCGCGGAGGGTCCCGGTCCCGGTCCGGGTCCGGGCGCGCAGGTGCGCGTTCGGGCGGAGGGACGGCGGCTCGCCGGGGCAGCGGCGGGAGGGCGCTGCCCGCCGGCGGGCTGGACCCGGGGCTGCCGGTGCCGCGGCGGGTGGGAGAGGCGGCTGCAGCAGCCCCGCGGGCAGGTGGAGGCGCGGCTGGGGCCGGGGGCTGTGCGCTGCCGTGCCCGGGTGGGTGGGGGCCGCCGAGCGCGGGGGAGCGGCTGCGGTGGGCGGTGGGAGCTGTGGGGCACGCGGGGGAGCCGTGGCTGTGGTTTGCATTGGGGTGCTGCCGGGTGGGGGCTGTGGTTGGCAGGGGGTGTGTGTGTGGTCCGGTGCGTTTGTGCTGGGGAATTTGGGCCGCGCCTTGTGGTTGGGTGCCCGTCCTGGGAGTTAGGGGCTGTGGTGGGCGGTTGGATGTGTGTTTTGGGGAACGGGGCTGTGGCTTGCACTGGCATGTATATGTGGGGTGGCTGTGGGCAGTGGGATATCTTGGGGGATAAGGGCCATGGCTTGCACTGGGATGTTGGCACTTCAGGACAGGAGCTGTGGTTGAAACTGGGGGGTCTGTGCTGGGGGGTAAGGGCTATGATGTGCTTTGGGCATGTGGACTGGAGAGTAGGGGCTGTGGCTGTAGCGGAAGTCTATTTTTGGGGATAAGGGCTGATATTTGCAGTGAGCTGAACATACTGGGGGTTAGATGCCGTGTTTTGCAGCTACACATACGTGCTGGGAAGTAGGGACCATGGTTTGTGGTTGGGGGTATGTGCTGGGGAACAGGAGCCCCGCTTGTCGGTAGCATGCGTGCAGGCAGAGCATGCATCCGAAGATGGGGACCGTGACATGTGTGGTACGGTCCAGGAGCACTGAAACAGGCAGGGGGACTTCTGGTGAAGGCATGGCATTGCTTTTGTAACATGTGCCATTGCTTTTGTAACTTAACTGTTTGTGGTCCTTGCGTGTCTGTGCATAATTGGGTGTATCTGCCCTCAGGGCTTTGCACATACCTATGCGTGATGCTCAGCGCACCATTTTACTGTGTGCTTTGTTGGCTGTGTGTAAGCACAATTTGTGTAGTGTCATCTGTACCCCAGGCTGTCGTGGATAATGAGCTGTTCTCTGGGCTCGGGCTGTGTTGGACAGTCCTGTGCATGGGATTTTTTTGGTTGTGTTCCTGTGTCAGGGCTACAGCTTGCAATTTTGCCTGTTCCTGGTGTCTTGGGGAACTGCTGGAAAAGTGAGAGTCTGCCACTCTCCTGCTCTTTCAAAACTGGGTCAAGGAAGCAGTAAACTCCAGAGCCGGGTGTGACTGCGCAGGTACTGGTACCCATGAGTGCCTGTGGATGCTGTGTGAATCGGGATGCTGGCATGAAGGGAGCAATGGATTTAAGCAAATAGGATTTAAACAGGAACTGTACCTGCTGTTTCTTTCCTTGATGCCTATGGACAGTGTTCCTCAGAGCCTTCAGTGATGTGAGAGTTACACCTGTCAGGCATCTGTGAGAAACGTAGTCAAAGATGAGGCTGGCTTTGCAACTGTACCTCTAGCAAGGCGTAGAGGGAAAATGCCTTGCTGTGTTAGCATACAAGGTGTCCTTTAGCCGTTGTGTGTTTGTGCCAGTCTTGGGTTGTAGGGAGAGGAGCTCGGGGCTTGGGCACTGACCTCTGCAGGGCTCTGGTCTTCACAGAATCATGGAATGGTTTGGGTTGGAAGGGACCTTCAAGATCATCTCATTCCAACCCCCCTGCCATGGGCAGGGACACCTTCCACTACAACAGGTTGCTCAAAGCCTCATCCAGCCTGGCCTGAAGTCCCTCTTCTCCTGGTCTAGGTCTCCCGGAGGCTGCCTTTGCCCAGGGCGTGCAATTGCTCTTGGTCAGTGTCTGCTGGGCTGGCCAAGCGACACTTGCTGTGGCCCTCGCACGTGTGGGCGTTGCACAAGACCCCGTGCTCTGAGCGTGAGTGGGAGCTGGAGCCCGTGGGGCTGCGGAGCTGTGCCTGCGGCGCAGCGCGTGGTGTGTGCGCGTTGCTTGCACAGGGGGTGAGGCTTGGAGATCGTGTGCGCGTTGCTCGCACGCAGGCGACGAGGCTCGGGGCTCGACTTACCTGGGAACGGTGTTGGGGCAGGAATGGCTCCTACCTGGGGCACAGTAGAGTCTTTCCGTCCCAGAACTTTAGAAACTTCACTAAAAACTTTTATTGTCATTCTGTCTCAGTAGAGACATGCAGGTAATGGAGACAACACATAACAAGTTTCCATGGTTGCGTTTAACACTGACACTTAAATGCATTGCAGAGTTCTTGTGCATTTTGCACCTGCACAGTAGCTCTCTGTGGAGATTTTGCTGACTATGCCAGATTTGAAAGGTATGTGGCAAAAGGGGCTGAGGGCAAAAAAAGACACAAAGGAGAGTATTACAAGGTCCTTTTTTGCAGATAATAACCATTCCTTTTCTGTTGTACAGCATGTAACAGCTAAATACTCCTACAGCACCAAAGTATTCTTATTATTGTCAGTATTATGATATGAATAATGCAAATCTGTACGGTTTGTGTTTTGTGCTGCGCTGTTCACTTAAACCACTGCTGTGTTCTGGGGTTGCACACAAACAGGCGCACGAGCATCTCACCACAGAATATTCTGTTGAGATTTCCGCCAGCTAAAAGTTATTCCTGTTGCCTCTGCACGGGAGTGCTTGCGTGCACATGCAAACGGCAAGGCACGTGTGTGGCAGTGCCAGTGGTGAGGAGCAGGGCATGGGGAGGGGGCCGGGGTGGTGGGCTGGGCTCCCCTTCCCTGCCTGCAGAGCACGGCAGAGCGTGTGCGGATCCGGGCTGTCCCGGCGGGGTGAGGCTCCCCGATGGAGGCGCCGCAGGAGCCCGGGGGCGATGCCAAGCTGGTCCTGTGCCAGAGCACAGCACTGGGCATGTGGCTGCAGCCAGGCTTTGTGGAGCTGGGCAGGGGCTAGTGATGGCCTTCAGGGTAGAGCTGAGCTCTCCCGTGAGAGCTGGGGCAGGGGCACGCGTGCAGGGGGGACGTGGGAGCGGAGCTACTCCAGGCAGCTGCCTTCGGGACCGAGGAGTATTCTGGGATGGGCCACAGCTGGGAGGCCACGTGGGGAGGGCCGGCTGCCCGCAGCGCTCCTGGCTCCCACCTTGCTCTCCCTTTGCACGGGAGGTGGGGGTGAGCTGCGAGGGGATCCCGAGAAGCTGCGGCGAGCAGAGCCATGGGGCAGGGAAAGGGTCCCCTCCGGGTGACAAGGGGGACCAGCCATGCCCTGCTCCGCTCTGGTGGGATCTGGTGGTCCGGCTCTGCCCTTGGCACCAGGGACGCAAGGAGCAGGAGCTGTGGGGTGCAGCGGGGGCTCGGCAGCCTCGTGGGGCTGCGGTGCTGTGGGGCGGGAATCCCCCCTGCCATGGCAGACCTGGAGCAGGGGGAGGCCGTGCAGCTAAAACGGGTACAAAGAGTAAATTGCCATCCCACTCCTAAACGCAGCGGAGCTGCTGTAACTGTGACAACAGGCAAAAGCTCTGGTTCAGGAGTGCCTTGGCTCCTGTTGGCAGCGTGGGAGGGGGAGGCAGCGCTGGCTTCGTGGAGGTCTCTCAAGGATCGGCTCAGACTTTCGGGGTGGAGTGTCCGTGCCACTGCCAGCGGTCAGGCTGCCCATCTCGTCGTGGGGAGCGGAAGGAATGGGGACTTTCGTAATCCGAGAAGCAGGTCAGTCAGGAGACTCTTCTATCATTAAATATTGAAAGATCTTCTCCGGCGGCAGCACGTTCTCCCTTCGCCGACAGCGGCTCTGGGGGTTTGTGACTCTGGATGTTGCGTGGACTCAGCTGTGACTGCACGGGTGGCGTTGGGTGGGCACGGGGCTGTGCAGAGCCTGGGACGGTGCAGGGGGACCATCGGTGCCAGCTTCTCGCCGCAGCGAGCCCCTCCCCAAGCAGAGCTGAGCCCCCAGGACGCGTGCGGGGTGTGTGCCCCACAAACAGCCTCCCACAGCCTCCGTGTGCCACGAGCCCTCCGCAGCGGGGCCGGGAGGTGATGCCCCTGCCCAGCCCCTGCTCTAAGGGGCTGCATGTTTGACAGGAGCTGGCTCTTTGGGTTGCTTTTGCATGCCAAGGTGGATGACTTTGCACACTCCAGAACCACAGAGAGTCCTTGGTGGGCAGGGGTGGGGTTGGTGGTTGGCTGGGCCTTGTTTGCATCCAGAAATCGGGAGTGCAGTTCGGTTCAGTGCTGCGCTTCTCCACGGGACAGAACCGACGGGTCCTGGGCTGCGTCCCACCTCCCTGCAGCAGCTCCCCACCTCAGGAGCTGCGGGGCTCCCTCTCCCAGGAGAGGCTGGCATTCCTGGCTTGTTCAAGGAGTGGTTTAGACTTCCAGGTCTGGATTCTTGTGCTTTTTATAGACATCCTCAGGGGAGTGCAAAGAATGGCAGGAAACGCAGCGGCCCCGCAAGTGCTCAGCCCCGGACACTATTGTTCAGCAGCGGCGGAAGCCAACCATAGGCAGGGCTGCCCCGGGGACCTTTGCCTGCCTGGAGGAGGCTCAGCGGAGGCTCAGCCATGTCCTTACAGCATGATGTAATGTTTCCTGGCCTTGGTAGAAAGGGACTACAGCTCCCGGCGTGCGTGGGGACACAGGACATCGCATGCTGGGGCTCAGGGGCTGCAGACTGTACCCCTTCCTTGATGCCTCCTGCTCTTCTACAGGGTCACAGATCCTCAGAGCTGTGACAGGAGCCTGCTGGGACATGGGGGCCATACTCGAGCTCACATTGACTGTCTGCTCACCTCCAGCCTGAGGGCCGTGCCAGGCAGTGCCATGCAGCAGTGGCAGTTTGGCTGCAGTGTGGCCAGACCAGTGGCTGAACGTGGTCTTGCTCAGAGATGTGCAGCGGTGTCTGCTCATGGCAACGCAGTGCTGGGCCTGGGTTTGTGGCTGCCCTGTTGCCGGGAAGGCTTTGTCTGCATTTCTTGTCTGGAGCAGCTGGAACAGATTCCTTGACAATGCTTGTGAGAGGGACCATTTTACATTTTTACATTGAGGGTGGTGAGGCACTGGCACAGGCTGCCCAGAGAAGTTGTGGCTGCCCCATCCCTGCAAGTGTTCAAGCCAGGTTGGATGGGGCTTTGAGCGACCTGATCTAGGGGAAGGTGTCCCTGCCCATGGCAGGGGGGTTGGAACTGGATGATCTTTGAGGTCCCTCCCAACCCAAACCATTCCATGATTCTGTGATTCTATGACCATGCAGGGTCAGGGCCCCAGGAGACCTCAGGAGACCTCAGGAGGCAGAAATGAGCATGTCCTCTCTGTGTGAACCCTCATCACAGGCATCTGTGTGTGTCCCATCTGCCATATCGTAACCCCATGGACACCTCTCTGTGCAGAGAGGCATTTCCACAACCCTCCTGAGACAGGAGTCTCCAGATGCTTCCCAGCAAACAGTTCTGTCTTGAGGACAGTTTTACTTCCACTGACTTGTCATTTCTGATCATGTCATGTTTGTTAGACTGCTGGGGACCAGCTGCTTTGGTTGCTGTGAGTCTGCAGTCCTTGCCTCTTGTCCTGGAAAGGGAAGAAGCTGAACGAAAAGCAGGGAATCTGGTCCTTCGTGATAAAAGAGTCAGAGTTGGACAAGCAAAAGGCAGAATTGCCATTCATGAGCAGGAGGAATAACAGCCTCCCTGGAGCTCTCCCCGCTAGTCTGAACAAGGCCCCTCTGGCTTTGCTGACAGCAGGATCCTCAGGGACTGTGAGGGCCAGGATCCTGGCAGCGTGCAAGCTGCAGTCTAAATACATCACGGATCATCTGCATAATTTATTCTTCTGTGAAGAGTTTAATTTATCAGGTCCAATAATAAACTCATAAATCTCCTTTGCCTGTTATCAGGGTTGGGAGAAGACGCTCATATTATAAGCATTTAATTTATCTCCTGAGCTGCTTCCCGTGCGGATCGGTGCCTTTGATGTTACTGGATGTACATTCCCATGGTTGATGTTGCACCAGGCCCTCGTCACCTGAGGACAGAAACGATGGTGCTCGAGAGGCGCAGCTCAGGAGGAGCCCAGGAGGTCATCGTGCTGGTCCAGATCTGCTCTGGAGCTCAGGGTGGGATGGAGACAGTGCGGATGAGGGCCAGAAGGAAGAGCCATACTGCTGGAGATGGACCAAGGCTGCTGCCAGTGCTGGGAGCTGCTCTGCAGTTCAGAGCCGCCTTTTGGGACTGTCTGGCTGCCCCAGCCCACTGCTGGCACTGCCCTGGGGAGCTGGGGACTGCGCTGACCCACTGCTGGCACTGCCCTGGGCAGTTGGGGACCGGCTGCCCGTGCTGAGGGGTGGTCCTGACGGTCATCCTGCCGTCTGGCCGCAGGCTGCAGTGGAGCCCGCGCGAGGGGCTGCGCAGCTGTGCCAGATCACTGCTGCTGGTAACCTCGGTTGGTGTCCTCACCTTCAGAAACCTCTGTGCCTGGCCAGGAACGTGCACCATTCCGGACCTCAAGTGCTTCCCGTGACGGTGAGCTACACCGTCTGGTCATGGGCGATGCAGAGAAGTATTTCCTTTTCTCGGTGCGAGGTGCCACGGTGTTTTCCGCTGCCCTCATGCTGTGAGATGAAAAGAGCAGAAGCGTCGTCTCCTTTCTGCTGAGTGTTCGGGATGTTACAGCCTTTTATCTGTGTCCCTTCTTATTTGCCTTCTTCTAAGGCACCGATCTCCGCTCTTTCCTTTCTCTTCTTCTGACAGGTTTTCTTGCCCATTGGTTGTTCTTGCCTCCTGTTTCTGAGTCCCCTTGGTTTCGCATTTTTCCAGCGAGCCCTGGTGCCCAGTCCTGCACCCGTTAAGACGTGTCGGGCTGTGCCTGGGATGGTGGCTGTGCCCCAGATGACGGCTGTGCAGGCCCCTGTTCCCCACGTGCCCTGTTGCCCATTTTGCTCCCGGTGCTGCCCGCACTGCCCCAGCCCTCCCACGCCTGGAGGGATGGTGGTAAAGTGCAGCTGGTGCTTGACTGGGTCAGGATAAGGTGCTGCTGAGGGCTTGCAGCTCGGCTGCCCGGGGTTGTGCCATGGCCGCGCCAGCAGCCGTCACAACCTGGGCCCTGAGGGTGGTCTGCGGAAGGCTGCCGTGCTCCAGATGACTGCCGTGTGCATGTGGTTCAGTTCGCTGTCTGTCTGGCGCCTATGTGGAGGCCCAGAGGTGTGGAGTCAAGCTACCGGGCACGATGGGGTGTTTGGGCTATGCCACCTTCGGTGACACATAGCAGTAGCCACTCTGCATGGTGCCAGCCCAAACCCACCATGTCCCTGGGCTGAGGCTGCCTGGAGGCAGTGGGGTGAAGTGGGAGCACAAGCTGCTGGAGATGCCTTCGGTGGACAGGGAGTTCTGTTCTGCAGGACTACACAACCCACCGTGTCATCTGAGCCTCCCAGTTGCAGCAGACATGTCTCCTGGCACTGCTGGCAGTGGTGGGGTGGGAGGACTGGGGCTGGTCTGTGCCGTTGCATGGCTTTGGACCGTGCTCTGTGCTGCAGTGGGGGATTTTGGATGGTGCATGGGTGGGAGGGAGGGAGGCTGTGCAGGTGTCCCAACCTGTGCTGCCCTGTGCCCAGGAATGTTACCCCTTGGCCCTGCCAGGCTGTGCTCCTTAAGGTTTGGTGTCCCTGCGGGCACAGCAGCCCCCTGCCCCACCACCTGCCCTGCTCAGCTTGGTGTTCCCAGTGTCAGGGACAGGACAGAGACCTGCCACTGTGGTCGCTAAATGTCCAAGCAGGACACACACGTGCCCTGTGCTATTTTGTGTAGGTCCTACATAAACAGTTGTGGTAGGTTTCCTCTGTTTTTGTGACACAGGTGTCCTGTGAGCTTTTCTCAGGAGAGGAGTCAGTGGGGCAGTGGCAGCTGTGTCCGGAGCATCGTGCTGCGGCCCCGCTGGGACCTCGGCAGCGTTGTTTTACAGAGGCACACAATAGCCGCTCAGCTTTCCAGGTGCATCGCGGCGTCCGTGATGCCTCTGCCCGCGGTGGCTGGAGTGTATCTTATAAAATGTTTAAAGCCTGGTGGCACCCCAGCTGCCCACGTGGCACACCACGAGCTCTCTGCAAAAACTGGATCCTTGCCGCGGCCCCTTCCCCCCAGCACCCTGCACTTGCTGACATGAGCTGCAGCACAACAGGCGTGCTCCAAGAAATCCCAAGTCATACATTTTTAATTTTCTACAACAGAGCAGCCATTTCAGCCACTCACCCAGAAAGCATCTTTAATGAGAAGCGAGGAGAGAGAGCATGCACATTTCCAGCACAGAGGAGAGCAGAGGCACTTTCCTCTTTTCCTGGCTGCCCATAGCTGTTCCTGATTTAGCCTGGGACACTTGTCCTGTCCTCTTCTGGAGGTGGGCTCAGCCGAGCCCTGGGCCCCTGTTGCTCGTCCCGAACAAGAGAGTCGGCCCTGTGGAGGAGCTGACCCTCAGCGTTGCTGGCATTTCAGCTCGAGCCTGCCTCGGCTCGCAGGCTGTGTCCCACCCGGGCTCTGCCTGAGAGTGGCTGACCCAGGGTGGGAGAGGTGCTGGAGGACCTGGCTGACCCAGGGTGGGAGAGGTGCTGGAGGACCTGGCTGACCCAGGGTGGGAGAGGTGCTGGAGGACCTGGCTGACCCAGGGTGGGAGAGGTGCTGGAGGACCTGGCTGACCCAGGGTGGGAGAGGTGCTGGAGGACCTGGCTGACCCAGGGTGGGAGAGGTGCTGGAGGACCTGGCTGACCCAGGGTGGGAGAGGTGCTGGAGGACCCCCACCAACCCAGGGTGGGAGAGGTGCTGGAGGACCTGGCTGACCCAGGGCAGCTGCTTCTGCCTCCCCCAGTGCTTGGGCCCGGGCTGTTCCTTTGGGAAGCTGCACTGCCCTGGCACATGGTCTCCCTGGGCCGTGCTGGAGGCTGGCGTAGGCAGGATGCTCCAGCTGGCCTGGGTAAAGGGCAGAGTCCCCGGGGCTCTCCTGGGGGTGGCAGATGCGCCTGTCCACGGGGCGAGGGTGGGCACGTGCAGGGAGGAAGGCTCGGGACTCGCAGTGCTTCTGCGTGCGTAGGCAGGCAGGTGCTGGTGCACGCCATGGGTGACCTTCCCTCTGTTCCTGGTGTCCTGGTGGAGGTTTGCTCTGGGGACGCTCCTGTTCCCAGCCCTGCACATCCCACCCCTCGCTGCTGTCCTGAGGCTGCATCTGCTGCCTGCATGGGTGCAGCATGCCCGGGGGCTGCGCGTGCGGTGCACTGCACTGATGCTGTCCTTGTTGTCCGCAGGTTGATGAAGAGAGGCTGCTGTGACCCCGTGCCTGCGACAGTCTTTTCAGGTAAGTACTGTTCTCTCCTTCCCGTTCTGCCTTCGGAATCACCCGCGGGAGGTGGCAGGAGGGGGCTCCGGCTGGCGAGGGCCCTGCGGCCGTGCCCCGGAGGGGATGCCTGCCTGGGGCCGTGAGGACGGGGACCTGGCTGTGGTGCTCAGGGGCGGCTACGTGGAGAGCTGAGGGCAGGAGTGGGGCTGGTGAGGGCTGGCAAAGGGTGGCACGGTGCAGGCAGGATGTGTTCAGGCAGGGCAAGTGGTGTGGAAGCTGTTGTGAGTCGGGGCAGGTCGTTGCTACTTGATGTGCTTTGAGGAGGCATCAAGAAGAAAGGTCTCGGGGGAGACTGGCTGACCATGTCTGCCAGGGCCCATCCAGCTGGGATCCAGCATCTCCATCTGGGACGAGTACCGCTAGTCTTGGGGAACAGGAGGGCTCCTGGACATCACACTGGTGCGCATGGTTCTTCCAGCCCTTGCTGCTCAGGTGCTGCCTCATGCCATGGGGCTTTTTCCTGTTCTGCCCGAGGACATGGGCCCTTTGCAAGCGCTGCCTGTCCCCAGCGCTGGTGTGGCGGGTGGTCGTGTCACCCCACAGCTGTGCCGATGGACTGGGTGCTGCATGCATGCTGCTCTGCAGACCTGGGCAAGGTCTTAGTGGGAGCTGGGTGCCAACGTGCAGCGTGTTGTGAGAGGCATCTTCTTTGGCTGCGCTCAGTCATTTCGGCTGTTGGTGCTGCCTCTGTGCCTGCTGTCAGGCTGGCATGAGGGGCGTTGCAGTGCCGTGGCATGAGGCCAGCAGCTCCGTGTGTGCAGAGTGGACCTGCAGCACCATTGCTGGCAGGTGCCAGAGCTCATGTCCCACAAAGGGAAGCAAAAAAAAAAAAAAAGGTGGGTGCCCCTACCCCAGGCCCAGGGCAGGGGCGGCACATGCTTTCTCCCAGGGCACTGAGAGGACGTGGGCAGGGGAGGGATGCAGCAGCTGCTTGCTGTGACTGTGGTAGGGCCCGAGCCTGGCACAGAAGGAGAAAAGGGCAGCCATAGCTGCATTGGGGACAGGGAAGCATGAGGGACAGCACAGGGGAGGGGAGTGGGGAAGTTACTGCCCACAGCTGGTGAAGAAGCAGCTTGAGCTGTAAGACACAGCTGGGGAAAGGGATGTTCTGTGGGAATGGGAGATGGTGAATGATAAATGTCTGCCCATGATCTGAGGCTGGGCTGTCCCCCACCTGCCTTGTGCTCTTTGCCCTGTGGTAGACCCAGTCTCCTTCCCTGAGTCGCGCACTGCCCTGGCCGCTGCATGCTCTGCTGAACAGCCTTCTCTCTTTCCTCTGCAAAGGGATTTCTTGGTGCCCAGCAAGGACCCCAGCTCCTACCTGGCACAGTACTGGCTGGTTCCTGCCAATGGAGGGTCTGGCTGATGCTGTTCCCACTCCAGGTGTGCACACCTGTCCCTGAGTTTGTATTCCCACCTGCTGCTTGGTGTGCACCAGTGCCATCAGTGCTGGGGCTTGCAGGAGAGCAGGGCTCCAGCTTCTTCCCCTGTCCACAGGCTGTGACCTGCCAACCCCATTCACTGCAGACCTTTGCCGTGTCCCACCGTGGGGCTGGGATGAGCTGGGAAGCGAGGGACCCCCCAGCGTGTGCACACCGTATGGACACTGCTGTGGGGCTGGGGCTCAGAAGGTCCCAGCCCCACCCAGCCCCGGCTCCCTGTGCACCAGTCAGGCGGAGCGGTGGCGTGCGGCAAGCAGTGTACGTCAACCTTCAGGGCGAAGGCTTGGAAAGCAGAGGGTGAAACAAAGGAAGCACAAAACGCGAACGCGCAAGAATAGTGGGTGCTTTTTCTGGCTTCGGCAGCTCTTGTCAGAGCCTGCAGCTTCGTTCCAGGACCCCTGAAACATGTTGCCGCTTCACCTTGTAAATTCTCCGGCTAATTCCGGGAGCCCGTGCAGGGCTGGCTGTGCTGCGTGGGCCGAGCGCGTGGGCTGCGTGCGTGTTTCCGTGCAGGGGCTGGCTGCGCTGCGGGGGCTGCGCTGCGGGGGCTGCGCCGCGTGTTTCCGTACAGGGGAGTTGCCGTGCTGTGCCATGCAGTGCTGTGCCATGCTGTGCCGTGCCAAGCGGTTCAGGGCTGGGGAGCTGCAGGGCTGCAAGAGGTGCCTCCTTGCAGGGCTGTGCCAGTTTTCTAAGCACTGGCTGCCAATACAGGGCAGGTGCAGTCTTGGACTGTGTGCGGCGGGGATGAATTGTGTTTGTACTGAAGTGTGGGCATTTATCCAAGCTATTCTTCTTCTGGCTTGTGCGTTCTATGAATTCAGTCCTGCCTGGTCCCAGAGCACATCGTGACTTGCAGGGACCAAAGCCGATTGCTGTGGCAATCATTTCTGAACACTTGCAGCAGATCACTCAGAAGAAGACAGTGCTGGTGCTCTGACCTGGTCCTTTTGGTTCTGCAGCAGAACAGCAGATCCCAGTGGGTGCGGGGCCCCGTGGAGCTGGGCTTGGCGAAGGCAATCCCTGTTGCAGGGCTTTGCTCCCAGCCCTGAAGGGAAAGGGCTGTCCTTCCCTGCCACAGCAGGAGCCCAAAGCTGTGGGACATGGGGAGGCTCCTCAGCGTCTGTGGGGGGCTGTGGCTGTTGGGAGCCTGGCTCAGTCCTGATCCGCTCTGTCCCTGCCGGGGCTGCCCGGCGGGCTGCTGCCTGGCACCTCATCCGCAGCTCCTGCCAGTGCAGCTGCTCTGCCCTGCGCTGCCTCTGCAAGGTGGGCCGGGGCTGGAGGCAGGGCCGGGCAGGGATGCCAGAGAGGCGATTAGCATCCCAGTCCCAGACAAACAGATGGAGGCTGTTATCCTATTACCGAGGGGCTAAGCAGGAGGAGCTGAGCGGTGTGCTCAGGCTGGCAGATCAGCGGGTGCTTGGGGCTCTGCAGCGGCAGGATGTTTTCCTGGGGTGGCAGCCACCCTAACACCAGCTCCGGGTAGTGTCTGCACTCGGGCAGCAGCGAGTCCTGGGAACAGGTCAGATACACGCTCCTAGACCTGGGGTCTGCGCTGGCAGCCCTGGACGCTGCGCTCTGCCGCTGGGGCCTGGAGCTTTGGCAGGGGGCCAGGTGGCTGGCGAGGTCGGGGTGCTGGGGCAGAGCCGAGGCCGTCGCAGGTGAGGCTGAGTGAGTGGATGGTGATGGGACCTTGCTGGTGGCGATGATGTGGGGATGGTATGTCCTGGCAGCAGCAGGGCTGTCCGGGTCGCTTTGCGGATTGTGTAATTCATGGAGGTCCTTGGGTTTCTTGCTTCTTGCTGTGCCCTGCTCTTCCTAAGCTGGAGCTGGACGGGTGGGGTGTAGGATTGCACCAGGTACAGGGCATTCCTGAAGTCTGTGCAGCCCTGCAGCTGTGCAGGATGGCCAGCTGGGTCAGCCTGGGCCACGGCATCACCCACACACCGAGGGGCTGGGTGTTTACCCGGCTGTGCTGCCATGGATCTGTGCCTGCCGCCCATTCTGTAGGGACACGGAGGTGCTTGCTGAGATCAGGATGGGAAGTGTGGGAATCTAATGCTTGGATTTACTTGTCCTTGGGCTGTACCACCTTCCTGGGCTGTGCTTACCTGCGGTTGTGCCCAGCTGTGGTGTGGGGAAATGGAGGGAGAAGATGTGCTTTCTGCCAGCCTGTCCGTGGTGGGGCAGGCGCCAGGGACTTGTTCCTCCTGGCTGTGTCCTCACATGTGTCTCACCCAGGCGTGCTCCTCTCTTGTGTTGATGGGCTGGGAGTGTGTGTGGGGGTGTCCCTATGCCCCAGCTCCGCATGAGGAGCTGATGGGGGTTCAGTCACTCGTGGGACGGGGGGAGATGCCAGTGGGTCCAGTGTACACCTCTGGGCAGAGGTGACTGGCCAGGCCAGGCTGGTTCATGGGACAGGGAAGGGTCTGACTCCCTGCCCTGGTCTTGGTGGTGATTTCCAGCTGCTCTTGTGGTGCTGTGGAAGGTGCACTGCCGCCAGCAAGGAGGGGTCTGTCCCTGTCCCTGCGGGTCCCACTCGGCAGCGTGATCTGCTGCCTGGGTAGGCAGCAGGCTGCAGCGTGGGTGCGGGATCGGGGGACCCCGACCGGGGGTGCACAGGGCCTTGCACGTGCTCCATGAAAGCGTGTAGCTGTGGTTACCAAGGTGACTGTGTTAAGTGATGTTCCTATGGCTACGCACTGCTCGCACTCCGAGTTACTGCAGGGGGAGCGTGCAAAGCCCCCCCAGATCCCCTGTGCCTCCCGGGAAGGCTGTTCTCATTGCAGCCATCCCCTGGTTCCCATTCTGGAGACACCTTGCTGGGGTGCCCCGTGGGCTGTGGGCTCTGCCGACCCCGAGGGCCCAGGGCTGGACCAGCCGTACGCCGTCCCTGCCGGGTCTCCATGCTGGGCAGGGAAGGACCTGCGATTTGCAGACACCCCCTACTGGGACAGCTTGGGGCAGACCCTGCGTGGTGATGGGGCTCTGGGGACACCCTCCCCACTAGAGCAGCAGTCATCGTATCCCTGGAGCCCTGCATTAGTGGTGCCAGCTTCCGTGAGGTGTCCTCACGACACACGGAGCCCGTGGATCCCAGCTGCATCACAGGGGAGTAGGTGCTGCAAGCTTCACCATCTTCAGCCACCTCTGCCTTTCCCCAGGCTCTGTTCCTCCTTCAGCCAGGTGCATCCTGAGGTGGGGTCCTGCGGGGACAGGCTGGGGTGCTGCGTGGCCCGTGGGGCTGACTCTGAGCATGTGCTGCACAGGGAAGGGTGAGGGCAGCCTGGGAGGAAGGACCACAGTCACTGATGCTTTGCCGGAAACCGGGACAGATATGGGAAGGGGCTGTAGGGCAGGAAGCAACGGGGACTTGCCCCATCTCTGATGGAGAAGAGCTTGGGGAGATCTGAGACCTGGGTCAGGTGGAGAGGGAAAGGGGAGGTGTGGGAAGTGGTTCTCCACTCTGGATTTGTACTAGAGTGAGCCCAGGCTGGGAGGCTCAAGAGATTGCCCTCAAGTGTGCAGTGTCCCCCCGTGGTGCTGACTGTGGCCAGGACAGCCGCTGGTGTCTTGCTGCTGCCCAGAGCCCCACATAGAGACGTTCTCCCTGGGCAATCAAGGATGCACAGAGGTCAAGGAATGAGCTGGGATGCTACAAACCCAAAATTGCCTGAGTTAGCTGTTCCTGCGCAAGACCAGGAGCTGGCTGGCTCAAAGAGGACGGGGTTGCAGCCAGAGTGCAAGCAGCAGACCCCGGGGAGGTGGGTGTGTGACAAACCTGACTTTAAAAGGCCACACGTATGGCCGGGCAGTCTGATAGGGCTGGGTTACAGACTTTCCACCCCAGCCCTTCATCCCTGCTCTGGTGTCGTTCATTGCCACTTCTGTTTTACGGAACAGCTGTGAGCTGCTCCTGCGAAAAGCCATCAGGACAGAATGGGTTTCGTTTTAGCCGGGGCCAGCTCCCCAGGCCAGCTGGCAACGTGGGCTGCCTGCATATCTGCCTGGGGGTGGGAGTGGGTGTACAGGGATGGGGGCAAGGACCAGACCGCTGTGTCCCAACATTGCTGCTGAAATGCCTGTGCCGTGCAGCCTCAGTGTGCACGTGCCGTCCTGCCCACTTGGCCACTGTCCCACCTGCCTGGCTTGCCCAGGGAAGGGGCTCCATGGCCAGGCAGTAGACAGGGCTGAGCCTGGCAGTGGTCGTGCTGCCCCACACACTCAGGGCTGTGTGGCCAGTGCCTGGCACCAGATAATGCTATACCCTGTGTGAGGACCGCAGGGACAGAGAAAGGGTTTGCTGGCCTATGCTCTTTCCTCCTGGCTGGGACCAGCCAGCGGGTGCTGCTCCTCCACCACGGGGGCCAGGAGCCTGGCTGGGACTGTTGGCTCCTGCTCTGCCCTGCCCAGACTGTCACAGAGCTCTATTGCCCACCAGGCCACCTCTGAGGGGTCTGGCTCCTTCCTGTGGGGTGGGCAGCCCTGCTGCTTCCTGATGGGGCAGGCAGGGCGGCCGTGTCCTGGAGCTGGGGATGCACGGCCCTGTGGGAGGGGGGCAGCTGGGGGTCTGTGCGGGGCTGTGACCTGCAGGAAGCATACGTGTTCTGAGCTGGGATCTACTGCTGTCTGTCCTGTTAATCTGCAGCGTTGGCTCCAGCCGGGACGGTGGCAGGAGTGAGCAGAAAGCCTTTGCTCTGGCCAGTGGGGCTGCCCTGGGGCCAGGCCCCCGGGGAATCGGCTCCGGTGGTTTTGTGGTGCTGCGCTCGCTGGTGGCCGAGCGCCGGGTTCCTCTGCTGCAGCGGTGCACAGCGCACGTAGGCAGGCAGCAAGGGGCGGCGGGACTCAGGGAAAGCTGCTAAGGACAACTCTTGGCAGCTCCTGTGCCAAAGCCTGTTGCCCCAGAACTCTGCAGACAGGATTCCCTGCAACCAGCCACGCGCTGCGGCTGCCTCCACGTGCGCATGTGCTGGGGGAATTCAGGCATGTCCCTGCCTCTTTGCTGGGCACTCAGAGACACGGATGAGCCCTGGTGTTCCTGGGCCTGTGCTGTGTGGGCACAGGATGCTGCTCCGTATTCCACTGCCCCTTTCTGGCGTCAGCACTACTCCGCTTCACCCCAGCAAAGCCAAGTGCTGGTGCAGCGGACGCGCTCCCAAGAGCGGTGCGTTGCGGGACTTGCCATTTAATCATCCGCACATCCCCGCTGACCCACTAACCCTGGCAAGCGGGGAGAGAGGAAATCGATGAGCAGAATTACCCGTCAGCCCCTGTAGGACACTGCGGCCGCACGTGGGCTGATCAATGAGCACCGCTCCCGCTCCTGCTCCTCGTTAGCTCTGTGCATCCTGATGCTCTGTCTGGGGTCACAGCACTGCCCTGCCCCTGCCCCTGCCCGCATGGGTCACTTCTGGAGCGTGTGGGCAGCGGTGGCGAAGGAGAAGGTTGGGCTGGTGCAGAGTGCTTGGTGCTGCCTGTCACGCGAGGCTGGGATGGAGCCATGGCAAACAGCAGAGCCGACTGACCTGCTTGTGCCCAGATAAGCAACGAGGACGGCCCTGGTGTGGCAGAGCCCTGTCTCTGGGCACAGCCCTGCTCGGCAGCCCTGGGCACGGAGTTGGTGGGGTACCGAGGACTGGCCCTGGGTCAAGGAGACTGTGACCTGTGGGAGCCCCAGACGCGGGGTGCCGAGCTCGGGCCCCGTGGTGGGGGCAGAGCAGCACAGTCGCTCCCGCTCCCTGTCCCCCCGCCGGGCCTTCCACAGCGCCTGCGACCATCGACCGTGCGCTGCAGCTGCAGCGCAGCCGCCCCTGGTAAATCAGTAACATCGGGCCTGTGCGAGGAGGACGACTCTGCCTGTCCCATGGGCATTGCCAGCCAAGCGAAAGCGGACGCTCCCCGATCCTTTGAGGTGAGGGCTTGACCCCCTGCAGCGGTGCGGGAGGGCTGGGGGCTCTGGGCAGGGCTGCTACACATCACCCAGGGCTCCCTGGTCCTGGGAGGTGACGAGGAGCTTGCACAGCACCTGCACGCAGAGCACGGGCCAGGCTCAGTGCCGTTGCAGGAACGGAGGCTGGGGTGCCATGGGAGCCACTGGAGCGGGCGTTGGGTCTGGTCTCTGGTGGGGGCAGCACTGCCTGCGGCTCCGTGGCTGTGTCTGCAGGGTCTGGCAGGGCAGGGGCCATGCTGGTGCGGGTGGGTGGACGTGCTGCCCTGTCCCCGGTGCAGCTGCCCGGGTGCTGATCTGGAGTAAGTCAGGTGAAGGCTGTCCTAATCGGCCCTCTCACTGGCAGCGATGCGGAGGCAGTACCCCAGCAGCTCGTCCTGCCCCAGCCGCAGCAGCCCCAGCACACGGGGCTGTTCCCAGCGATCCCAGTAGCGACAGCCCCATGTGCTACTCTCTGCATCCACCCCAGCAGGATGCTGGATCTCCCCTTGGCCCTGACTTGTGCTGCTGCCGTATCTACCCACAACCCCAGTGTGGTGCAAGGAGCCCTGGAACACCGGGACCTGGTGCGGCTTGTGCCCTGCTGGTGTGCAGCCTCAGGGGAGAGCTGGGGAGAGTGTGCTTCTCCCACACATCATCCTGACCCCAGTGCCTGGTCCCTGCACACTGGTGCTGTGCTAACTGTCTCTCCCTGCCCGCTCTCCCGGGACAGCAGCACTCACGCTGCAGAGCAGGTGCCTGCAGCCTCCTGATCTGTGCCCGGAGCACCAGCCCTTGCTGTGCAGGTGCGCCTGGGGACGTTGTGAGCCAGATGCTCCCATGCTTGCGTGTCTCAGCAGACCCTGTTCCTCCAAGGGACAGGCCTTTCGGGAGTCGCGGAGTGCGGTGAGTGTGGGCGCAGCCCGAGGCAGTGCCCCAGCAGGCTCCCTGTGCACAGAAAAACAGGTGCTGGAAAGGGAAAGGAATTTAACCCTGATCAGACAGGGCAAACTGCCAGTCCCAGGCAGTCTGCATTGCTTGCCATAGTAGACTGGTGCTTGGAGGTTTCTGCAAGACGGTGTGGCTGGATGCAGGTTAACCCGTGCCGGTGTTTGTGGCCACGATGCCTGGGTGGCCAACAGCCCCTGCAGAGGAAGGTGCAGAAGGGGTGCTGTGCTGAGACTTGTGGGGTCTCCCTTGCCTCTGGACAGATTGTCGCTGTTGCTGTTGAGGTGTCAGCTGATGTTATCCTTGTTGGGTTTCCAGTGCTCCCTGCACATTTAGCATCCCTGGAACTGCTGCTTGGGAAGGAGCTGAGACCTCCCTGCGATGTGCGCTCTGGGTGACAAGGGGTTTGAAGCCTGGGAAGGCATGAGCCGTGCACAGGACTCCTTTGGAAGTGCGTTGTGCCCCTAAGTATGAATCCAGCCTGTGCCTGGTCCCTGTGACCAGGGCCCCTCCTGAGTCCGTCAGGCCCTCCAAGTGTGTCCCTGGGGAAAGGGTTCTGCCACACAAGAGGAGACAGCGTAAGTGGCACTTGTTGAGCCTGCAAAGTGAAGTGTGAGTGGGGATCTAATTGCTGCCTGTGGTATGTATATAAATACTGACATAAACAGAGGAGAGAAGAGCTGCACAGGCTCACAGACAATGCTGACGCAAGAGTCGGGTACACTAGCCGTGAATGTGTGGGCTAGAAATTAGAAATTAGGCCACTTCTACCCATCACAGCAAAGAAAGGTCTGAAACAGCTTTCCAGGAAGAGGAGAGAGGGCGAGAGGAAAGGAGAGGGAGTTTGGTAAGAGGATTTCAGACATGGCACCTGGGTTGCCAGCAGCCCTGTCCCCATGGATGGAAAGAGCAGCCTACAGCCCGGTGCTGGCCGGTTCTGGCTCCGTGCAGTGCTAGGCTCTTGTCCTGGGCTGCAGGACCCAGTGCCGATGCTGACAACAGCTGCAGGTCTCTGCAACCCTCTCTGGGCTCCAGAGAGGCAACCCGCTCTTCGCGCTGCCGCCGGACAAGCGGCAGCACCTTCCCTCCTGCAGGGAGGTGCCAGCCCCTCTGTCTCAGGAGCAGTTCCAGCTGGCACCTCTGCTGCCATGTGCCTTTTTTTTTTCTTCCTGCCCTGGGGCTGCTTGTCTCCTTCAGATCTTACCTGTTGCACCTTTCTGGGTCCCAGTGCCGCAGCGCTAGCACTGTGCATTTCCCGGGATCCTCTCAGCTGGATGCCTTCCATGTAGAGGAAGAGTAATGGAGTGATATACTGAGTGACAGCGGTGGTTCTGCATTACTTCTAACCCAGGGGGTACCTGGAGCCCCGATGGAGAGCTCTGAGGATGCCAGAGCAGCGTTCAGCAGCGTAGCGTGGGATGATGTGGCTCGGCGTTTAGGCCAGTCCCACCCAGGAAGTGGAGTGGTCCCATGCCCAGGTACCTGCCTGCTGGCACTGCCAGCAGCCGCTTCCCTGCTTGCCTCAATACCAAGTTTGGCCCAGAAGTTGGTGAGTTCTTGGGTTTGCTGCTGTTATGACCTGGACCTGGTTCAGAGAGCATCTGGGTGACGCTCTTAGTCATATGATTTAGTTTTAGGTGGTCCTGCAAGGCACAGGGAGTTGGACTCGATGATCCTTATGGGTCCCTTCCAGCTTGAGATATTCTGTGATGCCCATGGCATGGCTGCCCTTGACGGAGGGATTTTGACAGACGGCCAGGAAGGTGCCTCAGACTCTATGAGACTGGAAACAATGGAGAGTGGGGCAGGCCATCTGGGAACGCTGTTCCTCACAGTGCAGAGGTAAAGGTCACTAGACTTCCAAACCTCTTGTGAGGACTATTCCAAAGACCATTTGGAAATCCAAATAAACTGCTCTACTCTGGGTTTCACTTGTTGGTGCTCCTGGTGGCACGTGCAAGGAGCTCTGCTAGACTAGTGAGGTGTGACTTTCTTTGATGGAAGTATTACTGATTCGTTCTGTCACTATAAAATCTTCCTGAAAGATAACTCTCTGATGATTTTTCATCCGTTTTTCCTGGTGTTAGAATAAGACTCATTGGATTATAATTTCTAAGATACTCAACTTGTATCTTTTTTCAAGACAAGTGATTTTTTTTCCTCAGCTCAGAAGTTGATTTAGTAAGAGAAAATGAATGTGAATGACTCTGCAAGTCTGTAATGGAGTTTGGAGATGGGGGTGGCCAGTGCATTTTTCCAACCATTCACAGTTGTGTCTTAAACATTATTGGGAGCTAATGAGGTACCAGAAGATTGGGGAAAAAAAGCAAGAATAATCCAAATAATTACCATCTGGAGCATTTAATTTCTCCCCCTAGTGAAATAACAAGACAGGAAAAAAAGGAAAGAAATCAAATCAATGGATGGCACTAGCGGAACAGATCTGCGGTCAGCGGGCTGCAGGCACGGGCTCCGATGGTGCCGCTGCCGGGCTGGGTGGAGGGAGTTCGCCCTGGGCAGCCACGAGCTGGGGCGACTCCGCGTGGTGGGACAGGTTGCCCAGAGAAGCTGTGGCTGCCCCATCCCTGGAAGTGTTCCAGGCCAGGTTGGATGGGGCTTTGGGCAACCTGGTGTAGTGGAGGGTGTCCCTGCCCATGGCAGGGGGGTTGGAACTGTATGATCTTTGAGGTCCCTTCCAACCCAAACCATTCCATGATTCTGTGAACCCCAGGCCAGGGACATCTGACACGCACCCTGTGTTGGCCGTCTGCCGGCCCTGCTGAGTGGCCAGCTTGCACGTGCCTCCGTACAGACCCAGCGTCCCGCAGCCCTGCTGCCTCCACTGGGGCATCTGCTGTCGGGGTGTGAGACCACAGGCTCGCAGGGCTGTTGTGGGTTGTGACAGGCCCCGCCAAGGGGCTGCGTGGTCCCTGTCCTGCCCTCAGCCCCGTGTCGCGGGGCACTTCCCAGGGCCCGGCTGCACCCTGTGCCTCCCGGTCCTGCCGCATCTCAGTGCGCGTGCGGGGACGGGCCACCTGCCCTGAGCCCTGGGCCACCTGCCCGAGCGCCAGGCCACCCTCCTTGAGCGCCGGGCCACCCGCACCTGTGCCGCGGGACCCTGGGACGCTGCCGGCAGCAGACCAGGAGAGGCCCTGTGGGCCCGTGCTTGCGTGGCTGCAGGTTCCTTCCCTTGGCCTCGGGCCATTCGCTGTGACTCCGCCATGGCTGCTGCCTTCACCCTTCAGACTTTCCACGCTCCCATCTCTGGCCCTTTGTTCGACAGATATTTGCCGTCTCCCTTCCTGACTGCTGCTACTCCTTTGTCTTTTGTGTGGCTCCTTCTCGGCCGTTTGTGACTCATGGTCATTTCATCCACTGCTTCCCCTCACCAGCCCCACCTTGTCCCCGGTGCCCCTGACTCAACGCTGCAGAGCCCAGCCTATTCCCTGCAGCCCTTGCTTTTGCCAGGTGGCCTTGTCTGCTTCAGAGCCTGCATCCAGAGGAGGCCACGAGGATGATCTGAGGGCTGGAGCACCTCTGCTCTGGAGACAGGCTGAGAGAGTTGGGGCTGTTCAGCCTGGAGAAGAGAAGGCTCCGGGGTGATCTTGTAGCAGCTTTCCAGTGCCTAAAGGGGCTACAGGAAAGCTGGAGAGGGGCTTTGGACAAGGGAGTGTAGTGACAGGACACGGGGCAATGGCTTTGAACTGACAGAGGGGAGATTTCCAGGAGATCTAAGGAAGAAATTCTTCCCTCTGAGGGTGGTGAGGCACTGGCACAGGTTGCCCAGAGAAGCTGTGGCTGCCCTGTCCCTGGAAGTGTTCAAGGCCAGGCTGGATGGGGCTTTGAGCAACCTGGTGTAGTGGAAGGTGTTAGGGGGTTGGCAGTGGATGATCTTGAAGGTCCCTTCCAACCCAAAACATTCTATGATCCCATGATCCCTTCACCTAGACCTGCGAGGTGCTCAGCCCCAGCACGTGCTCTGCAGAGCTGCGGTTTTGATGCCTCTGCCTGGAGTGTGGACAGAGGAAAGATGGAGTACGCAATGCACTCTATGGAGCAGGAGGCTTTCTGATGCCACTGGTCTCATCTCCTCTCGCCCCACTGCCCGGCTAAAGAGCTCTTCTCAGACCCCGGAGAGACACAGCAGGAGAGCTGCTGCAGGACTGGCACCCTGGAAGGGCATGGTTTGGGCTTGTGTTGCTGCTGGGCAGGAATGTTTTGTCATACCTTAAAAAGGGACTGGTTGGGCATGACTGAAACTGCCATGGTACTGTGTCCTCCCATCTGGGCGCAAAGGCTTGACCTGTGCCAGGGCAGTACTGGGAGACCAGGGCATTGAGAGCCCAGAGTGCAGGGTGGGCTGGAGACTCCCTGATCCTTGTGCGTGTGACGCAGCAGCAGCCAGACAGGACCTACGGCTCTCCAGCGCAGGGGTGCAGGTGTGGATCGAAGGAAAGGAGGAGCGCAGAGACCAGCTGGTTGCTCCTGGGCTGATCTCATTGTTTGTCATGATCAACCCGTGATTTCCGTTCTGGGGCTAGTGCCACAGAGTTTCAGTACTTGTGCTCCAGGACCCGTTGGACTCCTCCTGTGACCCTGAACTGCCAGCCGGGTCTGTGGTGCATCCTTCCCCACCTGTCTCACCTGTTCTGCTGGTGCAGGCCGTTTGCATCAGATGCTGTGCCAGCTGGGAGAGTGGCTTTGGGCTGGCCGCCCTGGCAGAGCCAGGCTCTCACCGATGCCTGCCTTGTGCAGTCCCTTGGCCGCAGGGTGGGAGGGCCGAAGGAAGAACCATTAGTCATTTCCTGGACAGATCCAGGCCATACTGTAAATCTCTCCAGCTCTCAGTGGCTTGGGGGCTATTTCTGTTTGAGGATTGTCACGTAGATTAAAGCCTTGAATCCCAGCCAGTGATGGACCGGACACAGTCCCATGCACAGTCCTGCAGGGCTCAGCCCAGCATCCCATCTGCTCTTGGCAGGGCAGTCACTGGCCCGTCTCTGCTTGGGAGCAAGGGCTTGACCCGCTGGGCGGGCAGGGTCCTCCTGGCTTAAATTAGCCCTGACTGGCAGGGAAACTGGCAGAAATAGCAGCCCGTGGTGGCTGCTTTCGTCTCTGCTCTACGCCAGTGCTAACGGTAGCTGTGCTTGCCACCGCTCCAGTGTGTGCGCACGTGGCTTCTCTGACTGAGACAAGTCTCTGGGGCGGAAACACAGGTCAGCCCTCCTCCCACTCCCACAACTTTGGCACAAGGGCACCACTGCATCCTGTTGTCCAAGTACGAGCCAGGTCGGGAAACCCCTGGCAGGCAGCCCCAGCTCCTCGCCTGATGGGCCGGTGGAGATGCTGCTGCAGCCCAGGGGCCAGTCTAGCCATCTGTGGGTGTGCACAGACACGTGCTGGGTGGTGACCGCCTCTGAGCAGGGGTATCGGGGACCTTGCAGTGGGCAGCACTTGCAGGATGAACGGTTTACAGGGCCAGAACCAAGACCTTCCTCTGTAAAACCCAGAGACAGGCAGGGTGCTGAGTCCCCCCAGAGTCATGCCTGCTTGTCCTGCTGATGTCCAGCCTCACTCATGATGGGGAAGAAGCCAGGCAAGCCCTCCAGATATGCTGGTGGAGATGGAGGGTCATGGTTGCAGGTGGGAGATGGGGCCTGTGGGAGAACTGCAGGCATTGGTGGTGGTGTGGAGAGGAGACAGTTATCAAAGGCGCAGAGCAGGCCCTACAAGCTGGGACAACCTGTCCCCTGCCTCAGGGTGCTGTGTCCAGACACTCTGTGCTAGCTCTGGTGCGTGCACTGTGCTCGGGGCCCTCTCTGGGGAGCAGAGGCTCTGGGTGTCGCTGTGCCTGGGATGGGGGCAACCTGGAGCAAGTCCATGCTTTGCTGCCCCGTCCCTCTGCCAGGATGAGGAAGGGTCTCTTCTGGGTGCCTGGTGGGTGGCAGCAATGGGGACTGTGTGTGCAGTGGCAGTTGGCCCTTGCTGGGGGGGGGGCCACTTGTGGGGGTCCCTGCCTGGTGCGGGGCTTCTTGGAGAGGTCCCTGACTGACATAGGGATTCCTATGTAGGGTGGGAGCGGTCCTCTGCAAGGCCCTCAAGGTGAGGATCCCTGGGGAGGGGTTGTCCCCACGGGGTTCCTGCCATGGGGTTCCTGCCATGGGGAACCCTGCGGGGGTGCCTCTGCGAGATTCCTGCATGGTTGGTTGGGGGTTCCTGGACAAGGGCCCCGAGATGGGGATCTCTGTGTGGGGCAGGCAGGGGGTCCTGTACGAGGTCCCTGTGGACGTGGCCCAGGTGGAGTGTGGGAGTCCTTCCCTGGACCCCTGCTGGGGGATGGTTCTTGTTGGGGGGCATCCCGCAGGGTCCCTGGGCAAGGGGACCTTTTCCAGTGTGGGGGTCCTCTGTTGAGCCCCTGCCGGGGGTCCCCACCGAGTCCCCGAGCAGAGGCTGGGCATCCTCCGCCGGGTCCCTGCCGGGGTTTCCCCGTGGGTTCCCCGCAGGGGTGCCCGTGTGCAGGGTGGGGGTCCTCCGCCGGGCCCCTGCCGGGGGGGATGGTCCCGGCCGGGGTGCCCCCGCGGGTCGCAGCGGCCGCACTCACCGCCTCTCCTCGCCCCGCAGGGCCCCCGGTGCCGGTGCCGGCCGCCCCGCCGCGCCGCACGGAGCATGCCTCTGAGCCCCGCCGGCAGCAAACATGAGAGCCCGGAGTCGCCGCCGCCAGAGCAGCCGCCGCCGCCGGAGCGACAGCCCCGCGCCGCCGCCGCCGGGGAGCCGGGCACCGGCCTGCGGGAGGAGACGCGGCTCGACCCGGCCCGGAGCCCCGGCGGGCCCCGCTCCCCCAAGCTGGCGGCCCCGGCGCGCATGGAGGAGCCCGCGCCCGGCGCCATCGTCGTCCGCATCGGCATCCCCGACCTCCAGCAGACGGTAAGTGCCCGCCCCGGCCCCGGCCCCGGCCCCGGCCCCGCTCCGCGACAGCTGCTGCCCCGGCACCACCCGGCAAACTTCGCACCGCCGCGGGCGGGGGGGCGGCCGGCCACGGGCCCGGCAAGACGGCTCCCCACCGCCCCGGCTCCCCACCGCCCCGGCTCCCCACCGCCCCCGCTCCCCACCGCCCCGGCTCCCCACCGCCCCGGCTCCCCACCGCCCCCGCTCCCCACCGCCCCCGCTCCCCACCGCCCCCGCTCCCCATTGCCCCCGCTCCCCACCGCCCCGGCTCCCCACCGCCCCCGCTCCCCACCGCCCCCGCCGCCCACCGCCCCGCTCCCCTTTCCCCGCAGAGCCCGGGGCGAACGCGGGCGGAGCGGGCCGGGCAGCCCCGGCTGCGGCGCTGCCTTCCCGGGGCGCTCCGGGCTCCCAGTGCGGCTGCAGCGAGGGGCCGCTCCCGCTGCCGGGGCTCGCACCGGCCCGGGACCGGGCTGCGCGCCTCCGCCCGCCCCGAGCGCGGGGGACAGCGGGGCTGGGAGTGGGGAGCGGGCGCGGCTCCGGGGGCTCCAGCACCGCTCCCGGCACCGCTCCCGGTAGCGCTCCGGCACCGGTCCGGCTGGGCCGGGCTGCGGGAGCACGGAGCCGCAGCGCAGTGCGGGGAGCAGGTGGCCGCCTGCCCGCTGACGGAGTGGGCAGGGGACTGGGCAGGGTGTGGGGCAGCAGGGCTGCGCCCAGGCGGGGGGGTGCGTGGGCTGTGCACGGGACTGATGTGGGCGTAGCGGGTTGCGGGTGTCAGGCCCGGGGCAGCACGGCAGGTCGGGGTGTGCGCTGAGTGCACTGCCGGGCTGGACGGTGGTACAGCGCGGTACGGTGTGCCGGGCCACCGTGCCTGTGCCGCAGGCAGGACGTGCTGGCATGACCTGCCAGGAGCCGAGGGGGTGTCACAGGAGGCCATGGGCATCGTGGAGGTGCCTGTGACAGCGCCGTGTGGGGCAGCACGTGTGGCATGGCGGGCGGGTATCCCCGGACAGGGTGCAGTGAGCCACGGAGGGTGTGGGGTGGCTCTTACAGATGGGGCAGTGCTGGAGGTCACCTGGGGTGCTGGCTGCTTGGGGGGAGTGAGCGCTCGGAGACTGAGCTTGATCAGTGCAGGGAAAAAGTTCACTGAAGGGCTGTAGTAACTGTGGCTCTTAATGAAGAGGGCTCATTAAGGGTGGCGCGCTGGGAGCGGTGGCTTGCCCGGGGATGTGCAGGCTGCGAGGCACAGGGAGCCTGTGCTCTGGGATGAGGTGGTGTGGGCGGGAGAGGGGATGCCCCTTGCGGATGGGGGGTGGGGAGAGATGAGGAGACGGAGTCTCGGGGTGAGCAGAGTGTTACTGGGGGTGAGGGGGACTAAAGGAAGTGAGAGCACTTCTCTTTAGTGGGGAAAGAGTTCTGGTTTGGGGACTGGCGTGGTGGTCCTGCTCAGCGATGGAGGGGCAGTGGCTGGGGCCAGAGAGTTGCTAGAGGATGGTGGTGCTGGGGCTGAGGGCCAAGTGCCTGGGGCTGAGGTGCTGGCACACTCGCAGGCACTGCTCTGCTTAGCGCAAAGGCAGACAAGGCAGCACTGCCTTTGCTGTCGAAGAATGGGGCAGACACTGTGCTCTAGCCAGGACTGACCTTGTGCTGCAGCAGGGGCTTTACACCCGCTCACTTGCACCCCAGCTGGCTTTGTGAGCTGAGGATGCGGTGTCTGCTCTTTCCCTTCATTGCTCTGTCAGCCCCAGCACATCAGCTCCTCCTCTGTCATCCCTGCGCACACCCGTCCCTGAGCTGATGCACAGACCCGGGTCTCACCTGGCTCCAGCCCTCAGCCCGGATCCCGTTGTGTGATGCAGGTTGTGTGATGCAGCGCGGGACAGGGCCCAGGGACTGTCAGGGAGGGCTTGCTCTGCACCATGCCATCGATCCACCCCTGTGCTTTGCTGCTCCTTGGGCACTGCTCTGCGCTCCCTTGCCTGTCTTAGTTTGTTCTGGGAGCGTGAGTGGGCACTGGAGGAAGCAGAGATGCTGGAGTCAGTGTGATGGTGTGTTGTAACCTCCCACCCCCTTCCTCCTTACAAGCCCTCCACTGCAGCAGGGCACAGTCCGAGAGTGAGGGTGCAGCAGCTCAGCCCTGCCAGACCGCAGATCACCCGAGGCAGGGGAGGTGATGGGGCACTTCGCGCAGAGCAGAGCACCTTTGCATGTAAGCAGTAGGAATTTCCCTGCCGAATCTCCCTTCCCCAGGGTCGGATGTGTATCAGGGAGCTGAAGAGTGGAAGTGCTTCTGGTGCAGCCTCTGTGGGCAGGGGCTGGGGTGGGGCTGGCATGGGCAAGAGGCAGCTGGGGAGACCCACGGGTGGCCTGGGGCTGGGGGCATTGCTCCCCCCGGACGGCCGAGCAGGCGGGCAGAGGCGCCGCGAGGGGCAGCGCGGCGGGGGCAGAGCTCTCCGTGCTCCATCCCGGCTGGTGAGCGCTGCAGCCTCAGCCCGGGGCTCCGGCTGTGCAGTGCGAGCAGACCTGGCAGGGCGGGCACGGCACTGGTGGGGGCCGGGGCTCCCTGACCAGCCATGTCCCTGCTGCCATCCCACGGGGCAGTGGACGCTGGATTCCACGGGACCAGGTGGGAATGGGAGGCGGTGCTGTGGCACCCACTCCTCGGGCAGGGAGGGGCAGGGTGAAGGGAGATTTGGGTGCAGGCTGCCTGCAGAGCAGGGACTGGCTGTGCCCTGGGGAGCCGTGGGCAGCAGGACGGTGGGATAGCTGCTCTGCTGGACCCTCTGCTGCCCCGCGGGCTGGGCCAGGGCAGCCAGCCACATCGTGCTGCTCCCTGCACAGTGCTCCTGCGCTGTCACCGGCATGCAGCCGTGCTCGGGCTGGTGCCAGGGGCATCCTTTTCGTTCAGGCCAAGGCAGTCCCTGCAGAGGACTGTTGCATTTACAGCTTGGGTGGGGACTGACTTCCCAAATTGCCTGTTTTGCAAACTCCTCTTCTGTGCTTGCTGAGGTACCTTCACTTAAATAAAGGGAGGCAAGAAAACCCCAACTGGCTTAACAGCATGCATCCCTCAGAGCTCTATAGTGCCCTGTGACTGGCGGTGAACTTCCTTAGGCTCCTGTGCATCATCCCCGTGCATCGGCTCTCCGATCCCGGCACTCACGGTGCTCATTCCTCGCACCTTGTGCAGGCTTGGTCCCTGTCTGCAAGGTGACATCCCAGCAGATGGGGGCCTGAGCAGTGCGAAAGGGGACAAGGGGAAAATGAGCGATGGAGCCTGTCCTATCTGCCACTGCTGGGCTCACCGCTGCACTCCCGTCTCCTCCATGAGCCACCCTGGGATGTGTCAGAGGATGTTTGCTGTGTTTTGGCGAAACTCACAGGACAGATGCTCTAGAGCTGTGTGCGTTCCCTGCCTCCTCTTCCCTCTTACAGGACACAGGGGTCCTTGGTCTCAGCTGGGTGGAGAGCAGCAAGGATCCCAGACCTCTGCCCTGCTCGGGTTCCTGGCCCATACAGGCTCTTGCTCCCCTCTGCAGCTAGTGGGCATTGTGCTGGCACCTGTCCGACCCAGCCTGGCTCCTTCCCACAGCAGCTGAGGCTCAGCAGGGCTGTGGCACACTGTCTCTCCGGCCAGGTGGGGACCCCTCTCCTGGAGGGGTCTTTTGCTGGTCAGAACCTTTTCCCTGGGCTGGGACAGGCCTTTGCACTTCAGAGGAGCTGCTGTCGAGCTGTCCTTCCCTTGTGTCTGTTGGGCAGGGAATGCCCCGAGGCACCTTCCCAGAGGTGTGCTTCCCCTGCCTTTGCTGCTCTGCTTGGCTGGCTTTGCTGCGGCGGTGGCTGTCCCTGGGGGACACTGGGGCCGCTCTGTGGGTCTGTGTGGGCTCCTGCTCCTGGCCAGGGTCAGTGTCTGCACCCCGGCAGGGATCTCACAGCCTGCGGGTGCAGACTGGGACTCAGGTGGGCTGAGGAAAGGGAAGGGCGCCCTGTAGGCAGGGATAAGGCACGGGACCCTGATGGCACCTGCAAGAGAGGCAGTCAAATGCCTGCCTTGTGCTGGGTGCACTCCTCACCTCCTCTGGCTGGGCTCTGCGTCTCCTGCCTGGACCTGTCCAGTGGTTGCGTTGCTCTGAGTGATGGGGCACATGCATCAGGCATCATCCAAGAGAAGAGGCTTTCTTCCCTGCTTGCTCTAGGAAGAGCACAAACATAAGGAGAAGGGATGGGATCCCAACAGGGATCACTGGCCTCTGCAGGACCGTGTGGTGCTGGCAAGGGGTTGGTGTGCAGGAGTTTTTGCTCACTGAACTCCAGCCCCTGCACAATCTGAAGTGACCCCGTACCCTCCTCTCATGGGTGCCTCTGGGGCTGGCTTGGCCCTGCAGCAGAGGGCTGATGGGCCACGGGCTGTGCTAGAGCAAGCTCTGCTTGGAGAGATTATCTCTTTTGGGATCTTCAGGCACAGGGTGAACGAGTGGCTTTTCAGTAATAAGTAACAGGTGACAAGACTCCATTAGCTTCCAGCGTTTCGGAGACCAGGGCTTCAGCTGGGCAAAGTTCAGCTTATTCAGGTTCATGACTTCTGTCAGGGTTGGAGCCTCCAGGTGGGTTTTTAGACTGTGAAGCGGCTGACTTTTCAAGTCAAGTTTCCCAGCTCTCTTGGAATTGTCTCTCTTTTAGGTGCCTTTCGAACTCTCCATGACTGCCTTTTTTTTTTTTTCAGCTGGAAGCCTTTGAATTCACTGTTAATGTTTTCCATTGTTAGGTGCTAATCTCTACCGAGGCTGTGACCTGGTCTCTGAAAAGGCAGTTTCTTCAGGCACTTGGCTGTTTACATCCTAGTGATGGGCCAGCACTTTCAGGTTAAATAGTCTGAGCAACCTGCACCAGCTCTGAGCTCAGGGAAGAGAGGCTAAGCTGCTCTACGCCCAGACAACAGCCTGAGAGATGGAACCTGGAGCGCAGGAGGAACAGGACATGTCTCCTACTCCGCACAGATATGTGGGATGCAGAGAGGCAGGTGGAGATGGGGCAGAAGGATGGGCCCTTCTGCAGTGCAGAAGCTGGGGAGGGGTGTGCTTGGTTGGGAGCACATCTCAACCAGCAAAAGGAGACTGCCTTTCTCCCAGTGCAGAAGCAGGTGGTGGCATTCCCTGCTGTGTAGGTGAAGAGCTCTGCTGGGGACAGAAACAGGCTATAAACCCCTCAGAGGACCGACACAGAGCTTGCATATGGCCCTCCTTTCTGATGGGCAGAGCTGCCCCAGGGAGTTAGAATCATAGAATCATAGAATGGTTAGGGCTGGAAGGGACCTTCAAAGGTCATCTAGTCCAACCCCCCTGCAAGGAACAGGGATATCTCCAACTAGATCAGGTTGCTCAGGGCCTTGTCCAACCTGGCCTTGAACGTCTCCAGGGATGGAGCATCCACCACCTCTCTGGGCAACCTGTTCCAGTGTTCTACCACTCTCATAGTAAAAAATTTTTTCCTAATATCCAACCTGAACCTACCTCCCTCTATTTTAAAACCATTACCCCTTGTCCTATCATAACTGGCCCTCCTGAACAGCCTCTCCCCATCTTTCCTGTAGGCCCCCTTGAGGTACTGGAAGACCGCTATAAGGTCACCCCGGAGCCTCCTGAGTTGCACATTCCCAAAGCCTATGGGTGTAGGACAGCCTTGCAGGTGGTGGGGGCATGGACTGTCCTGGGCAGGGGCAGAGGCTGGGGCTGTGGGAGAAAAGCAGTGCTTGGCACATGCTGGCACACTCTGCTCCTGTGCTGGGGAGTGCCTGGGGCTGTCGTTGGGAGCCATGCGATGCCATACAAGCCTGAAGGGTCCTCTGTCCTGCATGGCCCCTGGCAGGCAACTCCGCCACTTAGCTGGGTATTTTTCATGGTGCCCAAAATTTGCTGTCCCCTATTCCCCTCTGTGAGCTGTTTGTGTGCCAGCTGAGGCACTCAAGGCAGGTGTTTGGGGAAGGGAAGGTGCCACAAGATGGGAACATCTCGTTGCTTCAGTTTTGGGTCCTTGCCTCCTCTCCTCCCTTCTCACTAGCAGTTTCTGACGGACTCTAAGCAATGTTGTGTGTGTTTGGGGACTGAGCTCTTTGGGAGGTGCCTGAGCCTGCCCAGCTTGCCGTGGGGGCCACCGTGGTGGGACCCCAGCTCCTGCTCCTCTCACCCGGACTGTGGGCACTGTGCTCCTGCAAAGAGGTTTTGGGGGACAGCAGGTACAAGGGGACAGCCGGTCTGCTGGGAGCCCTGAGGTGGAGTGACGTTGTGGCAGGTCGTGGTGGTGGCCTGGCCGGAGGAGGAAGGACAACTGGTGCTGTAGTGGTGGGGAAGAGTGATATCGAAAGCAAAGAGACCCTTTGAGGGGCAGATGCTAATTTGGGAGGAGAGACAGAAAGCCGTTTGTGTTGGAGAGGCACAGAGCCAAGGACGGGTTTCATGCGACGGTGCCGTGTGGGCTGGGTCTGGGCTGTGCAGGGAAGGCGGGCGTGCGAGGACACGGGCTGGGAACATCCGTCCATGGGAGGTGTGTGAGCATGGCTGCATGGTGACGCCGGGAACGCGGGCTATGCTCCTCAGCACTGGCAGAGCGGGCAGTGCCAGGACGGAGCTGCCATCTCCCGTGGCACCTGTTTGGGTGCAGCCCTGTGGTGACAGCCGTGGCGGTTCCAGGCCAGGTCGCTGGTTCCCAAACTGGCAGGATCAGCCAGGGAGGTGGACTCACAGCCCTGCGGAGAATTTGGTCTCATTTGCAGAGTGGATTGTGCTGAAGCAGCCCGTTAGCTATGTAGCAGCCAGGAAAGCCCCCGCGATGCTGAAGGACCTGCATCCTGTGGAAGGATGTCCTGTGGTGTCCAGGCAGCGGGCTCTGACGTGGCTTTCCTGTGCCGGCATCTGTCTTGTTGGAGGGCTCCTTCTCCACGCCGGGCTTTGATGCTACGTCAGGGACCGGAGGGGAAATGCCCCACAACCAAAGGCCTTGGAGGCGTGGGACCACCCAGCTCCGTTTGTAAGAGGCTGTTTGAGGTCTCCCTTCCGTGGGATGTGAAGTTGCTCATTTCCCTCTGTGGCTGCAGAAAAGGCTCTGTGCTCATCCCATTTCTGTCACCTGATACTTCAGGTTAATATTTTCTGGCTTGTTATCTCCTTAATGCAAATGAAAGAAGAGCCTGAAAACCAATGCACAAAGCATTGATTCTTCTGTTGAGCCAGGGGAAATGAAGAAATAAATTTTCCTATTATAAAAGAGAGATAGGCAAAGTTTTCCTGAAGTTCTGCCTAGCCAGGATGGATGGTGGGCAGGCAGGCTGCTGGGAGGTGCTGTGGCTTGCCATTCGTTTGGGAATGGATTTGAATTCACTGTGCCACAGGCCCGTGAGTGTGGCTGCAGCCCCTCCTGCAAGCGGTACCCGTGCTGCGTCCCTGCAGCGGGTGAGGCAGGGCTGCGGTGGCCACGAGCCACGGCTGAGCGAGCTGCCCACCGGTGACGGCGGGTGGGCAGGGGGCTACGGCGCCTCTGCTGACGTGGCTCTGGGTGCTGCAGCGGGGCCGTGCCACAAGGGACACTGGTTCTGACCAGGCAGTTTGCAGAGGAGGGCTGACATGTCTGTAAATAAAAGACCCTTTCTGTAAAACATGCTGCCTGCTGCGCCCTTTCCTCTCCCTAAAAGAGCGGCAGAGAGAAGATGGGGGGTGTAGGGAATGTCAGTGGACACCTCTCTTCTGAGCCAGGGAGTGGCAGTGCCTCTTGCTCCGCTGCCGTGTGCTCTGTGCCCCGGTGATTGCCCACGACGCAGGACGGACTTTAACTGTGGAAAGCATGTGCAGAGGTGCCGGTTACCTGCGCTGGCTCGGCAGCTGCAGCCGCTCCGCAGCGCGTGAAGCAGCTGGGAGGGCTGCTGCACCCTGCGCCAGCAGACCTGCCCCAGCAGACCTGCCCGCAGCCCACTCTGCCTTCCTGGACAAGGTGCAGTAGCACTGGCTGCTTTCCTGCGGCTACAGAGAGTTTTATTCTGCACGGCTGTGCAGGTGCCACGGGCTCAGTAACATGGTGCTGACTGTGGACGCCTCAGCAGGCAGAAACGCTGAGCTCATGGAAGCAATTGATATGAAAAGGATAAATGAAACTTCTTAACTGTTGGGAGTTAACAATCCAATAGTAAAAATCGTAGTGAAAACCTGCAGGCATGTGTACTTTATATGAATTGCCGTCCCAAATCCATATTGCTCCCGGGGTGGCTTCAGGTGTTGGCAGAACAGGAAAGGGTTCCTGGGTCCGTGACGGCAGAGGCCTGGGGCAGCACTGCGCTCGGGGGTGTCCTGGCTCCCTGCAGGACCCCTTGGCACCAGGGGGGTTAACATGCAGTGTTTGGGTAGGTCTGCTCTGTATACAGTGTGTGTTGATATGAATCAGCACAGGGGACCATTCAGTTGCACAGAATCCCTCCTCACCATCAGCTGCTGCTGCGCAGGAAAATGTGAGAGGCTGCTGTCGTATCAGAGGAGGAGGAAAATCATCTGGTCGGCGGTGCAGCCTTTGAGCAGCGGCGTGTGATGGTGTAATTAAGGACTGCGTGGTGCTGAGCTCACGAGGGGCAGAGCCCATGTGCTCTGCGTTCAGCAACCGCCTGCAGACGCCGTGGCTGGCAAGTGCCACTCTGCTCGCTGGCTCCAGGGATCATCTTCTGCAGGATCTAACACTTCCCGGTAAACCCCGGCTGCTCCCAGCTGCCCTGGTGTGTGTCAGTGCGTGGCTGAATTTGGGTGTAACCCCGCTCCATGGGCTGTGCAAAACAGAGTGGGTGGGCAGGGGTGAGCCCTGTGCTGTGACCGAGGAGGGCTGAGCAGACCCTGTGGGACCGCGGGGCTGCAGCCCAGGCTCCGGTGTGCGGCGTGCTGTGGGCAGCCCGGCCTTTCCGCTGGCCCCATTGCAAGCCTCCGGCCACCATCCCGCTACCCGCACAGCCATGCCAGGGAAGCAGTGGCCCAGGAGCTGGGCTCGTCACTAGCGGCAGTGGTGTCCGGCGCAGAGCTCCGTGCGCCGGCCGTCGGTGCTGTGCTGGTGTTTCACTCCACAGACCCATTCCGTGCCATGGCTGTAGGGCAGGGAATTGGTTTGTTTTGACAGCCTGGGCTCTGGGTTCGTTTTGACAGTGACTCCCAAGACAGCAATTTATTTGGAGTTTAATAACCCGGCAGCCTCCTCTTTCTTCCCCAGTATGGGTCTGTGTGAGCTGCTGGTGCGCGCTGGTGCTGGCCCTGGCATGGAAGGGGACCATAAGCCTGGAAAAGGGGAGAGGTGGCCAATGTGCAGGGCCCTGGGCATCCTTTCCAACGCTGCTGGAGCTTCTCCATCTCCACTGCCTGGTCCTGCGTTCGGCCCACGGCTGCGTGTCCTCCGGGAAGAGCCACCGCAGCTCAGCTTCTGGCTGTGCACTGCTCTGTGGGAGAGGGCGGTGGAGACCCGGGATAATTTTATCCAGAACACCCACAACATTTATGAGATTATAGTCTGTTTTTTAAGGAGACAGAAACATGCCCGACTAAGGTTTGTTTCTCTGAAATAGTTATGAGTTGTGGGACTGTATCATTAACACATATTTGAAAACTAATTCCCAATCTTGTGGCGGGAGCACTTTGGAAGCGAGTTGCTACCTCGTTTGGGGTCCAGTGATAGGAAAAGGTGAAAATACAGAAATAATCCTAGAAGAGGGCAAAAATGCCTTCAGTAGTCATCAGTCCTCTCTGTCTGCAGTGTGTGCTGGTGCTGAAATCCTTCCAGGTGTCTGACCAAACCGGGGACGTATCCCATAGGAAAAGGCTTTCTGCAGCAGCGGGTGGGCAGCGCTGGCCGCCCTCCACGTGGCCGCTTGCCACTGTGCTTGTAATTACGGAGTGACGAGGCGCAGGTTGCTATTTACTTTTTCACTGGAAGCAGGGAAAACTTGTTCCAAGGAATCATGGCTCAGCACATTGCATTAAAAATGTATATGCAGAGAGATAAGAGCCTCTTGCAGACGAGTGGTGCTTAGGAAGCTGCTAACTCTCAGAGAGCTGGAGCTCATTGAAATAGCTCGGAAAGATCTAGAGGAACGGCAGTGTACAGCTGATGAGACTTCCTCCAGAGATTTCCAAGGGCTTTTCTTCTCCATTGTGTGCTGGCAACTCTTTTCTTTTCCCTTTTAAATCATGTTAAAGCCAGACCGAGGAGCTGCTGAAGGTTAAAATAACATTTTTCCCCGTTAGCTTTAACCTGCAACAGCTCCCTGCGCCGGGTTGGCGTGCGCTGGTGGGGCCAAGGGAGGAGATGGGCCCCCTCCGGCAGCAGCACCAGGAGCCTGACGTGTCCGTGAACCGCCTCGTTCATGGGGAGCGGAGGCCTTTCTCCTCCACTGGGTTACGTTCAGCTGGATCTGGTTAAAACGGTGTCCACAGACGTCGCCACTGGCAGAAGGGGTGACTGCCCGTCCCTCTGCGCGGAGCCGGCACCGGCACTCGCCCTCGCCGGGGCTGCAGGGCGCATGCAGGGAGCCCAGGGAGCTGGTGCCCAGCTTTGTTCAAGTGTTTGTACTGACCGGCACCGGGGATGTGTTGTGAGCTCCTGGCAGCGTGGATGGAGCCCATGATTTAAATAGACACCCACCCACACCGCGCTCTACTTAGGTCCGTGTCTGCTATCACAAAGCAGGAATAAAAAGCTCCAAGTCATGTTCTTGCATTTCATCTTCTCCGAGGTAATTTTTAACTCGAGGACTGGAGAGCCGTGCTTTACCGCAGAGGCCTTTCCCAAGGGCCGAGGAGGACACGGCCCCGTGTCCCGATGCCATGCGGCAACGCCGCTCGCTGCGGCTTCCTTCCTTCCTTCCAGCGGAGGAGGAGGGAGCCAGCCCGTGCAGCGGCTGTTTCGGTGCCCGGGGAGGGAAGGGAGCCCGACAGAAAAGAGAGGGGTGAGGAGAGCGGGGCTGGCGCCGTGGCCCTGCCGGCGTGGCGGCTTTGAAAGGCAGGAGCGTGGCCACTGGCCGCCGCGCCAGCCCTCTGCTCCTGAGCGTGCGGGCTGCTCTCCACTGTCCCAGGCTTCTCCTCTCACTGGTTTCCCAGTACCGCATAGATCCTAGAATTCCTTTTCCATGCTCTATTCTGTCTCAGCTATGTGAGCAGTGAAAAAAAAAAAGAAAATCAGGAGAACTTTATTGCTGCAAAGGGAAGATCTAGAGGTCAGGAATTGGCCTCTGGAACAGCCTAAACCTGTGCGGAAAACTTTGATCCTTGGCCAAAGCATCTGCTTTCTGCTGCTGTGAACATCTCTAGCTGTTGATAGTCGGATTGAGTTTTTCACCCCTTTTAGGGGAGAATCAAACAGCTTATGCACATGCTTTGAGATGCTTTTTGATTACAAGCTGCACATTGTTTTTCCATAGGAACTCAGCCTCTTTCGGATCAGATTAATAGTACTCCATGAATGAGGCAGCTGTTTGGCTGGTTTTTATCTTTCTCATTCACTGTGCAGCCCCGTGCCTCATTACTGTTGAATGTGGCACCAAGCGTGACATACTTTAAAGTCCCTCTGTAGCTTTTTCTGTGGCTCTTTTCCTAACGCAAACGTTGGAGCGCTCTGTCAGCATCTGGACAGTAGGATCCTGGAAGAGTGGGCTGAGACCCTCGGTATAACAAACCGTGATGCTTTATCCAGCGTCCCTCACACCCAGCTGGGCAGGTCGGGGCGAGCTGTGTGGTGCCCGGGTGCGGAGCTGGGGCGAGCCGAGGAGCCCGCGCGCTCCCTGGGAGCGTGTCCGCAGCAGCATGGCGGTTTGCCCCTCGCGTGAAGAGGGTGCGGAGCAGAGAGGTGGCGGCCGGTGTTTGCGCATCGGTCGTTAACGCGGGGCACGGTCCTCTGCAAAGGCGCTGCGGTGCGGGCTGCAGTTTAACGGTTAGTGCTGAACCCCTTGGCCAGGGTCGATGGAGTTTATCCCAGCAGCCTGTATGGGGAGCAGGGCAGAGCTTGGCCCGCTCCCCGTGGCCCCCCCAGCTTTGCCCGAGGTGTCGGAACCCGTGGGATGCAGTGGGGCAGTGGTGCCATGGGGAGCAGGGCAGAGCTTGGCCCGCTCCCCGTGGCCCCCCC
Organism: Tauraco erythrolophus; assembly: GCF_009769465.1. Classification (NCBI taxonomy): domain Eukaryota; kingdom Metazoa; phylum Chordata; class Aves; order Musophagiformes; family Musophagidae; genus Tauraco; species Tauraco erythrolophus. Next base: position 164,227 of record NC_141468.1, read on the forward strand.
AGCTTTGCCCGAGGTGTCGGAGCCCGTGGGATGCAGTGGGGCAGTGGTGCCATGGGGAGCAGGGCAGAGCTTGGCACCGCTCCCCGTGGCCCCCCCAGCTTTGCCCGAGGTGTCGGAGCCCGTGGGATGCGGCGGGGCGGTGGTGCCTGGTTCTGGGAGAGCCACACAGCCCGTGCACGGGGGACGTGGCACTGGGTGCTCAGAAAAGCCCTGGCAAGGACTGTGCTGGGGGCACCACACCTGGTTGCAAGATGCAAAGCTCTGGTCTGATGCTCAGGTGTGCAGTGGGCCATACTGGCGGGTGCTGTAGCCCCTGGCTTTCTGCTGGCTCTGGCACTGCCAAAGACTGGCACAAACTGGGCTGCATGCCGGCAGCCGGTACTGGCACAGCTCACAGGCTTGCCAGCACATAGGGCCCCTCGTCACGGGGCATCTGGGTGGTGGATCCAGGGCTGGCAGCCCCAACGTCTGCCGTGGGGACCGACAGTCACGCCGTGGCCTCAAGGGACTGGAGCAGTGAGGGACCGGGGGGGCTGTGCCCCTCCCTGCCCTTGCCCACATAACACTGCCGGCTCCTGCCTGCAGCGCTGCTGTCGGGTGCGCCGTGCCCCGGGCCGTGGGGATGGGCAGCGTTGGAAGTGATCCATCTGCCCCTCAGTGGCTTCAGGTGGAGGGTCCTGAGCCGGCGCAGCCGGCAGGAGGGGCTCACGGAGCAGCTACACGGCACTGGCCCGGGGTGCCGCGACCCATGGGGCATTCAGTTGGCGCCAAGCAAACGAGTGATCCCAAAGAGTCCCGTGGTTAAGCGTGTGAAACTGGTTCAGGTACTAACCCGACTTGTAACCACAAATCGGTGCGTTTCCATCGTTTCAGCCGGTTCAGCTCCCAGGTGAGCAGACCCAGAAGTGAGGAGCCAGGTGGAGGCTGAGGAAGCAACGAAGAACTTGCTTTCCACTTCCACTCCAGACATAAAAGGCAATTTCAAGAGGGCGAGACCCACCAACTCTTTCTTCCGAAGAAACAGTTAATTTAAGTAACTACTGATAAAAGTCCCTTTTTATGTCTGTTGCCTGTAGGTGCGAGGGATGCTTTGGTTCCGTATACGTTTTGTATGAATCCAGCACAGGTGGCTTAGAGTAGTTGTATTTAATTTGTTAGTACCAAAAAATATTTTAACATGCTAAATGAATATATTTTAATGCCAGTTTTTGTCTTGGTCCACTTTGACTTAAATCACAAGTCAAAAAGTACTCATCCTCTATTAAGTAAGAAATATGCTACTTACTGTTTTCTAAAATATTAGGGTAAAATTAAAAAATTGAATTTATATTTCACATTGTAATTGCTTAAATAGATGCATACAGTTAGAGTGTATCTGCTTAGGAAGAAGTACTTTTGGTTGTAAAGTCTGTATTAAATTGCAAATTAATCTAATGTAGTGGTTAAGAATTGATCCGACTCAGCCTTTCTTTAGGAAAATAGCACAGGACTGCCGATGCAAAACAACATCCGACTCAATTATTTATATCCAGATTTTCTGCCAGCTGATTTATCACGGTTAAAATTGGTGATCGCTTTGGCTTAAATCAATCCACTTTGCCTTGGCGTGTGCGCGGAGGGAGGCTTTTGCCTGGAGCGGGAGAGCGGCGGGTCACCGCGCTGGGGCTGTGGCTGTGGCTGATTATTGTGGGACTGGAAAGTTTAGCTGCCAAGTGTTGTGCAAGATCCTTCGGGACTCTGTGGGTGAATTATTTAATGAGTTGCTTTGAGTAAATGCGATTTATTTGCATGGAACTGTTCAAACTTGATTTGAAGACAGCCGTGTGAATGTGCACGCGTGCGCCAGCGCAGCGGATTCAGCCCTCTGCTTATCAACGTGGCAAAGCAGTCAGCTCTGCCTACGACCCGCTCCGCAACAATTTCACGGCCCTGATGGCGAGTGGGTTGGGAAGGGGGACTCCCTCAGAGCAGGCAGGGTATTTCGGGCGCCAAGGCCAGGCATTTGGGAGGCCCAGCGGCTGCGGGGCACAGCTGGCTCTGGTAGCCGGGTTCTCTCCACGGGGAGGGCAGGAGGACCTCACCACTGGAGCAGCACCGGGGTTTCCTGCATTTTGTCGCCAGCAGCGGGCTGGCTGGTGCGGCTCTTCGTGTACAGCGAGGGCTGGCGGGCGCTGCAGTCACTGGGCTCGCTCCCTGGAACGAGAATGCCTGAGCTGGGGGTGCAGCTTCAAATGCCCAAACCTTGCTCTGGTGTAGGGGCTGAAAAACGACAGGCTCTCTCTGGCAATGGGATGTGTCTGATCCTGGGGCAGTCGGGAGCTGAGGAGCCTCCCTGGAGGCGTCAGACAGCTCTGGACAAGCCTGCGGGTCCTGGGGACCAGCTCAGACATATCCCCAGCACCGTCCCTGCTGCGCAGGTGGGCACTGCTCCGAGCCCATCTTTCTCTCCAGCTAATTGCTTCCTCGTAGAATTGCTCTGAGAAGGTTTGAACATGACACAGGCTAATGAGATACGTGCCTCCATCTTGTACATTTGTTCTGAGTTTGCATCCTTCCCTTCGGATGGAGTGGGGCTCCCATGTGGGAACGGCACCAGAGGGTCCCTGGCACCGCCGTCACAAATGCATTGGGCTGAGGCACGGGCGGTCCTGGCATGAGCACGGCAGGGCGCGGGGCTGCGGAGGAGGTGGCGAAGGTGGGCAGTTGGAGCTCCCAGAGCGGCGCTGTTGATCAGTGCTGAGCATCGCGGGTCGTCGCGACACCGTTTGTCATGTTGCACTGGGAGGGGGTGCGGGAGCAGGGGCGAAACATTCTCCTGGAGCTGAGTGTTCACATCTCGTTTCTGTTCTCAGTGACGCTGTTCAGTCTTGCAAGAAGCTTGTCTGTAAAGTGGGTCAATAGCAGATACCTCACCCTGACATTTAGCATGTGTCCTTCACTGTTTAAGGTGCCAAAAGCAGCGTTGAGCATGATCAGTGCAAGAGCTGAGACGAAGAGTCACAGTTCCTCCTTGGAGGCTCAGAGACAGCAATGGCAGAGGTGTTATGGGGTGGAGAGAGAAATGAGAAGAAATGTCCAGAGTAGGGCCACAAAGATGACCCGAGGGCTGGAGCACCTCTGCTATGGAGACAGGCTGAGAGAGTTGGGGCTGTTCAGCCTGGAGAAGAGAAGGCCCCAGGGAGACCTTCCAGCACCTTCCAGTGCCTGAAGGGGCTACAGGAAAGCTGGAGAGGGGCTTTGGACATGGGTGTGGAGTGACAGGACACGGGGCAATGGCTTTAAACTGAAAGAGGGGAGATTTAGATTGGATATAAGAAAGAAATTTTTCACTCTGAGGGTGGTGGGGCACTGGAACAGGCTGTCCAGAGAAGCTGTGGCTGCCCCATCCTTGGAAGTGTCCAAGGCCAGGTTGGATGGGGCTTTGGGCAACCTGGTGTAGTGGAGGGTGTCCCTGCCCATGGCACGGGGGTTGGAACTAGATGATCTTTGAGGTCCTTTCCAACCCAAACCATTCTGTGATTCTATGATGAAGGAGGTTTCACCCATGATGACCACACATATGAACTAGAATTTTTCTCTCAGTAACATGGATTATGCTTTTGCTTCTCTGACTTCCAGCTGAACATGCTCATGAGCGCATTTAACATTGAAATAGGACCTGCATTTCGTTCTTGCCTGTCAGGTTCACTTGGGAGTCTCCAGCATCCTTGGATAATTTGCTGATGCTTCTGTCCATCCCTGTCTGACGACAGAGCCAGCTTTGTGGTAGGGCTCGCGGGACATGACCTGCGCGACAGACCTTGGGTCCCTGCGAGAGCGTCCTCCTGCAACATTTCTGTGTCTTGTGCTCCGGAGTAACTGTTCCTGTGCTTCCAGCTCCGTGTGGTGAGCTGTAGGACACAGGTTTGTTTCTGCAGCTTCTCCTTTCCTGGCTGCCCAGTGCGTGGGCTGTGGGAGCTCGCTCTCCATGAGCCCGGACGGAGGAAGGGCAGGTGCCTGCCTGGCGGCGCAAGGGGCTGGGGCGGGTGTCAGCAGTGCTGGTGGTGGTGCGGTTGGGGGCCAGGAGACCAGGTGGCTCTGAGGGGCATGGGGAGAAGGTAACTGGTAGGGAAATGGATGGAGGAAGACTTAAGAGCAAGCAAAGCATGAAAGATACAGCCAGCACAGTGTCCTCGGGCTAAATTGCCGAAATGAGCATTTCTGTCGTCTTTCTGAGCTCTGTCCCCTAAACAACTGAGGACCTGTAGTTGCCAGAGCTTTTGTAGCTCGAAGGTTCAGCCCTTGATCCTGTCTGGGAGCAGACATGGGGAGCACAGCTTGGATTTCACAGATCCTCGGAGGGAAGGTGGTTGTGAAACGTTCTGCGCCGTGAGTGGGACCCTGCCCGCGTGTGCGAGGGGCAGCGCAGGGGCAGGCACAAGCTTGTGCTGTGCACTTTATTTTTTTCGGAACGAAAACATGAGGGCAGCCCTCCCTCTCATTCCTTGCCGGTGCTTAGAGGGCAAAGTGAGCGTAATTGAGCCATAATTCACGGTTACTGGGAAGGAAGCATGGGCTGCAGTGTGAGAGGCAGTATTGGAGCTTTATATTACAGCTATCTCCAGGGGAGATTATTTTTATTAAAATCTGAGTTGGTGGAAAATTCTGAGATTAGCTTCATTTTTAATGTATGGTTCTCTGTGGATCGGCCCAAAAAGAGTCTTCCTGCCGTCTCCAGCTGCCGAGCTGTTGGTGTTCCAGTGCCCGGCAGCGCTGTGGCACGACACTCGATGTGCTGAAGGTGCCCAGATCGAAATAAACATCCAAAGTTAGTTATCAACATTTCCAAAGAAAGATGGATGTAAAATCTTAGGTGAAAAAACCCTCGTAAATTATTGGAAATTTCCAGTAAAAATGAACAGTGCTGCAGACCCACTTCTTCACAAAACCTCTGCCAACTCTGTTCGCGTGCGAGGAGAACGCGCGACGGCAGATCTGGAAGTGCGAGCAGAGCAAGGAGCATCTCTGCCCGGGGGGTTGTTGGGACACTGTGGGGCTGGGAGAAAAGCTCCCCGTTGCGAGGAGCTCAGGCCCTCCTTCCCGGCAGCATCCCATGTCCGTGGGACGGGCAGGGGCAGCCCCCTCCCCACCTGTCATGCCCCCTCCTTCCCGCGGCAGCCCAGCCAGTGCCCGACGAGCTGAGCCCTGCTCGTGCCACGGAGCAGCCCGGCTCCATCCTGGCTGGGGTGGGCACACGGTGCCCAGCGGCTGCAGAACTGGCCGCTCCTCAGTGGAACACACTCGTGCCAGGACTTGTGCCCCTGTGCCCACCTGGTAACAAAGGTGAAAGCGTCGCACTGGGCCGGTGTCAGCACGCACGGACGTCTGCGCTCGTGGGGCTGCGCGTGCCGTCCCCTTGGATACCTCGGTGTAAGAGGTGCCCTGCCAGTGCAATCGGTGTGAGACAGTGCACAGGTAATGGCTGAAGTTGGTGCGTTCCCCCGCCTGGCAGCGGTGGGTTAAGAGTGTCCCGTGCCGGTGCTGGGAGGGAGGAGGTGAGGGCTGGCTGCGCTGCGTGCTGCGGGAGAGCCGGCTCGTGTAGATGCGGCCATGGAGGGCCAGTACCAGTATATGTGACGGTGACGCGATGGGCGTCTGCCTGGGCACCCAGGGTCCCGCTGCAGCCTGCCAGTCGCCAGCTGGGCACAGTCTCTGTACCTGCGAGCAGATCTCAGTGGCTCCCGCCCGTCGTGGTTTAACCCGCCGGCAGCTAAAGGCCAGGCAGCCGCTCGCTGCCCTTCCCCGTCCCGGGGGAATGGGGAAGAGAATTAAAGGGGAAAAGGGACGGAGACTCGTGGGTTGAGATATGAGCGATTTGATAATAATAACAACAATAATTTGAAAGTAATAATGATGTAATAACAATATATGAATATATAAAAAATTATGGTAATAATATATACAAACAAGTGATGCACGGTGTAATTGCTCACCACTCAGTGACAAACGCCCATCCTGTCCTAGCAAGTGATCCCAGAACTGGTAAGTCCCAACACTACAATCCCGAATGAGTGAGAGGCCGGAAAAGAGACTGAGAGAGAGACAGAACTCCGAGAGTCCTCCCAAAAGAGAGAGAGAGAGAATGATTCCCAGCTTTCCTGTCAACTCTCATCTTTTTACTGGCCGTGACATTGCATTATATGGAATGTTCCGTTGGCCAATTTGGCCCTAAATCCTAAGTCTAAGTTCAAATCGCAAGAGGACCCTTTGTCCTGGCCACGCTCCTCCCTATCCTGTTGTGCTCCTGCATGCTGGCAAATCATGGGAAGCTGAAAGTTCTTAATGTCTCAGCACCAACTATAAACCTCAATGTGCTATCAACGTTCTTCTCCTAACAAATCCCACAGTAATGCGGAACACAGCGCTGTGCTAGCTGCTCTGCTAAAAAGAGTCATAGGATGGTTTGGGTTGGAAGGGACCTCAAAGATCATCCAGTTCCAAACCCCCTCTAACCAACACCTTCCTCTAGACCTTTTGTCTTTCTGGTGGGTCTCAGGAGGAACCAGCAGCTGCGCCCATACCATGGAGACCTTTGAGGCACAGCCACCCAGCAGCTCCTGGGGACGCGGTGCTCCTGGTCACACGTTGGGGCCAGGGCTGTGGCACGGGTCCTGCCTCTGCCTTGTGTGGCTGACACGTGCTCCGGTGTGGCCGGGGCTCCACAGCACCCGTGGTGCCCGCAGGGACCTCAGGAATGTCCCTGAATTTTTAAATTATGTCTGAAAAATTTCCTGATGCACTTTCACACTTGGGGTTTTTCTCTGCTAACGGCTTGGTGGTGGCTGTTGATGGCTACGGATCTGATCTGCTAAGGGATTGATTCTGGGTTTATCTGAGCGTATGTCTGGGGCGATGGAGACTCAGGGGCTCGTTACCATTGGACCAGTTCCCTGATCCCGCTCATTGTCTGCAAACGCTGCACTCGGAGGGAGAGGGAGAGGGAGAGGAAGAGGAAGAGGGAGAGGAAGAGGAAGAGGGAGAGGGAGAGCTCACTTCTCTTGCGCTGGGTTCAGCTCACCCCGCAGCACGACCTTGGCTCGTTCAGCCCCTCCCTCAGTCGGTTAATTGAACTGTAATAACGAGTTTACGGGGTAGCCTCTCCCAGAGCACGCGCCGTTAGGCTCGTTGTTGCCGTCAGGCTCGTTGATCGTTGCCCACGTTTCGCAGACGCGGTGTAACGCGTCAGCGCGTGCCGGTGGTGTTCAGACCACGGTTTTGCTGAGCATGGGTGAGATGACTCACGGCGTTTTCTCCCTGGATTTCGGAGGAGGGCAGGGACCTGTGCTGCAGAGGGGGGCTGTCCGTGGGCTCCGTGCGAGCTGAGCGCCCTGCCGGGCGATGCAGCGTGCGCCTCCGGCTTTACGTGGCTTTTTCGCTGTCCCCGGCATTTCTCAGCCTGCGGTTAGAGTCTGTGAATCGCGTGCCTTAAAAATGAACATCTTACACAAGTGCTGAAGAAACATGATTGAAATTATTTCTTTCTTGGTGTCATGTGGAGCCCAAACACAGTACGAGAAGTTAGCAGAAGAAGGCTTTAAGAAGGAGGAACTGGAGTGTCACGTACAGCTCTGGAGACGCGTTCGGTGCCCAGCACCGCTCTGGCTGTCTTTAGCTGTGTCAGGAAGTTTTTTGTGCATTTAGTTAGAGAGTCTATTTTTAAAAGCTTGTGATGTTGGGTGTGGATGGATGGAGTGTGCAAGCCAATTGTGGGAAGGTCCTTCTTGCTGTAGTGGGTGAGATTACGTCAAAGGTGAGAGCTTGGCAGCAGGTTGTAAGTCATTGCAAATCTGAAGACGTTCAAGCTTGGACACGCCAAATGTCCTGTGGAAGCTGGTTCTGTAGTGGATTCTCTCCTTTTTTCTCATCTCTCATTATGTCTTGAAATGGATATTTTTATGGCAACAGGGCCTTTTTTCTAGAACTTTGGACCTCTTGTCTACTGTCTGCTTCTTGTTGGGGGCAGGAGAGGGCTGTGGAGTAGCACTGTCCTTCATTAGACACACTAATGGATCTGGAAAAGCAGACGAAGCTCTCCCAACCTGAGGAATGATTGGTGGGTCTGAAACGCTGACCGTTTTCTGTAGCCGTATCAGCTGAGCTGACAGTAGACAGTACACCTTGCTGTATACCTGGGCTGTCCTACCATCCGCAGATGACGATGGCAGTGCTGCCTGTGCCAGCAGAGCGTGCGGCAGTGAGCCGTTGGGGAGATGGCTTTCCTCACCTTGGCTGATGGCACCCAGCTGGGATGTGGCAAGAGACGTGAGGATCAAGCTGTGAGTTGTAAGTGTGGAAATCCAGTTTGTTGCTTCGTTATTGCCATGGTGCAGTTGGGTATCAGGACAGTGCCCATGTGTACAGCCAGGGCACTCCGGCTGCCTGTTCCTCCGTGGTCCCAGGTCTTCCATGGTGTCTTCTGCACCCCTGAGACCACGGGCCAGCTCGGGTGGTGTCTGTACCTCGACAGGAAGCATTCCCCTGTTCCTGGGCTCCTAAATTTGCAGAGCCCCAGAGGATTAGTTCTCAACACGGTTTATGGGGAGTCACCACTCAGGAGAGAATTGTGTGGTTTGCCCAAATGCGCTTCACATGGTGGGCAAGCTCGGAGTGAGGGCATGGGCTTTACGCGAGGAAAATAAAGTGTTAAACCCCAGATGACAAAGTCAGCAGTGCAGTTACAAAAGAGGTAGTGGAGCACAGTTTTAGAATGTATCTTGCATTTACTTTTTTTTCTTTCAGCTACAGGAAGCCAAGTTTTCTGCCTGGCATTGTTCGGCATCCAAGTTACTCATTTGGAGCACATTCTGGTGCAGAAATCTTCATCTCCAATTTATACTTTTGTCCTGATTTTGACTGGGACTGGTTTTTCTTTTTAGTGGCTTCTTAGAAGAGCTCTGTTTTGGAATTAGTATGGGATTTGTTAGAAGAACGTTGATAGCACACTCAGGTTTGTAGCTGGTGCTGAGACATCAAGGACCTTTCAGCTTCCCATGATTTGCTGGTGTGCAGAAGCACAACAGGATAGGGGGGAACATGGCCAGGACAAAGGGTCCACAACTCCTCTTATGATTTGAACTTAGACTTGGGATTTAGGGCCAAACTGGCTGATGGAGTATTCCATATCATGCAACATCATGCCCAGTATATAGCCGAGGGTTGACTGAGAAGTTTGGAGTACTCTTCTGGAGGGCTCTGTCTTCTGGGGAGTCTCTTGGAGTTCTGTCTCTCTCTCACTCACTTTTTGGGCTTCTCACTCCTCCAGGATTGCAGTGTTGGGACTTATCTGTTTTGGGATCACTTGCTGGGATGGGATGAGCATTTGTCACTGAGTGGTGAGCAATTACACCGTGCATCACTTGTTTGTATATATTATTACCATAATTTTAATATATTCATACATTATTATTTTTAAATAAATAAATAAATAAATAAATAAATAAATAATAATAATAATAATAATAATAATAATAATAATAATAATAATAATAATAATAATAATAATAAAAAAATTGTTCTTATCTCAACCCACAGGTCTCCTTCCCTTTTCCGCTTTAATTCTCTTCCCCATTCCCTGGGGTGGAGGAGGGTGAGCGTGCCACCAGGTTAAACCACAACAACTTTTTATTCCAAAGTTTCCAACCTTCTTCTATCACTTGCCCCACCGTTCTTTACTGCTGGTGGGAGCTCTTGGTATTGCGACCGTGTGCTCCGTGTCTTGTCTCCGAAGAGCATCCCAGCGGAAGGTATAAGCATCTTTGAGAAAACGCATCTCTCTGATATCAGAGATTCTCCTGCTTTGTCTCCAGCCTGTTCATTTCTTCTCTCAAAAAGTCGATGGAATTAGATCCATAAACTTACAGTTTGCAAACGACGTAGTGAAGAGTTACTGCGCTGTTTTCCGTTTGGCTTTCGTTTTACGGGCGGTCTGTGAAGGTCGGGTGTGACACGTTACACGCCGCTCGTCCCGGGCACAGCGCACGCTGTTGGCTTTGCCGCACAGCCGCGCTCAGCCGTTCACGAACTGAAATTTCGTCTTTCCTTTCCCTGGGTTTGGCCCATCGGTTGCCCGTCGGATGAGGACTGAGGCGTGCAGCGACCCAGTGGCACCGGCGCTGGGTGCGGGGCTGGACTGGCCAGGGGCTGACAAGCCCATGATGGCCCTGCCCTGGGCAGGGGTGCGCCTGCCTGTGCCATGCCGGACACGCTGCCCGCGCCCAGCGCACGGGTCAAGGGAGCCCTGCCGGGTCCGGACGGGTCCCTGCAGCCCTCGGGACCGGGGTTGGCGAGGAGGATGTGGCCCGTCAGTCCCTGCCGCGCTCGCGTTCGCTCTCGGCGAAGGGCTGAACGAGACCTGAGTTTTCGCGGTGCTTTGGGACGGCGCTGTGCACGCTCCATGTCAGTGCTCTTGCCTGGATTCCCGCGGAGCCGGCCATGATCCCAGGGCTTTCTCCGAGGAGCGGCAGAGCTAACGGCTGCTCCAGTCGTGAATGCAGTAGGGGACGGAAGAGTGCTCGCGTGCTGGTGGTAACTGAGTCCAAGTGGAGCTCGCTAATTTTTCCTGTAGCTTTGCAGCAACCCTAACTGGTCGTGGTGGCTTATGGGCTGGTAATTGTCAGAGGCACCGAGATGTGTTTATGGCAGGTTCTTGTTCGTGCTTGCAGTGTCAGTGTGCTGGGTCTTGTATAAACACACACAAAGACAAGTTTTCCAGCCTGCAGATGTTCTTATTTCTAGTTCTGTTTTCTTGCTTAAAGTTACATTTCAGTGTGTGCTTTTTTCCCAGTTAATATGTTGCATAAAAAAGAGTGCACAGGAGCATCGACATAGTTTTACTAAAAACCATAAATAATTTGTCTTTGTAACTGTACAACACTGTAGCAATCCATTAAGGTAATTGTTGTGTTTTAATATTTGTTTTACTAATCTTTCCTTTCATCGGTCACTTCAGATTAACTAACCAGTATGAACTGTTTTCTGAATTCCTTTCATTCTTCTTGGTGCTTTTCTGATTCTGAAGAGTCCTAACTTTAATGCTTCATCTTAAATGCATTTACTTGAATCGTTCTGTGGTGTAATGCCTTTGCAATGTAGCTTCAAATCCAAGATCCAGAACAATTAGAAGATGCAGTAAGCATTTTCCCAGCCTAACTCATCACCTTGATACTCTTCATCCCAAATATCCCGAGAAAGCAGCTTACTTGCTTCTGAGGGAGACGACAGCATGGTTTACTGTCCCTGGCTGTTGGGATGATGTGTTTTCTGACCCTGTCTTTGTCTCATTGTTTCAGTGTGGTGCTGGTCACCGGGCGATGTCAGTGAGGAAGTTCGTACCGCGGCGGGTGCGCAGCGTTTTCGGTCCGAGGGCTGGCTAGGGAGCAGCGCCGGGGTCTGGGCTCTCTGGCTCCAGCACAACAGGCTGTGCAGAAACCAACTTCATTCACACCAGAGAGCTTTAAGCATCATGGAGCTCTGTTTGGATCTCCCTCCAGCTTGTGTCCTTTCTTGGGATGGCCTGGAAAAGCCTGTTGGCCCCATTACAACGATGACTGGGGCTGCGGGCGCTGAGCTGCCTTGCCAGTGGGGAGGGTCTGCTGTCCCACTGCTGCCCCCTGCTCGAGCCGCCCGTGGTGGCCCCGGTGGGCTGCGGATGGCTGTCCTGTGGCGGAGGAGAGGGCTGTGCTCTGCCCCTATAGCTGCTGCGGTGACCTCAGGGCTGCTGCTGCAGAAAGGAGCCGTCTCCATCTGCCAGTGTTTTCTCTGGGCACTTGCAGTGTTCCCGTGGGAGAGCTGTTCCTGTCCTCGTGCGTGTGCAGTGGGGATGCTGGGCTGTACTTCTTCAGGAAAACCAACAAAGCAGAAGGAGCTGGGAACTGAGGAGCAAAAGGGCTCCGTGCCACTTTCCCCCTCCTTGGCTGCCTGGGCATCCAGACCATCCTGCAAGGCCAATCTGAGCAACCCTGAGCGTGCTGCTCTTCGCACAGAGCAGGAAAGCAGCACAGAGCACGATCGCCGATCCCGAGCTGTAAGGGCTGGATCGCAGCCTTGGAGCCACTTTGGGTTCCCATTAGCACAACGGTGCTTCCTGGCCGTCCTGGGCTGCACATACAGAGATGTGCCTCTCTCCTCTGTGCCCAGCTCTGGGCATCTCACACCTCCTGGGCAGGGCAGGAGGCATGCCCTGCTCCCCTGCCCGTGGACAGAAAGAGTGTGGCACTTAGAAATGTCCCTTCTCTGTGACGGTGCCGGGCAGGACGCTGCAGGTTACCCTACCCCTCTGCTTGGGATTCCCTGGGGAGCCTGGCCGGCCCCCAGGGCAGCGTAAAGCGTGGCGGAGGAGTGCAGAGCTGGTCCCCAGGCTCTGGCTTGTACCAGAAACGGGTGTCGTGTTGGTGGAGGGGATGAGGCGGCAAGATCCTGTGGATCTTGTCTCCCAGGGGATCGTGAACCTGGAGGTGTGATGGTGCTTTATCTCTGAACTCTTTGCCTGGTGCCAGCCTTGCCCAGGCCTGAGCGCGCTGCTTGCGCTCGCTGGGTGTTCACCAGCAACTAAACTCAATGGTGTTTCTTCCCACTGCTAGTGCTTGTTTGTCAAGGCACAGATAAATTTAGGGACTGGTGCTCCAAATGGAGCTGAACTGGAGCTGGATGGGGGTCATTTCACTTCCATTTTCTGTGATCTGACAGAGTGTATTTTTCCACATTTCTTTTTCTCTTCCCCCCCGCCTTATTGCTGGCAGATGTGTTTGTAATTCGCGGTCTCGCGTAGGTCATTATCATAGAATCATAGAATCATGGAATGGTTTGGGTTGGAAGGGACCTTAAAGATCATCTAGTTCCAACCCCCCTGCCATGGGCAGGGACAACGTCCGCTACACCAGGTTGCCCAAAGCCCCATCCAACCAGGTCTTGAACACTTCCAGGGATGGGGCAGCCACAACTTCTCTGGGCAGCCTGTTCCAGTGCCTCACCATCCTTAATGTAGAAAATTTTTTCCTTATATCCAATCTAAATCTGCCCTCTTTCAGTTTAAATCCATTGCCCCGTGTCCTGTCACCACACACCCTTGTCCAAAGCCCCTCTCCAGCTTTGCTGTAGGCGTTGCCTCTTGCGTTGCCTCTTGCGTAGTTTCTCTCTTCTACTGAGTATGTCTGTGGGAGAAGTTTTACAAAACAGGGTTAGTTTTTGCTGAGTCTCATCTCATTGTCTAGAAACATGTTGCATTTTGTGATGTAACTTGCAATAGTACATACTGGATGATGTAACATCCTGCTTGTTTAGGATGCAGACTTTCTTAGTGCCATCTTATTTCCTTATAATATCTTCACTGATCGACCCCAGGTGCCGACCAACCTCATTCCTTCATTCAGGTCTTTCTATACATTTCTTCAGCACTCAGCTGGTATGATGGTGGCATATCCATGACGATTTTAATGAATTAAAAACATGCAAACCAGATGTCATGAAGCAATATTAAACAATGCCTTTAAAACATGACACCTGGTCCGCTCCCATGGTCCAGTAATTTTACAGTTCTCAATATAAAGAAAACTTCTGTCAGTCTGTTAAAAGTCATGCTTTTCCTGCTGCTGCCAGTTTTAATAACAGCCCGTAACCGCTTTTGGCTTCCAGCTCAGTTTTGCTGTAGACCACTGGTTCTCTAAACATGTCCTGACATTCACAGGTCATTGGCATTGTTAAAGGCTTGGTTGATTAATTAAACAGCCAGCTAACCTAACGAAGTCCTCTTCCCTGCTGCTGATTGGCTCTTCAATGTTACTGGTTAATCGATGGAAACTCATGCTTTTTTTTTTTTTTAATACCCATCGTTTTACAAAATTGACTTCTGTGATGAGCGGTGAGCCGTTGGAGTGGAGGAAGCCTGGAGTAGTGACCAGGGGAAGGCAGCAAGTGCCCGAGGCAGAACGTGCCAGGCAGCAGTGTGTGCTCGGGACAAACAGCAATGGGTGCTCAGGACAGGCAGCAATGGGTGCTCGGGATGGGCAGCAATGGGTGCTCAGGATGTGCAGCAATGGGTGCTCAGGACGGGCAGCAATGGGTGCTTGGGATGGGCAGCAGTGTGTGCTCGGGACAAACAGCAATGGGTGCTCAGGACGGGCAGCAATGGGTGCTTGGGATGAGCAGCAATGGGTGCTCAGGACGGGCAGCAATGGGTGCTCAGGATGGGCAGCAGCACATGCTCAGGACGGGCAGCAATGGGTGCTCAGGATGGGCAGCAACGGGTGCTCAGGATGGGCAGCAATGGGTGCTTGGGATGAGCAGCAATGGGTGCTCAGGACGGGCAGCAATGGGTGCTCAGGATGGGCAGCAATGGGTGCTCAGGACGGGCAGCAGCACATGCTCAGGACGGGCAGCAATGGGTGCTCAGGATGGGCAGCAACGGGTGCTCAGGATGGGCAGCAATGGGTGCTTGGGATGAGCAGCAATGGGTGCTCAGGACGGGCAGCAATGGGTGCTCAGGATGGGCAGCAGCACATGCTCAGGACGGGCAGCAATGGGTGCTCAGGATGGGCAGCAATGGGTGCTCAGGACGGGCAGCAGCACATGCTCAGGACGGGCAGCAATGGGTGCTCAGGACGGGCAGCAACGGGTGCTCAGGATGGGCAGCAATGGGTGCTTGGGATGAGCAGCAATGGGTGCTCAGGACGGGCAGCAATGGGTGCTCAGGATGGGCAGCAGCACATGCTCAGGACGGGCAGCAATGGGTGCTCAGGATGGGCAGCAATGGGTGCTCAGGACGGGCAGCAGCACATGCTCAGGACGGGCAGCAACGGGTGCTCAGGATGGGCAGCAATGGGTGCTCAGGATGTGCAGCAATGGGTGCTCAGGACGGGCAGCAGCACATGCTCAGGATGGGCAGCAATGGGTGCTCAGGATGTGCAGCAATGGGTGCTCAGGACGGGCAGCAGCACATGCTCAGGACGGGCAGCAATGGGTGCTCAGGACGGGCAGCAGCACATGCTCAGGATGGGCAGCAATGGGTGCTCAGGATGGGCAGCAATGGGTGCTCAGGACGGGCAGCAATGGGTGCTCAGGACGGGCAGCAGCACATGCTCAGGACGGGCAGCAATGGGTGCTCAGGACGGGCAGCAGCACATGCTCAGGACGGGCAGCAATGGGTGCTCAGGATGGGCAGCAACGGGTGCTCAGGACGGGCAGCAACGGGTGCTCAGGACGGGCAGCAATGGGTGCTCAGGACGGGCAGCAACGGGTGCTCAGGACGGGCAGCAACGGGTGCTCAGGACGGGCAGCAATGGGTGCTCAGGATGGGCAGCAGCACATGCTCAGGACGGGCAGCAATGGGTGCTCAGGATGGGCAGCAATGGGTGCTCAGGACGGGCAGCAGCACATGCTCAGGACGGGCAGCAATGGGTGCTCAGGACGGGCAGCAACGGGTGCTCAGGATGGGCAGCAATGGGTGCTTGGGATGAGCAGCAATGGGTGCTCAGGACGGGCAGCAATGGGTGCTCAGGATGGGCAGCAGCACATGCTCAGGACGGGCAGCAATGGGTGCTCAGGATGGGCAGCAATGGGTGCTCAGGACGGGCAGCAGCACATGCTCAGGACGGGCAGCAACGGGTGCTCAGGATGGGCAGCAATGGGTGCTCAGGATGTGCAGCAATGGGTGCTCAGGACGGGCAGCAGCACATGCTCAGGACGGGCAGCAATGGGTGCTCAGGACGGGCAGCAGCACATGCTCAGGATGGGCAGCAATGGGTGCTCAGGATGGGCAGCAATGGGTGCTCAGGACGGGCAGCAATGGGTGCTCAGGACGGGCAGCAGCACATGCTCAGGACGGGCAGCAATGGGTGCTCAGGACAGGCAGCAGCACATGCTCAGGACGGGCAGCAATGGGTGCTCAGGACGGGCAGCAGCACATGCTCAGGACGGGCAGCAATGGGTGCTCAGGATGGGCAGCAACGGGTGCTCAGGACGGGCAGCAACGGGTGCTCAGGACGGGCAGCAATGGGTGCTCAGGACGGGCAGCAACGGGTGCTCAGGACGGGCAGCAGCACATGCTGGGGACGGGCTGTGTGCTGTAGAGGGTGCCGGGGGGACAGAGCTGGTGCACACTTGGAGCTGGTGCAGGTGGGGAGCACGGGAGGGGAGCGGGCGCAGCATCTGCTGCTGGGTGGGAGGAAGTCATAGCCCAAACGCGAAACGGAAGGTTGCTGGAGCAGCAGTGACTGCATCGGTAACACAGAGGCATTTTCATCCTCTGCCCTCGTAGCGTTTCGGCATTCATTTTCCGTGTGACGAGGTGCTGTAGCTGCTGCAGGGAAAGCAGAGTCAAGGCTGTGCCACAGGGTGTCCCGGGCAATGTTGAGGTGAGCGCAGCAGATCTGGGTGCGGTGACGGCAGCACTTTGCAGGGTCTGGACACCGCGACGGTAGCGTTTTGCAGGGTCTGTCCAGCGTGGTCAGAGGCTGGGGCCTCTGGAGCGAGGCACAGATAAGTTTAGCAATAGCAGCTCAGGTCACCTTCTGGATCACACGTACCTCTGCCGCCACCCAGTTCTGCAGGATTTTCTCCAAATTGTTATCTTCTGGGCTAGCTCACTAAGTATTTTGAGCAAAATACTGACATATACCAGGTAGCTGAATTTAAGACACATGCTTCAGGATGGACTTGTTGCACATTATGGATGTTTGTAGCAATGTAGAATGATTTGTGAAATGTTTTATTTAGAGTCATAGAACCACAGAATGGTTTGGGTTGGAAGAGACCTTTAAAGATCATCTGGTTCAACCGCCCTGCAATGAGCAGGGACACCTTCCACTAGATCAGGTTGCTCAAAGCCCTGTCCAACCTGACCTTGAATCTGATGACAAAAAACCTTGGAAATTAAGTAACACATACTTTTGATATTTTCTTTCTCTGTACTTGTTACTGTTCATACTTCTGTTGAAATCCTCCTTTTCCTTCTCAATGATGTCAATGAAAGCTGTGCATCTTCTCCTTAGAGTTTCAACCGCATTTGTTGAGTTGATATCCTTCTTTTAGTTTGCATTAGACCAAAGTAAATGTATGGTTAAGTTTTTTCATGGTTAGTGACCATTTTTTTCTTGCCTAGAAGCTTTTCTTAACATCAAGAAGTTGTAATTTTTGTATGGTTGTTAGACCATTTTTAGTTCACTATGTTTCCCCAGATTCTTATTGCACGGGCACGTTCAATTGTTGTCTTTTTCTTCACTGCGTTGGCTTAGAGTTTTTCCTACTTTTTGTGCCCTTGTGGCCAAAGTAATTGCATCCTGCCTCAGAGTCTGTGTTTTCTGTGGGAAGCATAATATCCATTTCCATATAGACCCAAAGGAATCTGCAGTATTTAAATGCAGCAGCCTGCAAACTCTGCAGTTTCTAATAGAAGAAAAATGCTAATTTTTTAAACTGGGTGAGATATGGAAGGAAGGCAGTCAATATTGGCCCTCCTAATACTATTTACCTTACTATTAACTGTATTTGACAACTTGAAATTCCCTGGTACGGCGGAATTTTTATTGAAAACAAGGTAATATTGTAAAGTTGTCCTGTGTGGACCTGCAGGCTGTGGTTGCCTGGGAACAGTCAAGCTCTCGGGCTGCTGTTGGGAGGCTGCCAAGGCTCTGCATGTTGGACAAATACTGGCTGAATTGATCATCAGAGGAGTGGTTAATAAATTTATCAACATTGTCATTATTCTTTTTTAATTAAAAGCCACTGAGCAGAGGAGCACGCCTCTTCCAGTGTCTCTTCTGGCTCGCCAGCTGGCACTGCTGCCAGCGCCGGGGCTCACCTGGCTCTTGGGATGCTCCTTTGGGAGGGGTGGGACAGCAGCGGGGGGCGGCCGCCCCTGGGCAGCATGGCTCGGCCCAGGGGGCCGTGTGAGGGCACCTGCAGAGCCGCAGGCCCCGGGACCCCCGGCTCTGGCACTCCCTTGTCTGGGGTCTCAGTGATGGCAGAGTGCAGGGACGTGGCAGCTCGAGCACCGTGCACCCCAGCCCGAGCACCGTGCACTGCAGCCGGAGCACCGTGCACCCCAGCCCGAGCACCCCAGCCCGAGCACCGCACACCCCAGCCTGCGGCAGCACCGTCCCCTTCCAGCGTCGGAGCTGGGGCTGGAGCCGCACAAGGCAGTGAGTGAGATGCAGAAATAAACCCAATTAACAGCGCAAAGCGTTGGGGAAGTTTCACAAAAGAATGGTTCCGCAGGTGAGTGCTGAAGCAAACTGATTCAAAAAACCAAAACAGTAGGTAATTACTGAAGGCATTTTAAGTGTGAAGCAGATGAGTAGGTAGTGATAATGTGCATTTTCTTTTCACTCAAAACAGTTATTATATCAGGGAAAGGAGATTAGCAAGAAGGGGCTGTTGAAGCCGTCTTTAGCGAAAGCCTTAGTGTCAACGTGGAGAGCTAAAGACCAATGAACTTAGGAGTGGTACGGGAGTTACACAGTTATTGGAAAACAGGAGAATTTATCGTCTGGAAAATAATTTCTGGTGAGATTTAACCATTACGTTTTCAGAAGACCGTATCTCCCTAATCTGTTTTAATTCTTCAAGAGAGTGGATGTAAGAGGATGACTGACAGGATTTGCCGAAACTTCCGAACAGCTTTATGGAAACACCGCTGAAAGGGCTGTGGAAGTCACACGGGAAGAGCAGAAGAGCTGCAACACACCGAGTGCCGGGCAGAGAGGTGGACGTGGGAACGCACAAACGAGCGATGGATTGTCGGCATCAGGAGAGTTCAGCAGGGTGCTGAGGGAGGAGGGAAAGCACCTCAGAGTCTGTAGCTTTATTCATAGTATGAACAATCTGAAGAGGAACGCAGCAAGCAGGCAGATGTGAGTGCGGTGACACCGGGCTGGACCGTGGGGTCCATCAGGATCCTGTCACTCCTGGAGGGGGAAAGGACAAACCCTGGAGGGGTGAGACAAGGGATGCACACGGTGACAACTCCCCAGGGAGCCCTTCCAGCCTGGATCAGCAGTTGGCTTCGCGGCTCCCCGGGCCGGAGGTGGGTTACCTGGTAACCCCCAACTGATGTCTTTTCCAGGAAATTGTAGTATTCCATTTTGAACACCTGTCAGCTCTTAGTGCTCGCATCAAGGGTGAGGGGGAAGGAGGCTGTGGGGAACTAGTGCCTGTCTGCCTCACCTTGGTGCCTGGAAAGGTGATGGAGCAAATCCCCTTGGAAGCCCAGGCCAGGCACACGAAGGGCAGAAGGTGATTTGGAATAGCCAGCGTGGATTCACCAAGGTTAAATGGCACCAAACGAACCCGATTGCTTTCTCCAGCGAGGCGGCTGGCTCTGAACGAGGGCAGCACAGGAGAGGTGGTCAGCCCCGACCTCGGCGAGGTGTTCAGCGCGGTCTCCTGTACCACCCTTACTGCAAAACGGGACAGGAGTGGTTTGGGCGCGGGGACAACGAGGTGGGGGCAGAGCTGGCTGGTGCACTGGGCTCAAAGGGTGGTGATGGGCTGTACAGAGTCCCGTTGGTGGCTGGTTACAAGCCCGTTCCTCAGGGACAGACACGGAGCCGGTCCCTTTCGGTACCCTCAGTGACCACCGGGTCGACGGGAGGGAATCCCGGTCGCAGCCCTGGGAGCAGCCGACGGTTGGGAGCGCAGTGCCGCTCATCCCGACCTCCCCAGGCTGGAGCGAGTGCCGGGTCCTGCCCGTGGGCTGCAGCAGCGCTGTGGGATGGGATGTGGCGAGCGGCTGCCGCAGAACGGCCAGGGGGATCCCGGGGCCCCTCAGAGCCGGTGCCAGCAGCACCCACGGGCAGCAGAGGCCCAGCACCTCCCAGGCATGATGGCCGAGGGCAGCCGGCGGGTGAGGGCAGGGGCTGCTGCCCTCTGCCCAGCGCTGGCCAGACCCCATGGGGCACCAGGGCCGGGCCGGGCTCAGCAGCGCAGGACGGACATGGCAGCGGTGGGGGGGGTCCCGCTGGAGCAGTCGGGGCTGGAGCACCGGGGGTCGGAGGAGAGGCTGAGCATGGGGTGTGCTCAGCCCGGAGAGGAGGGGGCCGAGGGGAGACCCCACGGCAGCCGGTGGCTGCCCAGCGGGTGGGGAGCGAGGATGCAGCCGGGCTGCTCTCGGAGCTGCTGTGATGGGACGAGAGGCACCAGCTGTGGCCAGGGATGTACTCCCTCCGTGGCAGGAGAAGCCCTTTGCCGGAGGGAGGTCGGATACCAGCCAGGGCCCCAGGAGGCCATGGGGGTCTCTTCTGGCCACAGCCCTGAGCCACTGCCTGCTCTGAGCCAGACCAACCTTCTCCAGAACCCTTCCCCTGGCATGGGCCTGTGACTACTGGTGTGGGGCTGCACAGCGAACACACACTGGGTAGTAAAGAAATGCCAATTCTTTGTCCTGCTTTGACTCTACTAGTTCCACTTAATATCCTCCTGAGTTTTGTTTTGAAAGAGACTTTATTGCTGGTGGGTAGGAGTTGGTGTAATTTAACAGAAAACGATGTGATTGTAACAAACACGGGCTGTCTGCAAAATCTTGGAGTCTTAAGTATGAGGAAAAAGGAACCAGCCACAAAATTTGACTGGTTGTTGAGACCTCGAGGCAGAGGGGGTGTAGGTTAATTGAAGATGGGAGAAGCTGTAGCCTTGAAGAAAAGAGTGGTAGTGAACTGTAATCCGAGAGTTATGGCTGCAATTAGAGTCAGATCTGGGTAGGGTGCTCCGGCTGGGGTAAGCCAAATGCCCGGTGATGCACACCGCGCTGATTTGTGGCTGTGACTATGCAAGAGAAGGTACCTGGGAGACCAATTTGGGGTTGATTGCCAGAGCCCGGCGGCATGCTGTTGAGCAGATCAGCACGAGTGTGTCTAATGGAGATGTCCTATCTGTCACCTTGTCTGGTGGTGTTTGCATCAGTTCCCAAAGAGATAATACCTGCTTATCCTCTCCGTGCCACTTTTGGGTTTGTCATATTCCTTCTCAGTCTTCTCTTTCCCAGACTGAATAGTCTTGCCTATTCAGCTGAGCCTCACACGGACACCACTCCAGGTCACTGATCTTTTCTCCCTCATCCGCTCCTTTTCCACCTGTGGTATGGCCCCTCTCAAACAGGAGCCGGGACTGCGGCTGTCCTTGAGGACACAGACATACCAGGGGCTCATGCAGCGATGCAGGGGCACTTCCCGTTCCTTCGGGCCCTGCTGTTCTGTCGGGCACCTCGGGGCATTGCTGTGGCAGGGTCGCAGGGCCGCCGTCCACAGCTGGGCAGTACCAGCTCAGAGCTGTCGTCGTTCGTGTTTTCCTTGTGCGGGGTTGATCCGCGGTACTCTTCAGCATTTTGGCTCTGTGAGGTCCTTCTGCCGAGTTTTGCTGTTGGCTCTCCGCCGTTTTACCGCACCAGGTACCTTAGTTGTTGGCTCACAGTACGCCTCCCCTTCCCAGACAATCCCAGACCCATGAGCAGCACAGGCACTGGCACAAATCCTATAGGACTCTGCCATGAAAACTTGGCACTTGCCTGCCCTCCGTGGCACATCTCTTGATCAGGGTCTGTGCGGCGAGACCCTTCCCTCTCCTGCCCGGGCAGCAGAGCTGCTCAGCTGCACAAAGCTGTCTGTGACAGGTCAAGCCTGGAGAGGAGGTTCAGGGGGACCTCATAAATAACACGGGCATCAAAACCAAGGTGGGTGAGGATCCGTGTTGATGATTCCGAGTAAGGTGCATTAAAGAGAGAAACATGAACTACTTTAGTGCCTGTGCAATAGGCTGAACTGAATGCCTCAACACTGGAAAGGGACTCAGGGGTTAACATGAGAAATTAAGTTCCTTATGGATCATAAGGATCATAAAGATCCGTAAAGACCTAAACTTACATTAACCTCTGACTTCTTGCATTAACAACCTGATCCGTAAAGATCTTGTGAACCGATTCGTAAGATCTTTATGGATCAGGTTCTTAGGATACGTTAGAAGTGACTGTTTTGCAATATGCTAAGTATAAAAATACAGAAGCAGGAGTGAATATATTACCTCTGCTGACAATTTTTTCATATAACTAAAAGCAGTAGTGGAGTTATGAATAAAGATGTGACCATAGGTGCCATGAATACGAACACAAAAAAGCCCCATGGGCCAAACCAGTGGGTGTCTGACCCAGCGTCCGTCTCCAGCAGTGGCCAAAGGACGTGCTGTTGTGCACAAAGTCTGGCCACTTTCTGTGGTCCATTCGCCCCACACTCCTCCTATTTCAACAACTGCTGCTTTGGGGTTGTTGGAGGCTGCATCCCCATCTTCTCGTATTTTTTTATACACATGTAGAGCAAATTAGGCCTGCGCGCATCAAAATAAATTGTCTTTACTTCATTCAAATGCAGAGTTTTGCAGGTAGCTAAGGACTCATGACAGATGTAGAAAACAGGGAGCTGTATCCTGGAAAGAATATGGGGTTTGGCCGTCTGGAAGGGATGGAATGGTCAGAATAAACTGAACCCAAACTGGCACACACTTGGTGAAAAGTGCTGATGTTCTGCCTGGAGATGGAAGCGAGGGGACGGTGAGTTGAGGTGAGGACAGTATTTTATAGCTGTATATGACAGCTGGGAGACAGATGCTGGAATATTGCCTCTGGCTCTGATTCGGCACTTTAAAAAGTGTATTTAAAATTAAAGAGGGTGCTGAAAAGTGCAACAGAAATTATTTGAGATCTGGAGAAAATGCGCTACAATTTATGACCGTCAGCCTCTTCTGCTCAGCCTAAACAAGACGGAGAGGTGACGGTGTTAAATGGGGGCTGCCAGTGTAGCAAGAAACTGAGTGCTAAAGAGCTGTTCGGTGTCACAGAGAAAGATATGACAAGAAATAATGATTATTTTGTAAGTTTAAACAAGGGAAATCGAATGCGAACTAAGACACACCTTTTTTCATTGAGGAGGAGTGTTTGCTTATTAATTTTTCCAAGGAGGGAGCATGGTTTCCATCATGGGATGTTTTTAGACTCAAGTTGGATGCTTTTCAGGAAATTGTGAGCCAAATTCAAGTAATTTAGTTCATCGTGGGAGTTACTGGTTGAAACTTTTGGGGCAGTGATACATTGCTCACACGAGGTGATCTTACGGGCCCTCTTGGCTGTGAATTTGCTGAATCAGGGCGTGCTGAGTGACTGCAGTGTCTCTTCACTGGTTTCTTCTGTTCTCTAGTCAAACTTGATTCCATTTGCTCCTTTATACTGAGAAGTTCGGTATCTCTTTTGCATGTGTTTATTAGGACCTATCTATCCAACTAGCATGTCTCAGTCTTGATGCTGGATGGACAGAAGATCTTATTCCCTCTTCTCCAGAAGAAGCTTTGCTCTACGTGGCTTTTTTCAGCCCTGGATAGAGCTAAAGCTTCCCTCATTTTCCAACTGATCACGAGTTAGACGTGTTATTTTTGTGTGGCTGTGGTTGTGGTGTTGCAATGAGCCAAGCAGGAAACGTTTCCAGGTCTCTGAAGGCAATAGTCATCTCTTTAACCTGTCTTGGGCTCTTTGGTGGGCTCAGCTTGGTTTACAGGTGCAACACTTTTGCATTTCCCTCTGTGTTGTCTTTTCTGTGTGAGGAGTTAGAATCATAGAATCATAGAATCGTTAGGGCTGGAAGGGACCTTCAAAGGTCATCTAGTCCAACCCCCCTGCAAGGAACAGGGATATCTCCAACTAGATCAGGTTGCTCAGGGCCTCATCCAACCTGGCCTTGAACGTCTCCAGGGATGGAGCATCCACCACCTCTCTGGGCAACCTGTTCCAGTGTTCTACAACTCTCATGGTAAAAAATTTTTTCCTAATATCCAACCTGAATCTACCTCCCTCTATTTTAAAACCATTACCCCTTGTCCTATCACAACTGGCCCTCCTGAACAGCCTCTCCCCATCTTTCTTGTAGGCCCCCTTGAGGTACTGGAAGACCGCTATAAGGTCACCCCGGAGCCTCCTCTTCTCCAGGCTGAACAGCCCCAACTCTTTCAGCCTGTCCTCATAGGAAAGGTGCTCCAGCCCTCTTATCATCTTCGTGGCCCTCCTCTGGACCCTCTCCAACTGGTCCATGTCCTTCTTATGTTGGGGACTCCAGAACTGGACGCAATACTCCAAGTGAGGTCTCACGAGGGCAGAGTAGAGGGGGAGAATCACCTCCCTTGACCTGCTGGCCACACTCCTCTTGATGCAGCCCAGGACGCGGTTGGCCTTCTGGGCCGCAAGAGCACATTGCCGGCTCATATTGAGCTTCTCGTCCACCAGTACTCCCAAGTCCTTCTCCTCAGGCTGCTCTCGATCCATTCTCCGCCCAGTCTGTATTTATGCCTGGGATTGCCATGACCCAGATGTAGGACCTTGCACTTGGCCTGGTTAAACTTCATGAGGTTGGTACGGGCCCACCTCTCCAGCCTGTCGAGGTCCCTCTGGATGGCATCCCTCCCTTCCAGCGTGTCGACGGCACCACACAGCTTGGTGTCATCGGCGAACTTGCTGAGGGTGCACTCCATGCCACTGTCCACCTCACCGACAAAGATGTTGAAGAGGGCCGGGCCCAACACGGACCCCTGAGGGACGCCACTCGTGACCGCTCTCCACATGGACATCGAGCCGTTGACCACTACTCTCTGAGTACGTTGAGCAGTTGGATGAAACGGGCCGGTGGTTTTGCTCTCCAGCAGCCCCATCCATGCAGGTGGCTAATAATAAAGCTGTTGTAGCTCTGTGCAAGAAGGAGGTTTTGCCTGAACCAGTCACTTGGAGTTAATCAGGAGCTGAATCTCTTTAAACATTCATTTCAAGCTGCGTTTGTATCAGAGGCAGCTGCTCCTCTGCAAGTGCTGCTGGTGGGACTCTGGGATGGGGCTGGTTGGCACTGTCAGTGCTGGAGAGCTGTGGCAAGGGGGTTCTTGGACTCCTGTCTTTTCAATAGCAGTAACTGGGTGGCTTCCTGCCTCCGGGGTGAGTTCCAGGGGGTGATACAACAGGCAGCAATGTCCTTCCAGACGGCCTCCTAAGCAGCAGCCGTTTCACTGGAAAACCCACAGAGCCTTTGTTACCTACAGCACACAGCTGCAAGAAGGGCTCGTGCACCGGGCGCTTTCCTGCGGGGAGCTGAGAACCTCCCTCCAGCTCTTTATCTGGTTTCCTTTTGGTGGAGGCAGCTTCTCCCAGCATGGCATTTAGCGCAGCAGAGGGCCGGAGCTTTCCTCAGGAGGTGATCTCAGCCCAGAAATTCCTGTTGTTTTGCCAGCATACACAACTTGCTCTCTTATCTGGTCCCAGTTTGCCTTTCACCAGCATCCAGCGCTTGTGCTGGTTTCTCCTCTCCTCCATGGAAACGCAGAGCGGTGGTTGCTCTGCCCTGGTCCCCGCAGAGCCCAGCTCCTGCCCCGGCCCATGGCCACGAAGGGACACAAGCCGTGCTCGTGATGTTCAGCCTGTTGCAGGGTCCCTGGCCAGGAGGAGCTGCTGGCTCCTCCCGGGCTGGGGGGGCTGGGGGAGCTGCTGGGGAGGCTGCTCCGGGCGGTTCCTGGTCAGGGCTGTCCTGTGGCTCTCGTCCCTTCTGCTGGCACGCGAGGGAGGCCAGGAGGATCCGGTGGGATTTCACACACCGCAGGGGACCGGTGACATCTGCCCCAGGGGCAGGGACGTCTGCACAGGGAGAGCTTGCTGCCGAAGCTGCTGCGTAAGGGGACCGCCTATTAACAAATAGTTGGGAAGAAAAAAAGTGTAATTGGAGAAAACCAAGCATAATCTTTTAAGGAAAGGTGAAAAAGTCATCTGGGCTTGTTTGTTTTATGTACAGCGTGTGTTCCTGTAACTTCATCCCAGCCCTGGTGTTACATGGAGCTGCTGCTCGCTCCGTGCCAGTGCCTGGATGCTGCGGAGCACTGCCTGCTGCTCCGGGATGCTCTGCTCCAGCTCGGAGTTCAGACTCGCTGCTCTGTGCCTCTGGTCACCTTTGTCTTCCTTCCCTTTGCTTTTTTCCTGTTTCTGTTGTTTCCTGAAAAGACAGGGCCACCAGCCCCGCGTGGGATACAGAAGATCTGGATGTGCTGCCAATTCCTGAGTGTCGTAGCAGCCCTTTCTGCACTGCTTCACTGGGTCCCAGCACGGCCCCGCTGGCTGCGCTGCGGAATGCCGGTGTCAGGAAACCCGCCGGTTCACCTTCGCCTTTGTTTGCTGTCTTCCTTGTCCGTTTGGAGTCCACATGAGCGCTTTCTTGCTCTGGCACTTCAGTTTATGCCAGCAAGGGACCTTCCTGAGACACTGTGGAAATGTGTGTGCGTATGGGTGAGCCGGCCGCCCTGTTCTGGGGCGTGGGGTTCCTCCAGGCTCTCTCGCGGCATGAGGCACGGCTCTACGGAGAGTAAGTGGATTTTTCAGCTACATGAATGTTTGTCCCAGTTCCTGTCCGTGTTCCTGGGACAGAGGCCAGGCCTTTGAGCAGAGATTCTGAGAGCAGAATCTTGGAGCCCCTCCTGGGCGTGAGTCCCTCCTGCCTGTGCTCTGCTCCCAGCAGGGTTTGCATGGTGCGGTGCGGAGCACGGCCAGCGCCGGGCACGGGCCATCAGTGCCGCTCACAGTTGTGCTCCTGCATCTACTGGGGAGCTTTTATTCCTTGTCCGCGAGACCCTTTGTGTTGGCATACGCTGCGGCCGTGGCCAGCGAGGAGCCCATCCGCGGTCAGTCCTCATGGGAGGGCTGCAGGACACCCCCTCGGATGACTCTGCTGCCTCGGTCGCTCGCCGGCCTCACCCCCTTTCCGTCAGGCTCCCCTCTTCCTCCGTGTTTGTTAGTTCCTGGGACTTCAATGCCATCGTCATTTCGCACGTGGTGTGGCAGGATTGTGCTCTTTCTGTTCCCATTCAGAGGCGACTCCCATTTTCTAAAGGAAATCTTTCACTTTTGATAGATTCTTTGCTCTGTTGGTTTGGCTGCTTCGTCTTTCTGTAGGGGCCTCTTACAGGCTGTTTTTTCATTTTTGCCATACATTTGCTCAGAGCTTCTAATGTGATATTATGAGATATACTCCCTGCTGCCTGCAAGCACATTACCTTTTCAGCTGCTTCTTTTAATTTCCTTTCAGCTCTTTCTCATTTGTGTGCTCTTCGATGAAGAATTTTTGGCTTTTTTGCTCTTAAGGGATGGTTGAATGTAAGTTCTTTATTGTCATTATTGCAGGGTGGCTCTTGAATAGATCTTGTCTGTCATCCTGTGCGTTGCTGAGGATTGAATCTGAAGCTCTGAGCTCTTTCTTCCTCAGGAAGGAGGCATCTGTGCTGTCTAAAGTTGAGAAGCTGTTTCTGTCAGGAGTTGTTCCTAAGGCTTTGATTGTTGTGATCAGAGCTTATAATTGTATGAAAGAAATTATCGCTTGTAACTGCAAACCAGAGTGAGCAACTTGTTCCGAAAGCTGCTCCCACCCTGCCCTCCTCCGAGCCTGCCCGCTGGCTCTGGGACCTGCCCCGGGCACAGGGAGGGCTCTGCGGGTGCTGTGCCGCTGGCACGCGGGACTGGCACCGCGTGGTCTTCTGGGAACTGACACCAGGAGCAGCATCAAGCCTCTCGTTCCAGGAAAGTGTCAGGAGGAAGAGGGCAGAGACCTTTCCTTCCCCTGTGGGCTCCGGACCCTATGAGGCAGTTTGGTTCCTTTTGAAATTACCATTGATTGAGTGTGGGAACCCGCAGGGCTGCGGTTCCTCGCGCCCCAGCGAGGTGCTGTGAAGTGCTGTGGTGGTCCACACCGTCTGAGCTCAGCCACCTCTTCCTGAGGGATCCAGATCCAGCACCTGGCACGGTGTCTGTGGCTTGGGTGGCCAAGCCCTGCTGGGTCCAACATTGGCGTGGTGCCGGGTGGGAGCTGCTGGGGCTGTCCCAGCCATGCGGGAGGCTGGAGGGGAGCAACGCACCCTCCATGGGCTGGGAAGTGGAGGAGCCCTCCGTGAGCCGGGAAGTGAAGGAGCCCTCCATGGGCTGGGAAGCAGAGGAGCCCTCCATGGACTGGGAAGCAGAGGAGCCCTCCATGGGCTGGGAAGCAGAGGAGCCCTCCATGGGCTGGGAAGCAGAGGAGCCCTCCATGGACTGGGAAGCAGAGGAGCCCTCCATGGGCTGGGAAGCAGAGGAGCCCTCCATGGGCTGGGAAGCAGAGGAGCCCTCCATGGGCTGGGAAGCGGAGGAGCCGTCCATGAGCTGGGAAGCGGAGGAGCCGTCCATGGGCTGGGAAGCGGAGGAGCCCTCCCTGCTGTGGCTGCTGCAGCAAAGCGAGCCCGGTCCCCGTGCACAGAGCAGCTTTCTCCTGCTAATCCCTGCAGGCTTTGGAGTTCGGGCTTCACAGAGATGTCCCTTGCAGCCCCTCTGGAAGGGGGTTGTGGGATTCACCTCATGTTTTTGGGTTGCTCCCGGCGTGGCTGGGCTGCATCGTGGAGTGGAATAAGTGAGTTCGGTTGCGAGATCTCCAATATGAGAAAGTCATTAATACACGTGGTGGTGTTTGGAGAACGAGTCGTAAGAGACATTGAAGTGCTGGATTTGCCCACAAAGGGCTGTGCGGCGTTCCGACCTCACGGCTGACGCAGGCGTTTGCTTCTTTCTGAATTCCGACGCCAGTTACAGACCGAAGGAGACACACTGGGGGGTGGGAGTTTGTCCCTCTCTCACATAGGAAGTGGCAATACTCCCCGGAGTATGTCTCTGCAGTATGAAGTTTGGTATAAAATTCTGTGGGTTTTATGCTGAGACCTTCCTTCAACCAATGCTTGTGCTTGTGCACGTGTGCATTTCCTGTTAGCTGCATATTTTAATACTGAACGACATAATTTGACAGTGAGGAAGGATCCTAGAGGCTAAATAAGCATGCAGAGAGGTATAGACGACTTTTATTTTTTGTTTATGGGTCTCTGAAAGAATGATGCATATTCTGCTTCTCTTGGGGGACTGAAAGAGAACAGAGCCGGCGTTTCTCAAAGGTTCTGAGCTCCTGGTTTTCACGCCCACGGTAGGACGCGCCGCCGTCGATGGCCACTGACTCACTGCCGCGGTCGGCGATGAGATGGATAACGCTGACCTCTGTTTGCAGCACAAACGCGCTGCCAAGTGTCAGTTAACTGTGCCCGAGCAAAACGAGCCGTAACGTCAGCTCGGTGGCTTCTGTCTCGGGCGGTGGCTTTCCCGGGTGGTGGTGTGCCGGCGGGCGGGCTGGCACCGTGCTGGGCAGCACCAGTGCTCCGTGGGCTCCTGCCCGGCGGCCCAGCGGCATCATTTGCTTCTCTCTGGGCAAAACTGTTGAAATTTTTCAAAACGGTTCCTGTTTAATTCATGGAACCAAAAAGATGCTATTAAGGGGAAAAAGGACCGAAACAGGCGCTGGGGTAAAGTTCTGAAGATGGAAGTGGGGCTGAAGGGGTGAGTGAGGGTGTGAGTGTCCTTCTCCTGCTCTGGGGGAGACACAGTGTGGTAGTGGCGGGAGCTCCGGTTCTGCAGGTGTGTCACACTGGAGATGCTGCTGGGCACATGGAGAAGGTGGGGATCAGGTCAGTCTGTCTGTCAGGAAATCCAAATAGATGTCTGTGTTCGGGCCTCAACTCTTCCAACACCTTCATGGACAAAACGCGCTTGTGCTGCTGCGTGGATCCGTGCGGCATCTGTCCCTCGGACACGGCGTGCGCCTCCAGTCTCCTGTTGCAAATGGGATGGAGTGGTCCAGGGGTCCACAATGGTGGGCAGACACGTGGAATGCCTCTGCGTGATAAGTGGGGGCAGGACTCAGCCTGGGAGAGCGGTGGCTGGTGGGGGAGCACCGCAGAGGCAGGGAGGGTGGTTGTGCACTTTGCCTTCCAGCACAAAAATCAGGAGCATTAAACGGGGCTGACAGGCTGTGGCTTTGAAATGAAACGCTGGAACAAGACTAAATGCTGTCTTCTCCTCCTGCAGAAGGTGTGGAGGGGGATGAGAGGCAAACAAGGAGGGAAACAAAGTGACCGGAACGAGGAAAGGTTGAGGGCCAAAATGCAAACCCAGGGACCTGGGAGGGGGGACGGTGGCTGCCGATGGGGACAGGCTGTTGTGACACCAACCTCTGGTGCCACCAGCATGACACCCTCGTGCCTTCCTGCTCCTCACCCGCCGGAGCGGATGCTGCGAAGAGCCTGCTGCCCTGCCGCCAGGCACAGGGGACACGGGGAAGGGGCTGCCCATGTGCCGGGCTGGAGCTTAGTGGGCTCTGGCCAAGCGGGTTCCCACAGCCCGCGGGCTCTGCTGGCACCGCAGCCCAGCCTGCAGCCAGCCAGGAGTGCGGCAGTGGGGGCCGCAGCTGTTGGAAATACAGCCTGAGGGTGATGGACTGTAAATATTTGATGACTTGGGTCCTGAGGAGGGAGGGAAACTGCTTACAGCACCCAGGAAACCCGCGGCAGTCCCAGGGCGAGATGGGGGAGCATCGCTTTCTGCACGAGGAGGCAGAGGGCTCTTCTCTCCTCCCGTTGAGGAAGACCTTGGGGAATGGCTTCAGCTCCTGCCAGGGCTCGCGGGGCTGCCCTTCATCCCTCGCGTGTTCGCACACCTGGGGAAGCCCGTGGTGGAGAAGTCCATAGACTCCTTATGCTCCATTGGGGATTTTTAAGTGAAATTTTGCTGTTATACTGTTACTAGGCCATAAAATGTTCTTTGCTGCTTCTCATATTTTATAGGATGTTGTAACATACAGGATTTGAGTCTGCCTTGAACTTGCAAAATACGTTAGGGGGTATCTGCTAAGTCTCATCCTTCTCGTAACTTTTTTTCTCCTTCCTGTAATCCACTGACACGGAAAAGATTGTGGCTTTCCCATTTATCCCCCTTCTTGTTCTCGTGGTGACTGTTTCTGGGTGCAGCCCTGAGGTGCGGGACCTTGGTGGTGCTCGGCTCCAACTGCCCTCTGTGTCTCTCCACAGAAGTGTCTACGGCTGAATCCAGACGTTCCCGTGTGGGTTTCCAAGCAGCGCATCCTCTGCACCTTGAACCACAGCCTGAAGGATGTTCTGAACTACGGGCTCTTCCAGCCGGCCTTCAACGGCAGGGCTGGGAAGTTTCTGGATGAGGAGCGCCTGCTGAGGGAGTACCCCCTGAACCCAGACACTCCTGTCCCCTACTTGGAGGTAGCCATTGTCTTTTTTTTTTAAAAATGTCTGTGTATCTGTATTTACATCTATGCATACATGTGTATTTGTGTACATGAGTGTGTAGGGCTTGTGTGATCCCTTCCACTGCAGTCTCTGCAGGCACCACAAGTATTAACGCCCTCCGTCCCCCTCCCCGTTTTTTTCCGTTTCCCTCCCAGGAGTGCAAGCACAGAAATGTGTGTGGGTGTGTGTTTGCTCACGGAGAATCCGTTGAGGGAACGCTGAGACAAATACCTCTGAGTTTTAGTTGCTCGTGACTCTGTCTGCTCAAGAGCTCCATCACATCTGTCTCCGCCCTGGGAAACAGCTTCCCTCTGTTCTGACCCTGTTGATCAAAATTGCGTTTTGACTAGTGGTGCAAAACTGTCGTGGGAAATTGCAATAAGAGAAGGAAAGTCAGTCTTGTAGGTACGGAGGGAAAATCACAGGGAGATCTTTCAGTATGAGGCTGAAGGACTTGGGTTCAGTATTTTATTTGATTTACAGTTACTGTAGAGACTGGAATACGTCTGTGTGCTTTGACAGCAAGTGCCTGTCCCTGTGGGGGCCTCATTTGTGTGATGAGCATGGAGGATAATCAATACTATTTTCTGTTCCAGAAAATTAACTAGAGCAGAAATTAACCAAATTAACTCTGTACTTACATTCACTATAGGTTTTGCCTTGAGCTGGGATTCAGGTGATCACATGTAGGTGTGTACTCTGAGGGTGACCTGCAGAGATTTTTGGGCTCCATTGACTGTCACTGTGGACATCCCCACGGACTGTCGTGGGACTCCAGTTACCTGCACGTGGACTTCTAAATATAGGGATCTTGTGCTATGTTTTACCCACAAAGTC
This sequence comes from Tauraco erythrolophus, assembly GCF_009769465.1. Classification (NCBI taxonomy): domain Eukaryota; kingdom Metazoa; phylum Chordata; class Aves; order Musophagiformes; family Musophagidae; genus Tauraco; species Tauraco erythrolophus. The sequence continues at coordinate 196,246 of NC_141468.1, forward strand.
TATTTAGAACGCATTACACGCCTAAGCCGCACGAGCTCTTATAAATGCAAGTGCCAATGCTGTTATTATAACTAATCCTGACTAATTTGGAAAGACAGTGCAGCACAATTTCTTAGCAAACTAACATTTAATGTAGACAAAAACATTTGGAACAACATTAAGAATGCTTGCAAATAAACCTATGAGGCAGTAAATTCCTTAATTTTCCTTATACAGGCTTTAATACTTTGTTTTTGTATAATTTAGCGTAATATCCACGCTTAAGGTCTTAGCACTCACATCTAAATGCAGACTTGACATGGATATTTGTTGTGTGTCATCTCGATTCTTCATAACCTTGTAAGAATGGCAGCTGAGCACTGCAGGATGCACCAAAAATCCAGAGTCTGTTTACAAAGACATAAATCCTAAGCTGATGCCACTGAGGTTTCTTGGACCCAGAAGATAAATTAGCCCTCAGGCTGCATATGAAGGTAATCAGGTAAATGAGGGGTTTGTGCATATTGATAGAAAAATTACATTCCAAAGCAGGTACCTGCAGTAGTTCCCTGGAGAGGTGGGCTGCTGGATCTGTTCTATGCGATGGGGAGCTGTGGGTACTCCAGATTCCTTTATTGGGATAAAAGAGCAGCTGCAACGCAGGGTGTTGTGGTCAAGCAACGTGCACTGGGGTCTGCCTGCCCATCTGCTCAGATCCAGTTACCCTCCAGCACATTTGGTGATATTGACTGTGTCACGTATTATCTTACTGGTTTTTATCTACTGTCAGAAGCTTATGTGTCCTTCTTAATGAGGTAGTTATTTCGTTTGCATGCAGAACGCACCGTTGTGTTCTCACTGCTATTAAACATCACACATTTAGTTCATGCACCTGGCAAATTTGAATGAGATTTGGAAATTCATATGGCTGTACGTTCTCCCTGTGCAAGTCCGGTCTGTGGGTGAGCTGTTGGAGCAAAACCGCTGGGTTGTAACTAGCTTAGGGCCACTTCACTCATAGAATCATAGAATCACAGAATGGTTTGGGTTGGAAGGGACCTTGAAGACCATCTAGTTCCAACCCCCCTGCCATGGGCAGGGACACCGTCCGCTACACCAGGTTGCCCAAAGCCCCATCCAACCTGGCCTTGAACACTGCCAGGGATGGGGCAGCCACAGCTTCTCTGGGCAACCTGTGCCAGTGCCTCACCACCCTCAGAGGAAAGAATTTCTTCCTTAGATCTCATGGAAATCTCCCCTCTTTCAGTGTAAAGCCATTGCCCCATGTCCTGTCACTACACGCCCTTGTCCAAAGCCCTTTTCCAACTCTGTTGTAGCCCCTTAAGTGACCCCAGTCACTTCTTCAGCAGCGTTACTGCGCAGTTGGGAGCAGCTGACTACGTGTTGTGCAACGCAGCTCTTCTCAGATGAGGCTTTCCCCTTGAGCCTGGCTGGCACCGTGCGTTGCTCTGACATCAACGCCCATGTAGCCAGCCTTCCCTCTCTCAGTCCTGCCATGCTGACACGCTGCCCGGCCCCCGCCTGCCTGGCCTGGGGCGTCTGGGAGCCCTGCGGGACCTTCCCCAGGGCGGAATGCTGGAGAGCAGCCGTGGGCGAGCCCGCCTGGGCCGGCGTGTGCGGACGGGCAGCCGAAAGCGAGCGGTGGCAGAGCCGCGCTGCCCCAGCTCAGCCGGAGCGCTGCCCAGGCTGGGGGCGCATCTCCTTTGCAGACCCTCTGGCGTGGTGCCCCGTGGGGGTGAAGAGGTGCTGCTGAAGGGTGCTGCCATGACTGCACAGAGGATCCCTGGCACCAGCAGCATCTGCAAAGGACCAACGTCTGTAAATCAGTGGGCGAGACAGTTTTTGCCTTGGAATGATTAAAAAAAAAAAAATTGTGTGAGAAAACATCTGCCCAGTAGTACAAGTTTGTGATAGACTGAAAATGTGCTAATATTTTGCCAGTATTGAAAAGTAAGTGGGATGAGCTTAGTAACTGCAGTCCAAAGATAACTTGGTGTCAGTTCCAGCTGGAATAATGAAATGTTGATGGAGGATTAAGCTCGTAGCAATTCAAAATCTCGGAATACAATTCATCTGTTGAAAAAAGATCCAGTCAAACAAATCCAATTTCGTTCTTTAAGGAAATTGTAATTCTGCTTGATAAAGATAACTGCACAAAGGTAGCAGCCACTTGGGGGTACTTGATTTTGTTCTACACGATATTCAAGTTCAGGATTAGCACTATAAAACGTCAGCAGGACAAGTGCCGCTGGCAAATTAACCAAAAAGCAGTTGTCACCGCGGTCATCACGGCATAGATGTGTTTCTAGGGGGGTTTCCCAGGGACCAATGTCAAGCTGGAGGTGGTTATTTGCACTCAGGGATCTGGGTGTAAAAGTAAAATCACTGCCGATAAAGCCTGATCACACCAAGTTTGGCAGAGAATGTATCGATGTCTCTGTCGTTTGATAAGTGGGGGTCCCATCAAAGTATGCACTAAGTCACCGAATGACGAGGAACGAGGATTGCTTGCAAAGGAAGGACTCTCGTGGTGAAAAACAAAGTTTCTAAAGAAATTTTTTGAGCCTTTTGGTCAAGAAACCTAACGGTAATTGCCAGTGTGATGCTGTGGCACGATGTGACCCTGTAATTCTTCAGTGTGTACCCTGACGAGCAGTGAGTTGGTTTTAGGAGTGGTGGGGGTGGAAGTGGTTGGTAGTGGAGCAGTGTGTGGGTGACAGTCAGCGTACTTGAAGGGATGCTGGAAAGAGGCATGGCACAGAAAAGAGCAGCAGAAGTGATCTGAGAACAGAAGATCCTTCAAGGAGAGATTTAGAGCTCAGCCTGCTTACAGGGAAGTCGACTCAAGACCACTCGTATAAGAACCATCCTGGGGAAACCCATTCTGTTGTTAGAGATCTCTAATTAATTGGGAAGAAGCAGAACGAAGCCTACACCGTCTGGAAGCTGAAACCAGACAGATTAATATGAAAAGCTGATCAGAATTTCTTTAGTGAGGAAAGCAATCAACTCTTGGAGCAAATTATGACGGAGAACGGTGTATTCTGTACCTGTTGTTTTCAGATGGAGACTGAATGTGTTCATGCAAGATGACTTTCACTGGAGCTGCTCAAGAGCGGTTTGATGCTGAGTGGGTTTTGTTCATCTCATGTCTGACATTCTTCCCTCTTGCAGTTCCGGTACAAAAGGCGTGTGTACACCCAGACTTTGCTGGATGACAAGCAGTTTGCCAAGCTCCATACAAAGGTAAGGCTGGAGTCTAGCTGGAAGCTCAAAGCCCTGGTAGCATGTTCAGCACTCATGGTGACGATCACAGAGAGGATACCATGTTTTGGGATATTTCGGTCTTGCCCTACTGCCAGGCTGCAAAGCACTCCCCAGGAGTGGGTGGTGCTTGCTGAAGCCTGGGGTGGTTTAGGTGAGGGTACAAGCTGGAGGACCCCATCGAGCCATGGCATGGTGCCCACACAGGGACAGGCTCGCACTGCTTACGGGTGCTTACAGGCGGGTGTGCGGGAGAGCATGGGGGCAGCTCTCCGTGGGGTGCTCAGGCAGAGGAGCACATGATGGGCTGGCTGAAGAGAAGCTTTATGCTCTGGCATGGAGGAGTCACTAAACGCCTGGCGAGCACAATGGTGCTCATTGAGGAGCATGCCTTCCCTTCCCCCAGCGAGAGGCTGCAGCACGCCTCCGCCTTGCACACGGGCTTGTGGCCGTATCTCCAGCTTTAACCCATGTGTCTGGGTCAGGATTTCACTGGTAGGATCCACATGCGGAGTGGAAAGCACTCTTGGTCTACTGCAGCCCCCACGTGTCATGGGCAGTGATCAAGGCACGTGCCAAGATTAATGGTGCAGGCACTGAACCGTTGTCTGGGTGGCTGGAGAACAGGAGTGTGGCAGGAATGGTGCTTTTGCATGCATGAGTGTTTCCTGGGAGGAGAGGCACCCCACCAAAACCACCGGGCTCTGCAGCCAGGGACACCCCAGCTGGCACGGCCGGAGGGTCAGGGATGTGAATGGTGACCAGGCCTTGGGCATGTGTTGGCTGGATGCCCTCTGGCATTGCTCTTCCCCTGGATAGCTGTGGTGGTCCTGTTTTGTCACTTCTTGCCTAAGAAATTAAGACAATGATTGCGGAGAGGTCTGAGACCACCAGAAGATTCCTGCTGCCACCAGTAATTGTGCCATAAGATGGCATGTGGCCCCGTGAGGACTTTGATGGTTCCTGGGAGGCCGGGGCCAGCAGTGTGTGGGAGCTGTGGGACAGGAGGAAGGAGGGGGGCTCCGGCAGCACGATGCCGTTGCACAGCGAAGTGGGTGGCTGAACGCGCTGGGCAGCATTCGAACTGCTGGGTGGCACGAGGACACTCTCAGCCCCCATCAAACTCATTTTCTGGGAGAATGCGTGGGGAAGGGCTGGGGCAGGGAGCGGTGGCGTGGAGAGGCTCATGGGAATGGCCCGTGTGTGGGGGGCACTGAACTGGGAAAGGCACGCAGGGAACTTTGGGGATTCTCGTTTAGGAAGGACGTGGGACTGGCCGAGACCTCGGGGCTCCCTGCCAGCTCCGTTGTCGCTGTGTGTCACGAGCTCCCTTGGAAAGCCCCTGTGCAAAGTGACCGCGTCCCGCCAGGGCTGGGCACCTCTTGGCTGTTTTCCTTTTGCCCCCTGGTGAGACGTGTGCCATTGTCTGCCTCGGCCCTTCTCAGCTGCTCGGCCGCTCTCACCTGACAGCGGTGGCTCCGAGACACGTGCAGGAGGTGTCCCGGGCCGGGTGATGGCGGAGGCGCACCCGGGTGCTGTGCCTCCTCCTCGGCCTCCTGTTGGCACGCGTCGCTGTTGGGCACAGGGCGCCCGTGCGTGGCTCCTGCCGTGGGTCTGTCGCGCGGCGCTTTGCTTCTGGTCACATCTGCTCTGCAAGAGACAGGCAGGCCAGGGCGGTACCTTTTCAGTTAGCGGGTACAACTGCAAGAGCTGAGCTAGTGGACCCACAGACGTAGAGCAGAAGGGAAGAAAACCTTCTCCCAAAGGGCTTGACCTACCCAAAGGTGGAAATCTTCTTCGGGGGAAGCAGCAGGTCCTCTGTCGTCTTGTTTGCAGAGCTGCAGAAACAAGAAACAAAATGCTGCTGGAGTTCGGGTTTGACTCACGAAGATTAAAGTCACGAGGCTTCTGTCTGGTGGCATAAGAATATCCAGGCAGCAAATCTGGAAAGCTCTCAGCATCTTCCTGGCGCCAGGAAGCGTGAATCACGGTCCTCCTGAGCCCTGCCAGCCAGAGACCGTGCATGCCGGAGGGAGGGCCGGAGGCGCCTGCCGCGGGGGGACCCGGTGGCAGCAGCTGAGGACTTCCCCCGTGAGCGTGTGGTAGCCGTAAATGCACTTTATGAAATATTCACTTAATCTCAGTGCTTTAATTTCTACTTAAAAAACAAATCTCCTTCATGTCGTTTCTTTATTTTTAAACCATCCCTTGCCGATAAGATATGGCATCTGAGCGAGATCCTGCATCTCCGTTCCCTTTTGCCTCCATCAAGAGGATGCTGGTGAGCATTTCCTTTGGCTGGTGTTTTCGTAGAGCCCGTGGGCACCGTGGGCACCGTGGTGCCTGTGGAGGGTGGAAGAGGAGCCCTCGTCCTGCCCCACGGCAGGGATGCAGCGTGATGGAGGCGGCGGAGGCAGCCGCAGGGGGTAGCACCCCTGCGAGTGGGAGACGTACTCATGCGGGCCGCTCGTCGGAGCGGTGCCGGCGCCGAGAGCTGGCAGCAGCGGGGCTCACCCGCCCGGCACAGATCGACGCGGCTTCGCTGGGAGCGGGTGAGAGCGGAGCGTGCGTGTGCAGCCTCCTGGCAGCCGGCTGAGGGTGAGAGGGGCCGGAGAGCGGAGGGACATGGGCTCCTCTCTGGGACGGCGGCTGGCGGAGCGCAGAGAGCACCGGGAAGCTGCTGGGGACCGCAGAGCCCGAGCGAAGCGCACGGTACTGCCTGCTTCTGCCCCGTCGGCTGTGCCGCCTCCTCTGTGGTGCGCCGGGCACTGCCGGGCAAGGGGCCCCGGGGGTCAGTCCTGATGTGCCACCCAACCCCCGGAGGGATGCTGCGGGGGCTGGCGACAGGGCAGCACCGGGTGGGGGTCGTTCCCCGCGTCGAACACGCAGCAAGGGGGTGTCTCTGGGCCGACTCGCGGCACGGCTGGCTGCTCCACCGCGGGCTTCTGCAGGCTGAGCGTCGGGTCGGCCGTGCGGGGGTTTCTGTTCCGTCTGCGCGTTCGGGGGTCGCTGGTTTCTCTGGGCAAGCGGATGCCCGGAGAGGATGCCTCCGCGGGGCAGTGCAGACTGTACGTGTCGCTCGAGGCGTGAGGCTTCATCATATTTGTAGCGATACGTGCTCGCTGGGGCAGTGAAATACCGTTTTGTTCTGAGATGTGGTAATTTAAAGGGCTGTGAAGGGTTGTCTTTAGGTCCGACAGGATGGTGGGATGGCTCCTGAGGCTGTGGCATGTGCAAAATCGTCAGGCCTGGGGCTAATGGTCCCATCTGAACAAGGGCAAAGTATGAAAATGTTCAGAGGTTAGAGTCTGACTTTTAGAGGCAGGATACGCTACTTCAATCTTTTAATTACCTTTAAACACGATTCTTAACTCCCATTACAAAAGAAAACTGGGAAATATAAAAATACAATATAAATATAGATAAAAATATCTCCTTTTTTGGAGTGCCAGTGGACTTGTTCTAAGTGGGGAAACTGATTTTTTGTATTGCCGGCAGTAACGAAGATCAGTCAATCAGCCCCAGTCCCTTCTGCCTCTTGGGATCTGCAGGCAGCGGCATTTCTCACAGATATTTTTCCCACTGAATTGCAGTAGACTGCTCAGAAATGGGAGTGCAGAAAAAAATGCATGTTAGAAAAGGGCAATCGCATTGTGCTTATAAACGAAAATCTGTGCAGAAAAATCTTGGCATTTACCAAAACATCCACAAAGGACGTTGTGCTACCGGAAGACTTGGGATATTACCACCTGGAAGGGCAAAGCAGCAACACACTTAAAACACACTGAAGGTGCTTACTAGGAGCGTGTTTGCCGTTACTGTCGTGGGTGACTGACACTAGTCAGGACCAGAGGTGGTGGCCGCAGAGGGCGATCCCGTCCCCTCGTGCTGCGCACCGTACGGTTATGGTTACGGAACGGCAGCCCGGGGGGGCTGGGGCGGGTGCAGGGGCTGTGGGCAGAGCGAGGGCAACGAAGCAACGAGAAAGTGTCACCTTGGTGGACAACACCCACGGCAGGTCTGCGGCGTGGCTGTCATCACCTTTCCTGCTGGGGTTAGTGCGCGAGAGGGGTGGCTGTGGTGGGGAGGGGACGGTGGCACTGCTCTGCGGAGCAGTGGGACGCAGGGGAGGTCTTCATTGGAGGCACACCTGGGTGAGGGGAGCGCACACCATGGCCGTGGTGGTGCCAGGAGGAGGGGACAGCAGAGAGGAGCCAGCGCAGGCTGTGAAGGACCTCGGTCAGATACGGGCCGCTGGTGCTGGGTGCCGGAGCTGCCGCGAGTGCTGGTGCAGCGTGTGCCGACGGAGGCAGCGGCGGGGGGGCTGCACCCACCTTCGGGATGGAGGGCTTGTGCATGCCTGGGATGGAGGAGGATGTTGCCAAAGGCGATGAAGGCTGGGGCAAGGATTCCAGACCTGAGGGTGGAGAACAGGATGGTGTCTTGCTGTTTGCTTGTTTGCGCTGCTGACAGTGCCATCTGCATCCGGGGCCACCCTTTACAGCAAAAACGACATTGAACCTCAGCAACCGCCTTATCAAAGCTGGGCACAAGCGAGGCCGGTCCTGCCTCTCTGCAGCAGGAGACCTCTTGCTTGTCTCTGACTTCTCCTTCTGCCCAGACGAGCCATCGGAGGCAGGGCAGGCCAGCAGGATCTAACGGCTGGGAGCGTGCGCAGGCTGCCCGGGGTGCTGCGTGCCAGCCTGCGAGCAGCCGTTGCCCGTTGTGGTGTGTCACGGAATTGATCGTTGGACGTTTCTGTGGGAATCAGTGCGGTGTCTATGTGCTGCTGCCGAACGGCCTGTGGGAGAGCTCGTCCAACGGCTGGCACGAGGGAGGATGCTGCTCCTCGCCAGCCTCTTCCAGGGCCTGTGACCCTGCGGCAGCCGCCACGCTCTGGAAAGCGGGTGATTTGTCTTAATTCAGCTGCTGTTTAGAGCAAGCTGAATCCCAAGAAAAGATTAGTCTTTCCTTGATACTGAAATTGCTGGAAACATCAGCATGCGCTTGGCGTGAAGGGGATGTGTTGTCTTTCCGCTCCCACAGCGTGCCCGAGCCGGGTGCCCGCGGTTGGCTTCCCCAGCACCCAGCCCGCAGTGAATGGCGAGCAACAGAGTAATTTTTCTGCAAGAAGAATATCTAATTTATTTTCTTTCATTTCTATTCAAGAGAGAGAAGCTTGTTCCCTCGCACCAGTTTCCTCTCAATGAGGTTTTCTTTTCCGGAGGGTGTTGATTTTTCTTGCAGTTCGGTGCTAGCAGCGGATAATGGGCTGCAGCGTGGCGGCTGCCAGCTGGGCGGCTGGAGCGGTGCCCCAGTCCCTGGTGCTCCGCTGGTGTGGACCTCCTTCTCGCTCTTGTGAGCAAGCAGAAGTGCCTCAGACTTGCTTGGGAGTCATCTGCTGAGGCGGGAGTTTTGGATAAAGACACATGAACCGAGCCAAAGCACCGGAGCCACGGTTCGGGCAGCAGCCCCGGTGGCTCCAGGCTGAAGGGTAAGGGCAGAGCCAGGCTTTGGTTCCTGTCTCCACGGGGATTCTCCTCTTCCTCCTCCTCCTTCTCGGGCAGCAGTGCAGCCTTACCCACAAGGAAGAAGATGCCAAAGACAGGGATTACTTCCCAAAGGTTTTCAGGGGGCAGGTGGGAAATACAGCCCCTGGGCCCTGCCTGCCCGCAGCCCCCAGACCCTGCCTGCCCACAGCCCCCAGACCCTGCCTGCCCGCAGCCCCCAGACCCTGCCTGCCCACAGCCCCCAGACCCTGCCTGCCCACAGCCCCCAGACTCTGCCTGCCCGCAGCCCCCAGACCCTACCTGCCCACAGCCCCCAGATCCTGCCTGCCCACAGCCCCCAGACCCTGCCTGCCCACAGCCCCCAGACTCTGCCTGCCCGCAGCCCCCAGACCCTACCTGCCCACAGCCCCCAGATCCTGCCTGCCCGCAGCTCCCAGACCCTGCCTGCCCGCAGCCCCCAGACCCTGCCTGCCCACAGCCCCCAGACCCTGCCTGCCCGCAGCCCCCAGACCCTGCCTGCCCACAGCCCCCAGACCCTGCCTGCCCGCAGCCCCCAGACCCTGCCTGCCCGCAGCCCCCGGGCCCCGGCCCCTGCCCAGGCTGTGCCACGTGCCGCTGCTCGCACGAAGGTGCCTGGAGAATGAGAGACTTAAAACACCCCGTGAAAAAGCGCGAGAGAGTCTTACTCTGGTCTTTAATTTTGTGAGCATGAGTTTTTGTAGAGTCTTGGGGCTTTCTCCTCCCAGAGACAGCTGCTTCGCTCTGGCTGTAGCCATTCAAACGTATCGATGTGCAAATCGCCATCGTGGTCGCGCTAAATACGGTGCTTTTCTCACGGGAAGATCCGTTCTGAGTGTTTGTTTAAGCAGTCAGAGAGCTTTATATAAATACATCCAGGTTTTAATTTTTTCATATAGGAAATGGGATGCGACGCCTTTACTGGCTTCTGATTATTTTTTTATTCTTTTGATTTGTATCAAACTGCATTTGGGTGAAAGCTGAAATTCAGTTTAAATTAAAGTAAAGCAACATTTTAAATTGTACCTTTAGCACTTAAATAAATGTCGCTTGAATGTACTGGACACAGCAGGCGAAAAGTAAATTTATCAGTACGTATCTTTTGTATTTAAAGCTGACTGATCTTTTAAACAAAGGAAGATTTGGTTTGTATGAGTGGCTCTCATCACAAATTCTCAAAGGTATTTAAGTGCCAGAAAATGACTAAGTATCCGGTGAGATTTCAAAATTGCCTGAGCGGTTTAGGCATCTGCATAGCTCCCCTGGCTTTCAGTGGGAGGCTGACATTTGCTCTCTCTTCATGTCTAGTCACCTTAATACATTTGAAAACCTGGCCCCAAATCCCTCAGCTTCTTAGAATAATGAGATCTCATTCCTTTCCCACCAGGGTTTTATTCATAGGTTGGGGCAGGAAAACAAGCTTCCTTACTTTCTCAGTTCTCAAATCTCCTTTCGGCTCTGAGTGAATCAGTGCAAATAATAAGGAAAATATTCTGTTTCTAGCTAAATTGAAGTGGAAAGCAATCGGAGAGGAAAGCTTTTCTATGCAGCATAAGCTGAAAAAACGACATGGAAGAACGTAAATGCCAGCATTTGCTTCATTGGGAAAAGTGGATGGAACGTGCCCAGCAAGGGACATGCTGCGACACGTTTGTCGGGTTTGAGTTGATTTCAAGAGCTGAGGATGTTTCGCTTCTGATTCCGAACGATTCAGGAAAAGCAGGCTGGAATTCCTGGCCGGTGGCAGAAGGGCCGTTTCACCACTACCTTTTACAAACGCGTGGAAATACGGACGCCCGCGTCAGCCGTCACGCAGCAAACTGGGGCTAAACGGGTGCGTTTTAGGGTGGGCCATGCCTGTGCTGTAAGTGAAACGTTAAAGCCGGGATCGAGCCGTTGTTGGCTCGGCCCTGCTCTGTGTGCCGCGGCGCCCGGGGCTGCTGCGGTGACCATGGTCGCACCGGGGTGGGGAGCAGCTCCTGGAGAGCCCCAGTGTCCCTCTGCGGGGAGGGGGCTGATGGGGACGGCCGTGTCGTGGGGGAGGGCGGCAGCACGGCTCTGGCTGCACCGCACAGCGCCGGTCTGATTTTGATTAAGTTCTTCGCCTGGACCTGTGCCATGCGTTGGTGTTCATTCGGAGGTCTGGTGGCACTGGCTTGCCAGGAGCGGGCTGCTGGAATGGCTCCTGTGGCTGCGGGCAGATGCCCACGGGCTGCCAAGGGGGCCTGGGCACCCTGCCTGTTGGCAGACGCCTGGGCAGAGCTGGGGCTCCTCCGCGGAGGCTCCCAGACCCCCTGCAGCGTCTCTCGGGGATGCCGAGGCGGCCCGGGAGGCACCGGGTGTGCGCGGGGAGCTTGGCGCAGCGTGCCAGGTCCCCGGTTACTGGGCTGCAAAGGCAGGATGTGCGAGAGGCCTCCGAGGAATAGAGTCCCTGGAGCCTGGTGCAATGGTTTCGAGCGTACAGTGACCAGGATGGCTCTGCTAGCAATTTCCTGTTTACCTAATCCAATTTCTGTCATTTCCCAAACCTGGCTGTAGATGTAGCACTGTAGAGCTCCCTGGGAAGTAGCAGACTGCCTCCCCGGAGTTTGGGTATGGAAACGACGGTCTCTCTCTCTGGTCATAGAAATACTGAACTTGAACGAAACAACATTTTTTTCTCTAACTTTATTCTGGAAAACAGTTTAATTGAGTTAATTATATACCTTTTTGCTGGTAAAGAATAAGAAACTGGAAACTGTCTGATAAGGGGCAGTGTTGGGCCCCTCTGCTCGCTCGCGCTGCTGCTCCCCGTGCCCGTGGCCGAGTTGCTGCGGTCCCTCCCGTTGCCGCTGCGGTGCCCAAACGTGCAGTTCCAAACGTGCCGCCCTTTGGCAGTGAGTCGCGCACGGTGAGTCGCCCTGGCTGCTCCGCCGTGGCTCCCGGCACACACACAGCTCAGTGGGCCGGGCTGTGAGCCTGATCAGAGAAACCACCAGGCTGCCATCTTCTTTTCATTTTTCCCTTTTTGTGGTCGCTTTCCTTGTAATGCCTTGTTTCAGGTTTGTTTGGAAGTGGAGCAAGGCTGTCACCTAAATCCTGGGCATGGGATTCGTCTAACGCTGTAACGTTACACCTCTGGTAAATAGTCTTTTTCATCATCTATATTCTCAGTCTTCTCAGGCGTTTCCGTTGTTCGCTGAGATCGAGGACCAAACCCAGAGGAACAGAACTGGGCCAGGGAGGCTCAGGAGTCACTGTGCTGGTGTCTTACCCTCTCCTCATAGTGTTAAGTTTGTGAATTGCAGCAGCTCCTTAACGTGGGCACCAAGCTGCACATCTGGAGCATGATGCAGAGCAGATATGCTGCTACAAGGTGATGGAAAGAGAGTATTTTTCGGTGTAAAAGTTAACTGGTTGAGTCTCTGGACTTTACAAATTATTTTTTAAGCATTACTGTGGATTTGGTCGGAGACCTTGAATAGATGAACCTTCTTTGTTCTTCATCTGGAAATGCAGGGTGGTAATTGATTTCCCTCCAAGGGAAATTCCATGCATAGACCCATTAATGCCTGCTTGGTGCAGAGGACCATGATGACAAACAAACATCTACAGCAGGAGAATGCAGATCCCAGAATCAAGGATGCCTCTCTCTGCATCCTTCCTCCTTTTGGTCATGCACTCTCTCTTCAGTTTCCTTTCTAAATATAAAAAGTACCATTGAAAGTTGACGTAGTGCATCAACTTCCTACTGTCAAAAAGATCATAGAATCATAGAACGGTCTGGGTTGGAAAGGCCTTGGAGATCATTCAGTTCCAACCCCCTGCCATGGGCAGGGACACCCTCCACTACACCAGGTTGCCCAAAGCCCCATCCAACCTGGCCTGGAACACTGCCAGGGATGGGGCAGCCACAGCTTCTCTGGGCAACCTGTGCCAGTGCCTCACCAGCCTTCCAGTGGTTACTTAACAAAGATGTTAAATAGGACTGGCCCCAGTACTGACCCCTGAGGAACACCACTCATCACTGATCTCCACTTAGACGTCGAGCTGTTGCCTGCAACTCTTGGAGTGCGACCATCCAGCCAGTTCCTTGTGCACCGAGTGGTCGGTCTGTCAAATCCATGTCTGTCCAGTTTAGAGACAAGGATGTCTTGCAGAACAGTGTCAAATGCTTTGGACAAGTCCAGGTAGATGACGTCAGTTGCTCCTCCCTTATCCATCAATGCTGTAACGTCATCATAGAAGGTCACCAAATTAGTCAGGCAGGATTTGCCCTTTGTGAAGCCATGATGGCTGTCACCAATCACCTCCTTATTTTCCATGTGCCTTAGCATAGTCGCCAGGAGGATCTGCTCCATGATCTTGCTGTGCATGGAGGTGAGACTGACTGGCCTGTAGTTCCCTGGGTCTTCTTTTTTCCCCTTTTTAAAGATGGGGGCTGTGTTTGCCCTTTTCCACTCAGTGGGAACTTCACCAGATTGCCATGACTTCTGAAATATGATGGACAGTGGCTTAGCAGCTTCATCTGCCTGTTCCCTCAGGACCCGCGGATGCACCTCATCAGGTCCCATGGACTTGTCCACCTTCAGGTTCTTTAGATGGTCTCAAACCTGATCTTCTCCTACAGTGGGCGGTTCTTCATTCTCCCAGTCCCTGCCTTTGCCTTCCGTGACTTGGGCTGTGCCGCTGGAGCTCTTGCCAGTGAAGACTGAGGCAAAGAAGTCATTGAGCACCTCAGCCTTCTCCATATCCCGGGAAGCCAGGTCCCCCGTTTCCTTCCGGAGAGGGCCCACACTTTCCCTAGTCCTCCTTTTATCACTGACACACCTATAGATGCTTTTCTTGTTGCCCTTGATGTCACTGGCCAGATTTAACTCTATCAGGGCTTCAGCTTTCCTGACCTGATCTCTGGTTGCTTGGACAATTTCTCTGTATTCCTCCTAGGCTACCTGTGCTTGCTTCCACCCTCTGTAGGCCTTTTTGTGTTTGAGTTGGTCCAGGAGCTCCTTGTTCATCCATGCAGGCCTCCTGGTGGTTTTGCCTGACATGCATTGCTCCTGAGCTTGGAGGAGGTGATCTTTTAATATTATCCAGCTTTCTTGGCCCCTCGTCCCTCCAGGATATTATCCCATCGTACTCTACCAAGCAGATACTGAGGAGGCCGAGGTCTGCTCTCCTGAAGTCCAGGGTAGTGAGCTTGCTGTTCTCCTTCCTTGCTGCCCTAAGGATCTTGAACTCCACCGTTTCATGGTCACTTCAGCCAAGGCTGCCCTTGAGCTTCATAGAATCATAGAATCATAGAATGGTTAGGGCTGGAAGGGACGCTTCATGTTCTCCACCACCTGCTCCTTGTTGGTGAGAACAAGGTCCAGCAAAGCACCTCTCCTCGTTGTTTCCTCCATCACTTGGAGAAGGAAGTTTAGGAGGAAGAAGAAGGAAAATGGAGGAGGAAATGGTTTTAAATTCCTGAGCACTTAGAATAGTAGAAACATAAACGAGGACACTGCTGCTGGATGCTGGATGGGTCTGGGTCAGATGCATTTCTGGGGTTGTAAATGAGAGTCGTGGGCAGAACCTCAGGAGCAGAACTTCAGGTTAGTGCCTGGGATGTGTCTGACAGTGGCATAGAAGTGAAACTGCCGTGAGCTGCTGTCGCACGCACGGAGGTACGGCGTTTGCCCGTGCAGGGAGCAAGCACAAGTGCCTCCCTGCCCCTGGAGAGCCCAGGGAGGCTGCGGGGGCCTGCGAGGGCAGAGGGCACACAGAGATGTGCCACGTGGTGCACGGTCCCTTCCTCAGCTCGTGCCTGCACGTGTGCCCTGACCACTGGTGCAGTGCTCAGTGGGACTGGCAGTGCCATTCCTGGCCACGGGTTCAGCGGGGCCACGCGTGGAGCATCATCTGTTGGGTGAGGTTGGCATCATCTGCTGAAGGGCTGCTGGGAGGAGACGAGGGCTGTGGACAAATGGGAGTGGAAGGAACAGGGTTAAATCTGTGCAATCGGGCGATGGTTGGGAAGAGGCATTTTGGGATGGCATCCTGGAGGCGGCTGCTGGAGTTGTCAAGTCCCGTCTGTGCTGTTGCTGGCAGGCAGCTGTGATTTCCATCCGCGTTTCTGTGCTGAGCAGTAGCTGAAGGGGTACCGAGCAGGAGGCGGATGTCGCTTTCCGTTGTCGTGAGGCCAGAGGGGATTTAGGGGAGAAACACCCCCAAGCAGCGGGGTTGGGGCATGTCTTGCCTACCTGGAAGGGCAGCGCTTGTACTCTGCTGCAGCTGATGCTGGTTGCCCTTTCGCTGTGCTGGTGATAAGTGTGGGTGGTGAGGGAATTGCTTATACCTCATGGAGGTGCTTCCAGTGCCTCCCAGTGTGGGTGACCTGGCCCCGCTCCACCCTCTGAGGGGTTCTCCTTGCTCCTGTGCACCGTCCCGCGGTCGCGTTGAGTCTGTCTTGGCAGCTCTACCCGGGCTGCTGCGGTCTTGAGGGACGCGAGGGAGCACCTGGGGGTGGGCGAGGTGGTGGACACGGGGAGCGGGGCTGTGCTCCCACCACGGGATCAGCTCTGGCATCAGCTGTCCCAGTGAATCCGTCTCTTCTTCCCTCTCACCTGACTGCACTCCTGTCCCCGGGGCACTAAGGGGTGTGAACCTTGTAGGTGAGCTGCGTGTTTGTGGCTTTGTGCGTCATCTTGTGCGTTCCTGTGGCACTGGCATCTCCGCACGCGTCTGCGTGTCGCTGCGGCCAGAGCCAGCAGGTGAAGTACTGGCACGGGTGCGGTGGAGCTGCCGTACCGTAGGGTCTTGGCCGAGCTGTTTAGCTCTGCTGAGGTGGAGTCACGTCGCGGGGGGCAGTGCGCTAAAACGGCTGTAGAAGTTTAAATACGTGACCTGGCATGTGTGTGGCATGGCTCCATGGTGCTGGTTTCAGAAAAAACGTGGGTGGGTTTTAGGCTTGGTTCTGCAGAGCAACCTCACAGAGACTGTATTTGTTTCAAAGCGCGTTCACAGCCCAGCATCAGTTTGTCTCATCTTTGGAAAGTTTAATCTCGGTGACATTTTCTGTCCGACTTCTTACATTTCTGCTCCTCAGCCTGTCGGAGAAATAGCACAGATGAACTTTGTGGGTTGCAAGTTTTGGGATTTGAAAGCTCCTCTGTAAAATTGGTTCTAAAAGTCTGAAGTGTTCCCCTCAGAAAATTAAATTTTGACAAAATCAAATTATTATGCAAAATAATATGTGATGAAATTTTTCTTAGGAAGCCTTTGAAAAGAACTGGGACATGTTTCTCCGTCCTGTGTGGTATTTTCAGAATATTTTTTGCTATTTTCCAACTGGAAGCCTTCAAAATGAAGTTTGAAGTGAAGCACTTTGGAATTCATTTTGCATCATAAAAGATATAATTTTTCTATATCTAACAAGGGGAAAATGTTGAAACTTGAGGGTTTTTTCACTGGATGGAAAATCTGCTTTGCTCAGACACGTTCAGCCAGCCGCGCAGGGGTTCATGGCAGCAGGAGCAGTTCCCTGACCGTTGGCTGCAGCTTGACCGGTTGGTGAGAGCTTTTCCCAAAGCCTTCCCTCAGCTAATGGCACAGCATTCCTGCTGTGTCGGCCACTTTCCAGAGTGCCTTTCCTAAAGCTGGCTACTGCAAGGTTCGATGAAACTGAACTCAGATGAACCCAGCCAACCTGCAATCAAAGGCTGGAAGATCTGGGCTGGAAATGTGTGAGGTGGGGGTTTTCAGACTGTCGCCTGTCCAAGCGTTGCCCGCCTGCCTGGCAGAGCTGCAATTTCTGGAGTCTAGAAAGTTGATAAAATAACCTGTTCATCAACGTGGCTATCTAAAAGGGAAAAACCCAACAACCCACGAACCACCAGGCTGACTCAAAGGAGAGGCTTTAGAGCACTCAGTGCCCTCAGGAGAACAAGTTGGCCAAAGACAGAAAATGACACCCAGAATAAAGCACAATTTCACCGCAGACCGTGGCGGCTGCACCCGCTGCGCCCTGCGAGAACGGTTGGTGTTTGAGTAGCGTGGTCTTTCCTCAGAAGTGGTGTAGGTCCAGCAGGCAGAGGGGTGATGTGCCCCTGGAACGAGTCTGTGACACAACGCACCGCACACAGCGTAGGAGACGCGGATGGAGCCGCGGGCAGAAGGGCTCACCGCCGCTGCGATGCCGCTTAGCTGGCACAGCACCTTCCCCGGCCGGCGCCATGCCGTGCTGTTGGCAAACGCGGGAGGTTGCGCGTCTGCTGATGTGTCCATGTCATCGGCACGTGCAAGGCGTGCGGCTGCCCTCGCGGTGGTACGAGCAGAAGGTGCCTTTCCAGGGGGCTTGTGGTGGGGGCAGAGGGTGGTGGCCGGCAGCCCCTGACGGTTCCCATGGGGTGACCCAGCAATCCCAGTCTTGAGGAGAGGGATGGAAGGACCATGTCCCGTGTAGATTTGTGGCATGCTCTGTGACAGGATCTGGGAATGAACACGTGCCCTGGCTTCTGGTGGGTGCTGCTGCGTTATTCTCACTGGTTGCCTTGGGTCTCCTGGATGGGAATGTGCCTCTGGTGGCTTCTTTCTTCACGTTGGGGTGTTAACACTGTGTATTGTGTGTTTTCCTGGGGTGTCATGGCTGCAGGCAAATCTGAAGAAGTTCATGGAGTACGTGCAGATGCTAAATGCGGAGAAGGTCTGCAGACTGCTGGAGAAGGGACTGGACCCCAACTTTCATGATCCGGATACCGGAGGTGAGACTGGCTTCTGCAGAGAGGGGAGGATGACAGAACGTGGTTGGGGAAGAAAGTGTCCAGGGGACACAGTGGGAATTTGGGAGAGTGGTTGTGTTAGAGGAGGTTTAGCAAATGGCATATTGTCTGAAATGTGAGGTTTGGAACAGAGGGATGTAAGTTGAATTTCTCAGTTGTGTGTCTTCTTATGACACTTGGCTCTTGGGAGCATGACATTATGGAAGGCTCTTGGGAAAAGATGGTGTATGTGGGGGGAAGATGCGGAGTCTGGGAATACAGCAGGAAATGAAAGAGCTGTGGGGCTGGGCACCTTTCGGTGTGGGATTCCAGGGAGGATGAGGCTGTCTCTGAGATTGGCAAGTTGGGCAAATGCCAGTCGCTGCCCAAGGATCTCTTCACGAAGCAGTCAGAAGGTTTAAGAAGTGTTTTGGTGATCAGGTAAATCAAATCTTGGCCTCTGGTTTCCTCGATTTTTTTTTTTCTTCTTCTTCTCTTTTTTCCCATCTATGTGTGCAAAAATCCACCCCAGAGAGATCTGGTCGCTGGCTGGTGGGTTGTCTGCAGGCTCCTGGCTGTAAGAAGTGAGAATCAGACTCCAGCAGGTTTTTCCTTGCTGATGGGGCAGTGAGGGAGGACTTCTCCCCATTTCCCCCACTGTGAAGTGTCGTAGTCTTGTCCTGAGAGAGGAGTTGCTGTTTTGCTGTTCTTGTTTTAAAGTAATGGAGCTCATTAGAATTTATTGTAGAGTTGGACTTCTGCGTGTGAATCATGGGCGCATTACCAACCCATGAGCTCCAATCTGATTATTGATTTGCTGTGTTTCTGGCTCGGTTGGATGGCTTTTCAGGTTGTTTGTGAAACACTGACTACCTCTGCACTCGGAAATTTAGTGTGTCCAGACCATTTTTCAGCACCGAGATCAGGTGGCAGAGTGTGGTGTTGTTCACACTGTTAACTCCTCTTATCCTCTCAGATGATGTGGCTGCATCCGAACTGCCCTTTGGGAATGGCCTCTGCCAACTCCTGAACTGGGAAGGTGAAAGCTGGTGCAGCCGAGCTCTGGCAAGAACCATTTGAACAGCCCAGAAACGTTTACACTGTTTAATTTGCTGGTGCAGCTGCTATGTCTGGACCTGCCAGAGTGTCCTGATGAACAACTGCTCATATGAAAAATAGCTGATAGCACGCGAGCGCGATCACAGTCTGCCCTGGAGCATGTCATAGCATCACAGAATCATGTTTGGGTTGGAAGGGACCTCAAAGATCATCTAGTTCCAACCCCCCTGCCATGGGCAGGGAAATCCTCCACTACTCCAGGTTGCCCAAAGCCTCATCCAACCTGGCCTTGAACACTTCCAGGGATGCATCAAGAGGAGCGTGGCCAGCAGGTCGAGGGAGGTGATTCTCCCCCTCTACTCTGCCCTCGTGAGACCTCACCTGGAGTACTGCGTCCAGTTCTGGAGCCCCCAACATAAGAAGGACATGGACCAGTTGGAGAGGGTCCAGAGGAGGGCCACGAAGATGATAAGAGGGGCTGGAGCACCTTTCCTATGAGGACAGGCTGAAAGAGTTGGGGCTGTTCAGCCTGGAGAAGAGGAGGCTCCGGGGTGACCTTATAGCGGTCTTCCAGTACCTCAAGGGGGCCTACAAGAAAGATGGGGAGAGGCTGTTCAGGAGGGCCTGTTGTGATAGGACAAGGGGTAATGGTTTTAAAATAGAGGGAGGTAGATTCAGGTTGGATATTAGGAAAAAAATTTTTACCATAAGAGTTGTAGAACACTGGAACAGGTTGCCCAGAGAGGTGGTGGATGCTCCATCCCTGGAGACGTTCAAGGCCAGGTTGGACGAGGCCCTGAGCAACCTGATCTAGTTGGAGATATCCCTGTTCCTTGCAGGGGGGTTGGACTAGATGACCTTTGAAGGTCCCTTCCAGCCCTAACCATTCTATGATTCTATGATTCTATGATGGGGCAGCCACAGCTTCTCTGGGCAACCTGTGCCAGTACCTCACCACACTCAATGTAAAGAATTTCTTTCTTATATCTAACCTAAATCTGCCCTCTTCCGGTTTAAATCCATTGCCCCTTGTCCTATCACTACACGCCCTTGTAAAAAGTCCCTCTCCAGCTTTCCTGTAGGCCCCCTTTAGGTACTGGAAAGCTGCGATAAGATCACCCCGGAGCCTTCTCTTCTCCAGGCTGAACAGCCCCAACTCTCTCAGCCTGTCTTCATAGCAGAGGTGCTCCAGCCCTCTGATCATCTTCGTGGCCTCCTCTGGACTCATTCCAGTAGCTCCATGTCCTTCTTGTGTTGGGGACCCCAGAGCTGAACGCAGTATTCCAGGTGGGATCTCACGAGAGCAGAGCAGAGAGGCAGAATCACTTCCCTCGACCTGCTGGCCACAATTCTTTTGATGCAGCCCAGGACACAGTTGGCTTTCTGGGCTGCCAGCGCACGGTGCCGGCTCATGTTGAGCTTCTCATCCCACAGCACTGCCAAGTCCTTCTCCTCAGGGCTGCTCTCAATCCATTCTCCTCCCAGCCTGTACTTGTGCTTGGGATTGCCCTGACCCACGTGCAGGACCTTGCACTTGGCCTTGTTGAACTTCATGAGGTTCTCACAGGCCCATCTCTCCAGCCTGTCCAGGTCCCTCTGGATGGCATCGCTTCCCTCCAGCGTGTCCACAACACCACACAG
The DNA here is from genome assembly GCF_009769465.1 of Tauraco erythrolophus. Classification (NCBI taxonomy): domain Eukaryota; kingdom Metazoa; phylum Chordata; class Aves; order Musophagiformes; family Musophagidae; genus Tauraco; species Tauraco erythrolophus. The sequence continues at coordinate 216,458 of NC_141468.1, forward strand.
CTTGATGTCATCTGCAAACTTGCTGAGGGTGCACTCACTGTCCATGTCTCCAACAAAGATGTTAAATAGCACTGTCCAAACAGCTCAGCTCCACGTGGTTTTCGTGCAAGCCTTGCAAGTGTTTTGAGGGATCTTTCCTTACAAAGAAGGTCCTTCACTCTTCTAAAGCTGGTTCAGCCTTCCGGAGAACGGTGTATTGCAGAATGCAGCGCGCTGCGTGAGAAGATGCTGTGAGAGCTTTGGATCTGATACGGTTTGAATCCAGATGTTGTTTCACGGCAGGGTAGAGGCTTGTAGGAGCAGGCTGTGGAGTGCTGAAAAGGCTCTGTCAAACGTAGAGGGGGAAGAAGGAAAAACACCTGACCCAAATAGTCGTTCGGATCCAGTTCAGAACCGAGGGCAAAACCAGGGTGGATGCTGTGAGACGGGAAAATAGACTGTTGGAGCAGAGAGTCTGGGACACGTCGCTTCTGGAGTCCTAGTTCTTGTGCAAAACCACCTCGTTACTGCTTGCATGTAACCTAACGTGAAAGAATGAGCGAACTGCTGCTCAGTGCTCGTGGGTTCCAGATGGAGCTATTGTACCATCCGGCCTGGCCTCCTGCGTCTCACAGAATGCTCTTCACCCGTGTGTGCGTGTGTGTGTGCGTGTGTGCGCGTGTGTGTGTGCGTGTGTGCGTGTGTGTATGTGTGTGTGTGTGTTTTCAGACTCATCAATCTTGGTCCATGCAGATCCTGCCTGTGACTTTCTGTTGTTTTTTGGGTGATCTCCCCCAGGTTTGGCGTTTGTCTCTCATTTAAATGTGTGTGCTCCAGCTTCCAGCTGTTGTTATGCTTCATCTTCCAGATTAAAGAGCACTTTCGTACCCTGTGCCTTCACACCGGTGTTTATGCCTGGTAATCAAGTCAACATTCAGTCTTTCTCTCCTTAATTAAAGAGGGGCCAAACTCCTCCAGTCTTTCATTTGCAGGTATTTTCTCCAGTTTGCCTGTCATTTTTGTGGCTTATATGTCATTACGGCATTTTTAAGAGGTTTTACCAGTGCGGGTACCAGCCAGCCTGCTCCCGCCCGCACCGCTCGCCAGAGGCAGCTCCCCGCTCCCCAGCCTCCCCGGGCCATGTTTGGGACGATGGGAGTGACCGTGTATCTCTTGGATGGGACCCCACATTTCATCCTGCTAGATGGAGAGGCCCGAGAGGTTTCCCTTCTTGTTCCTCCTCCTGCGTCGTGTCCTGCCCCCACCATAACCTGGGCTTACTTGGCCCGTGTTGGCTGAACGCGGTGGATCCACTGAGCCATTCCTTGCCTGGGAGCTTTGTTTGCTTTGGGGGTTGTTTTCCTGCCTGTTGACTCCCCATGCAGCCCGGGCTGGACGATGGAAAGAGCATGGTGGGAGCATGCTGCTGGGCCGCCGACCGCAGAAGCGTGGCTGGGGGGTCCAGCTCGGCCCCCCGACCCGGAGCGTTTGGCAGAGCTGTGACCCCGGGGTGCAGCTGCTGCAGCCGTCTGGGGCAGCACGTCTCCTCCCCCATGTGTAGCTTCTCAAATGCACCATCCTGCAGGTCTCCTTGTCGGTTGCTCTGGGTTCCGGGATTGCCCTGGTTGCTCCTGGTTCCAGGATTGCCCTGGTTGCTCCTAGCACTCTTCCAAGCCTTTTGGCATCCACAAATCTGATCTGATTGCGTTTACTTCAGGATAGTTGATGAGGATCTAGAATATTCAAGTCCAACACCCTGAAGAGCCTCTTCAGTGCCCATACGGTTGGCCACGTTCCCCAGTGACCGCTCTGACGGCTGCTCTTCAGTTGGAATTTTGTTCCTTTGGAACATGCCTGGCTGGCATTTTATACCACTCATTTTTAATGCCATGTGGGACTCAGCCAGGCGTGAGTCGTACATCAGTGCAGCTCTCTGCATCAGTCAGACTTGGAACGTACCAAGGAAAGGAGTTACGTTGGAGTAGGAAGACCAGTTTACTGTAAAGCTTGGTTGGGCGATGTTAATAACGCAGGTATTCTTCAATGCTGTGTCAATTGAATTCCAAATCACTTTTCCCAGGATCAATGTTATTTCTCCGACTTGCAGTTTCATGGATCATTTTACTTGCTTCTTTTGGAACATTGGCCTGACACTGCTTTTCTTCTGGTCTTTCTGAATGTCCCGATATTTCAAAATGTATTAAAATGTAACTTTTTTTGGACCAGCAAGATCTTCAGGGAGAAGATAAGGAGAAGGACATGCAACATTCACTAGGTGTAAACAATTTATTCAGTATCAGGTTGCTCATGCCAAAAATCCTTATTTGGTAATGGAAAGAAAATTAACGTTTTTCCACAGCAGCAAAATAAAAAATAATAATTGGTCACCTTGCTATCTGTATTTATTAGCAATTATATGCTCTCTGCCGAGTGACTGACTGGCTTGCACGGGGCTGGGAAGTCATTTCCGTGTTATTAAATTTAAGCGGCAGCAGCAGAACCCCTCTCTGATAGTCCTTTGCCGGGCCAAATGGGGATTTCTTTACTCCCGTGTCATTCATTCTTGGTTTTTTTCTTCATTTTCTAATTTTCAGTTTGTATTGACCACTATCTATTTCATCATGTCCTGTTGTCAGAGTTGCCTCTGTTTGTACCTGCTGCCATCGCTTTGCTGCTGACCTGGGAGGGGCACGTGGCAGGGGATCTCCTCTTTGATTTATGGAGTTGTGGTTCTGGGTCACACAGAAATTGTTCTTCAAGACTTCCCAGTCGCCTTTTACTTTGTCTTTTTAATTTTAAACCTCTCACGTTCCTTGTGATTGATTACCTAATCTAGTTTCCCTTGGTTGATTCCCTTGGGAAGCATCAAATATTCACCTGGCTGGTTGGGACTTTCTTCTTTCCACGTCAGCCCTGGTTGGCGAGACAGCAGTCAAGCGTTTAGCCCATTTTTATTCATTACGTTGAGATCAAAAGGAGCATGCCCTTATGTTGGAGCGAAGCAGTATCTATAGAAAAGTGATCAATTTTCTCCTTTTTAGAAAATGAAATGATATTTTATTGCTGGTTGGATGGGACACCCAGCATTTTCCTTCAAGCTGAAGTTGTCCTGATAGTGCAAATGTTAATTTATACAACTTGGAGATAAACACTTAGAAGTTAATGTGTTTTTCTGTAGTGGTTTGTACCAAAATCTTGTGAAGGGCCTTTAACTTGCTGCCTCAGACACTAATCCACATGTGTTCAAAGTCCTGCTTTGAAGAATCAGTGGCCACACGGTTGATGATGGGATTTTAATGTCAACTCTTTCTCTGGTCCTGCTCGCCCACTCGGTACTTTCTCATTCTCGTGACGATCAGGCATCCGTGATGTTCTAAAATGGTGCAACTCTCTGTAGATTGCAGTACTGACAATTGGATCACAGTGCTTATTACCAGGAAAAGCAGTCCACATCCCTTGCTTGCTATCCGGCCTCCTGGCATTTTGCAAGGAGCAGAGAGGGGAAAGAAATCTTCCTCACATCCTGTGTCAAAGTGGTTTAATTCCTTCTGATATGATGCGTTTGCGCCGTGTTTCCCTCTTTGGAATTGTTTTGCTCATGTTCTTAGTTTAACATCTTCCTAATTGCTCTACCTGTTTCTCAGCCAAAATCGTTATCTCACCTCTCAGTGGTCGGGGTCAGGTCATTCGCTGAGAATCCTCCAGAATGGGCCGGAATGTTCCGTTTTGCTCCTGCCATGTGGCTGGTGAGTCGCTTGTGGTGGTTTTCGCCTGATGCCTTGTCTTGCATGTAGGACTGAAGGGATCTCTAGGATGAGGACGGGGGCTTTTCTACCCTTCAGCTTTCCTTCCACGTCCGTGTGCCCCGTTACTAGCAAATTTCTGCCCCTTAATCTCCCAGGCTCACCCAGCACTGAAGGGCAGTTGTGAGCTGTCCTCAGCTTCTGTGCGCAGACACGTAAACGCGAGTGCCGCTGCCTGGCTCTCATTTTCTTGGCAAGACTTCCAGAGTGCGGTGAAGGGCACCAGACTCATGTCAGCGCCCAGCCCTGAGGCTGAAGTCGATTGCCTGGACTGGGCACCTCACTCTGGGAAGCCCAAGACACCAGCATGGACTGGCGGGCTTGGTGTGGGGCTGGCAGGAGAGTGGCTCCTGCCATGGCCAGGAGGTCAGGTGGGATCGGTGCCTGTGGTGCTGGACGGTGTCCTCGCTGGGGCGGCTGAGTCCCACCCACAGCTGCTGCAGGTGAGCTCAGCTGTGCTCTGCTGAGTTGTCCACCACGTCTCCATTAGCTGTGGTGGGAACGTCTCCATTAGCTGTGGTGGGAGCTCACGTCCCCGCACGTACATGTGCAGGCTGAGCCCCGTCCCTGGGCTCGGCTTGAGGAACACAGTCTGCTGTTCTGGTCCCACACTTTGAACAGGCTTTCCTGGTGATGCAAGGAGGGGTTCTGCCTCTCGGAATGCCAGGTCAGATGACAGCGTGGCCAGTGTTAAATACCGAGCTAACAGTGCTGTCGCTCCATCCCTTCAGCCCGTAGCGGTGTTTGAGCTTAACTGACAAAGCGCAGACAGTTACCGGTAATAAATCCTTCTCTGGCCCTCCACTTTCTGGAGACAACGATGCCACAAACTTCCATCAGTGTTCTCTGTTCAGCAGCCGTCTCTCATTGCACCATCTCCAGGAACCCAAAATCTTTTAGGTCTTGTGGTTTTAGTTTTGGGCTTTGGCCTCTCAGGGACTTTTTGAAGGTCCTTGTCCCAAGTCCTTCTGAAACAGTGCTCCTCTCCATCTTTGCCAGGAGATGCCCACCCAGCCCAGCAGCCAGGACTCCCTGGTGTGGGAATCTGGTAAAACCTGAAACTAGAGAGGATACAAACACAGGGAGGAAACACTCTCTTTCCAGAAGGTCTTAGAGCTTTCTTGCCTACTACTCTTTATCTCCTTTAAGGACCTCGGGGATATTGTGTGTGGAGAGAGCCAAGTCAAGCCTCCCCTCTCCCACATACTCTGAAAACCCTTCACCTTCCCTTGGCTGGGAATACTTCTACACCGAATTTTTAACCCGGAGCTTTCAGGTTTATCAGCAAAGTGATGGAAGTGTGGGCAGATGTCCAATTAAGATTTCAAGAGAAGGAATAAATAAATGATGGTATTTCCAGTGCTTGGTATTTAGCGAAGATAGAAAAAGCTGCAGTACATAAGTGCTATTCTTAATTTCTCAGCCATCCTTCACAAAATCACTGTAGTAAAGCTACCCTCCTTTTAGGCAGAGCCGCACTGCCCTTAGCGGTGCTCCTTTATCCGCTGTGTCTCTAGGGATGAGGCTGCCCGGGATATTGCAGATAGGCCCTGACACCAAATGCTCCCTTCTGTGTGGCCAGGTCTTCAGCAGCTTGGATAATTACAAACACCATTTATTCTCCTTCCTTGTACAAGTGGAGGGAGGGAACCCAAACCCTCGATGTGTTAGAGATTCAGCCCTTCAGCAGCTACAGCTTTCTTCTTCAGCCGCTCCTGCGCAGCACAAGTGTTCCCTTCAACCCCATCCAAAGGCAGTTTGTAGCTGCTCTGCTGATTTTCGAGGCAGCAAACGTGGTATTACTGTTTCAAAGACTTTGCAGTGTGGATTCCTAATAAAAATGATTCATCCTCTCTCAGTTTCTGTAACCTTTTCTTCTTCGCCTCTTGACCTGGGGAAAAAAATGTCCCTGCAGAAATTATTTGTGGGTCGTTATCCATGATCTGTTCAGCACAGGGAAATCAATAGTCCTATCTGCCGCCGGCTACGTTTTCCAGAACGCAGAGGTCTCCCGTTGCTTATGAGCTGTTTCTTTTGCAAGAGAGAAGCCGTATAACCCGGCCCGAGGTTTGAGTCCCAGCAGCTCCGAAGGGGCCGTGGCTGTGCTGTAGGTGGGAAGGATGATGCACGTTTGCCCCGTTCATCTGGGCCACCAAAACATCTGCGCTTAACTCTCTCTCCAGTGTGTGCTGTTATTTCTCTTCCCAGCACGCGCAGCAGCTGTGGTCGGGACTTGTCATCCAGGTTGTCCCGTTAGGAGGGAAACATTTCCCTCCTTCTGCCGTTAGCGCAGCTCGTTCGTGTTTCTGGTGTCAGTGCCATGTTTGCTGGAGACGGGGGGGTTTTGCAGCCTGGTCACACCAGGGTCCCCTCACACCCCGTCTGTGGGTGCTGCACCCTCACCGTATGGAATCGTTCTGAGCAGAGCCCCTTCCCTGGGCCCGTGGGAGCTCCCCAGGGCGAGCTGGACATCCTTGCATGGAGCAATGTTCTCCTGCAGAGTTAAATCCAGTGGGCAGAGCCCCTTCCCGGGTGTGTGGGAGCTCCCCAGGGCGAGCTGGACATCCTTGCATGGAGCAATGTTCTCCTGCAGAGTTAAATCCAGTGGACAGAGCCCCTTCCCGGGTGTGTGGGAGCTCCCCAGGGCGAGCTGGCCATCCCTGCGTGGAGCAACGTTCTCCCGCAGAGTTAAATCCAGTGAATGATCTTCAGATAGCACTGGCTGCACCGTAAAGCCTTCTGTGCCTTGTGGTGCCAGCCCTGCAGCAGAGCCAACAGGAGGGCACGGCGTCGCCCCGGCCCCTTCGGCACAAAGCCTGGTGTCTGCGTTTGAGCTGCTTTTGGGAGTGGTTTTGAGCTGCATGGGGCAGCTGAAGCTCAGCACATGTCCCTGCCTCTGCGGGGGTCAGGGCACAGAGAAGAGCCGCGTCCTAAACCGTGGCAGCCTGTTTTGCCATCGGTCACGTTTCGGTGCTGCAGGGTTGCTGGGAAGATGTTCTGGGAAAGACTGAGGGTCTTTGAGAGAGATTGAAAGAAAAAATTCAGAGTTGCTTCCTATAGGTACGTTTTAAGTGTGTGAAAAAATACTCGAGAAGTTACCATTATTCTAAAATTGGACCCAAGCCCGAGCGATAGTTTGGCACGTAGAAAAGAGAGAGGTGATGTTCAGTACCTAACGTGGGGTGTCAGCCGGGGAACAGCGGGACGACGACAGAGATGGTCGCGTTTGCAAAGAAGCGTTCCTGCCTGCGTGCAGCCGAGGGGGGCTGTGGCCCCGGCACCGTGCGAGGGCAAATAGCAGCAGGAGTGACCAGCTGGGGAGAAACACTTGCTGTGCACGACAGTGCTTTCCCAGCCTTCTGCTTACCGCTAGGAAAAAGCCCTCTGCCCAAGGCGGGGGTCTCGCCCCTCCCTGCCCCGGCTGTGCCGTGCCCAGCTGTGCCCGCCGTGGCACGACGCGCTCAGGGTACACAGGCACAAGTACCTGATTAGCAACCTGGATAACTCACCTTCATACATGATACATTTTCTGTTGCTTTCGATTTTAGCGGCTAAAAGTTACACTTCGGTTCAGCAGCAGTTGTGGGTAGATGGGAGAGACACTGGATGACACTCCAGAGGCTTGTGGTTTGTGAAGCTGTTGTCCTTCTCAGCTTGAAATCTGTTCATCTCGTTGCTTTAAACCTTCTTTTTAAGCAAACTCGTGGCATCTCCTCTTTGAATTGAATGTGCGACTGGAGATTAGTGAAAAATGATATGTTTGCATTCAGCTGAAATTGGAGATGGAATGTCATCTTGTAGCGTTTTCACCTACAGCTGGAGGAACACTACCACGGCGCTCTGCTCATACGTGGTGGTTGTCGTAGGCAGATGTTTTCTGTTACTGTGTGCTGCAGGTCTGCACAGGAACACCGTGTAGACAGAAACCCACCGCTCCAGTAGTTTGCATGGAAACTGTGACATCGAGCCTGTCGTCACCTCAACTTGAACAGAGATCTTCCCTTTTCCTAGATGATAAATTACCTCCTGGAGTAACATAGATTTACAAAAGTATGTTTTTTTCCTAAATTCTGGTATCAGAGTGGAGAGGTTGTTCCTGCTCGTGCTGGAGCACTGTCTGTAGCTTGTCTCCTTCCCTTGCCACGTGAGTTCCAGTTCCTGTGCCACCCCTGGGTGCAGGAGTCCCGGCAGAGCGGGGGGCTGTGGCAGGGTGGCTGTCTGCTCTGCTTGTCCCTTTGCCACCGGCTTCTGGGGGGTGTGTGGGTGACAGCCAATGCAGAGCGGAGGTGGCTGCGGTGGGCAGGAGCAGGGACCTTGCTCCGGCTCTGAGTGTGGGAGCTCAGAGGTTTTATTCGGCAGCGCAGCCTGGTTTGGCGTCGTTGCTTTCGTGGGAGTGACCAGCCTGCGGATTACCAGAACACCTTGTTTGCAATTAGCACATTAGCAAAGCTTTTCATCCTGAGCCTCTTTTAGCAGAACGAAGAGCAAACATAGTTACAAGACAAGAATGTAGAGAAAACACTCCAGGTGGAGTAGAAATGAACTTCTGGGAGCTTTCCTGGACTTGGACCTGCGTGGTGCTCCAGCTGCCAGAGCAGTGCTCTCGGCGCGGTGCCCCAGTCCTGCGCTGCTCTCGCCAGCCGGGCTGCTGGATTGCAAGGTCCCTGTGCACAGGGAGGTGCTCTGAGAAGCGGTTCCAGTCCCCACCTCTGCTTCCCCACAACCTGCTGATTGAAGGAGCAGTCCCACCAGCAGCTTTCTGGACTCAGGCCGTCTCACCTGCTCCTTCCCAGCCTCCTGTCCCTCGGAGCACCAGTGGTGCTCCCCAGTTCAGCTCTCGTCTGCTGGCCCTGATATGCTGGTTCAGATTTTGGCTGCAGAATTTGATCTCCTCCCATCAGGGATCAGGTGCAGCGGAGCAGCCGCCGTGCACAGGTGGGTGCTGGCTTTGCCGTGCGAGCGCTTCCCATCGGAGCAGTGCAGGGAGTGTCAGTGGGAGCGGGGGTGTCAGACCCACCCTGCGGAGCTCGGCCGCCACAGCCCACGGCAGAGCCCAGCCTGCAGCTCCTTCTGCCTGCGGGCATCGTTCTTGCGTTGTGCACCAAGCAACGTGTTGTTCTGCTGGTTCTCGCTTTCTGCTACGGATCTTGTGCGCTTATTAGTTAATAACTTTAAGCATATATTTGGATACGCACGTTTCCAAGAATTAGCAGAGCGTAATCACTAAAATCCTCGATTAGGTGGTGATTAGATTAGATTTAGTGCACAAATTGCGAGCTGCAGTTCGTTCAGTGCATCTTGAAATGCCTTGTCTGGACCTTTCTCAGTCTTCAGGATTGAAGATAACGTGATGGATTTTTCAATTGAATTTGGCATATTAGTAGCTGAGACTAAAGGAAGATTTGAAGCTTTGTTTTCTGTGTCTTTTGCCTCTTTGAAAAGTTTGTCTCATTTAAACTGAGATATTGAAAAAGGCTGGTGGTTTAACTGTGTGTGGAGATGGAAGTGGATGCCTGGAGCAGGGACAGATGAGGATAGTTCTGTCCGTATGCACAGCCTGAAGTTTGTAGCAGTCTGAGTTCTTGTCACACTGCAAGGGCCAAATATGTGCTCTCAAAATAATTAAAAATTAAAAATAACCATAAATAAGGAAGAGATTTCATAGAAATTATGGTGAAAAAGCAGTAACTGAAAATCAGTGGTGAGAGAAATTAAAGCAATGGTGTTTGGCACAGAAGATAAGTGATGGTCCTTAAGAGACCGTAACTTCACTAGACTCTCCTCTAGCTTCCCTTTGCCTTTGGCTGGAGGTGGCCTTGGCCAAAGAGCTGGGACATGGGAGCTGGGGAGCTGCACAGCAGCTGCCTTCAGTGTTGGTGGAGAGGAGGAGGAAGGCTCTCCTGCCCCAGGAGCTCACCCACAGTCACCTGCTCTTCATCCCCCTCGATGCACGGTGAGGGTGTGAATCGGCACCCCACATCCCGTCCTGCTTTGGTGGAAGGGCAGACCGTGCTCCCACCGCAGCTGCCCAGCGCTTCTGGACAGAAACCACAGCAGTGTCTCCGTGGACTCCACCGAGGTCTTCCAGGAACCTGCCCCGGCACCACGTCAGCAGCGCATCCAGCCGCCCGCCAGTGATGACGTTTTCCACCGTTCCTCGTGCTGCGCCCGGCGCTGCTGTCCCTCCGTGTGAGACACGATTGAGATCGCTACCTGTAACCCTCGCCCAGCCCTTGTCCTCATGGCGATCGCTGAGCCGAGGAAACATTCCCACTGCTTTTCCTCGGGTGACATTGCTCGTCGTGTGGACACCGTTACGTTCCCACTTACGTCGGGAATTACCTTCGTGCTCAGAACACATTCCCTGTTTTCTGGCTGTAAGCACAGCGCCTGTCCTCTGCCGGAAGGTTGGCCGTGGGGCAGGGGGCGCATGAAGCCGTTTTGTTCGTCGTGCCGTCGGTATTTGCCTGATAGAAGAACACTGTGTGTGTGTCCGTGAGGTTTCTTGGAGGTTACTGCCTATTTTCTTCCAGGTGGCTGCAAAAAATGATTGACAGTGTTAAGCTGAGGACAGGTCCTTAAAAGACCCAGCTGTAACGTTCTCATTTACCGGTGATTCCTCTTACTGGTGAACCCATCTTTAATTCTTTTGACAACAGTCTTCAGTAATCTTCATTTTTTGATATTGGTGTCTCGTAGCGCAAAAGCCAGGGAGTTTTAGCAAGGCCACAGAACCTTGTCTGACCTCTACCTATCTCATTTTAAAATTTGGCTAATAGCAATACTCCAAAATTAATATTTGTATTCTCTTTTTGTTTGTATCTCAACCCATTTTATTATTCTCATTTAAATAGTTATTTCTGCTAAATCGAGAGGCTTTAATTTATGTGCAAATTAGGTACCTTTCTAAAAAATGCATAACTGTATTTCGAGCTGATGCATCTTATTTTAGCTGGTGTCCGCATTGCTCCGTCTGTGGCACGGAAGATTTGGATGGAAAGACCTAGGGATTTGTTTGAGAAAGGCCGTACTTTTTTTTTTTTTGTAATATTGCACTCTGAAAAAAAACAAATTTATTTAGTTATACTCAAAATGTTCAGAAAATCGTTCTGTCTCTTAAGGAGACTTTACTCATTTTATATCAAAGGGTGTTTTTCCTCCCACGTTTGTGCCATCCACTCAGCCGTGGGTGGGCGAGCAGGGTCCTTCTGCAGCTCCCACCTCCCTAACGCCGTCAGGGTGGGACGGGACCCACTGTCCTGTGTCAGCACCGTGCCCCTCACCGTGTCCGTGCGAGGACCGCGGGGGAGTCCCGTGGGAGGTGCGGTGGGCAAAGCTGTGCTTGTGGCTTGCAAACCTGGCACGGTGGTGTTTGCCGACAGCTGGGCACTGAAATCCCATCCTTGAGGGACGGGTGGGAAGGGGCTTTGCCCATCTGGCACAGAGGTGCCTGTCTGAATTTTGGAGCTTCCTGCAGGGACAGAAGCAGCAGATGTGCCCCGGGGCTCCTGCTCCCACTGCAGAACAAAAGCAGAGGGTGGGTGGGGGCTGGTGGGGTGCGCGGTGAGGGAGGGCGGCCGAAGGGGTGTCTGTAGTGCCTCTGTTGCCTGCTCCAATTATATTCCCAAGTGGAACAAGTCCTAATGTGCTGGGCAGTCCTGGGAGTCGGACTGATCCCGGTCGGAGCTGAGACTGAACCAGGTGGTGTGTTTGTGCCAGCTCTGCCGCACGAGTAGCCAGGCTGCTCGGGCGAGGGGGGTCACACACGCAGGTGCGGGCACGTTCCTCCCGTTCGGGGCGTTTCACGAGTTCGGAGCTTTCTGCCGGTGACGTGGGGCGGTGAGGAGCGGCTGCGGGACGGGGCTCTGGGCAGCTCTGTGGGTGCTGCTGGTGGTGCCGGGGGGCATAGCTGTGCGTCAGCCTCCGAAACAGCTGGCGGTGCCGTGGTGCCCGCCGAGGGGCGGGTGCCCCCGCGGTTCTCACCCCTCTCTCTCCGGGGCTCTGCAGAGTGCCCCCTGACCGCGGCTGCCCAGCTGGAGCTCAGCACCGAGATGATCAAGGCGCTGCGCAACGGGGGAGCGCACCTGGATTTCCGGACGCGGGAGGGAATGACAGCTCTTCACAAGGCCGTCCGGTGCCGCAACCACGTGGCGCTGCTGGTGAGTCGGGGGGAGCCGCCGTGGGGGCTCTCCCTCCCCTACCCTGCGCCCCGGCGCCAGCTCCTCCGCCCGCCCCATCTGGGCTGCCAGCAGGGTTGTGCCCTCCCTGGGCGAAAGCGTGTCCTGCATTACTGTCGGGGAGCACAGCCTGTTACAGGAGCGTGGCACTGGTAACGCAGTCCCTGCTGCCATGGCTGGAGCATCCCTGGACCCTCCGCGGGGCAGGTTTTCCCACCACGCGGCCCCCGAAGCCGCAGAGCGAGGCAGGCACTTCTCTTGCAGACGCTGCTGGACCTGGGTGCGTCCCCGGACTACAAGGACAGCCGGGGGCTGACGCCCCTGTACCACAGCGCCATGGTGGGGGGGGATCCCTACTGCTGCGAGCTCCTGCTGCATGACTACGCCCGGCTCGGCTGCGTGGACGAGAATGGCTGGCAGGAGATCCACCAGGTGGGACGGATGGCGGGATGGGACCCGGATGGGGTGATCGCTGTCCTTCTGCCGATGGAGGGGCTCGTCCCGTCCCCTCGGGTGCTGCAGGGACGTGGTGCCCTGGCGCGTGGCGGAGGCACTGCTTGGCAGGGGTGGTCAGCACAGGGGCCAGGCTCCTGTGTGGAGGACTTGCACGTAGTGTGCCAGCTGTGGCTCCCATCCCAGGCCAATGCTCAGGCTGTTTTCTTCTGGCTTTGGTCAGAGGGATCTGGGATCCTCCTCAGATCATGACAGGCTCATAGGACAGTGCTCAGGGATCTTGGTCCAATTCCTGAGGCACCCTGGTTCCAAACCACAGTTGTATCTGTCCCAGTTTTACACATCGTCAAGTGGATTTGGAGTAGGGAAGATATTGGCCAGGGGTTAGGGGACCCGAGCTGGCTTTGTGCTTCGAGACCGAGACCCTTTGGGAGAAGTGAGGGTCACTGGCTCTGTCTGGAGCCCCCTTGTCTTGGGCGGTTGGGAGGGCAGGTTGTCTTTGGGCCCGTGGCCTCCTGAAGCACCTGGCTCTCAGCCCCTGCAAGGTGGACGAGCAGTGGCTCAGCTAAGGGTGAGTGCACGAGAATGGAAAAACAAGAGATGTCTGTTTGTGATCTCAGTTTGCTGGATATGACTGTCCTCTTTCCTGCCTCCATCCTACTTTGCCGTGGCAGATCTTTGAGGATGGCTGGTCCCAGGATGGACCAAACATAGAGGAAAAGGCCACACCAGTTTACTAGAGATATCGGTCTGTTGCCCTCCTCTTTGCCTGCTTGTGCTTTAGGGCTTATTTTCACTGGATAATTGTATAGCGATAGCAGACAGCCTGGAGGAGATCCTGGTACCAATATGATGCTGATCCCAAATTTGCAATAGATGTAGAGGTCATTTGTCCGGTAAGTGTTCAGGTGTATGTTGCTGTAAGGAGCAGCAGTGTCTGTACATGCATGTTAATGGGACTTTTCAGGTTACAGGTCCCTCCTGATTCAACTTTTCTACCATGGATGAATCCCACAGAGGATGTTATAGGATTTATCATCTTCCTGCTGCTCCCTGATTTTCTATTTCTTTTTTCCATTATGTGTTTCGAGCAGGCATGTCGCTATGGCCATGTTCAGCACCTGGAGCATCTTCTCTTCTACGGAGCTGATATGACTGCACAGAATGCCTCAGGAAACACCGCGCTTCATATTTGTGCTCTCTATAACCAGGTACGTCTGTGGGATTTGGGGCAAGAGAACAAGAAAGTGTAGATGGAGCACCAGTCTGCCTGAGATAGAGGGAGCAAAACATTGGGCTGGGGCACTTTCTCATTGCTGTTACTGTTCCCAGACCCGGAAAGGTTCTTCTGCATTGTATCCACGCTCTGTCCTGGGATGAGGCTGTTTCTGTTTGCAGCACCAGTCTGATTCTGGATTTCTCAAGAGGCAGGTGGCCAGAGAAGAGAGTCCGTAGCTTAGTCTATTCCCATTTGCAAGATATTTTTGCTGATTTACTGCCTAACTTGTTCTGTAATTTTTCCTCTGGTTCCCATTCCTACTTCACAGCAAGCCCCTGTTACTGGTCGGGAGGGAGCAGTTTGCCTGGGTGGGGAGTGCTAATTTGGCCCAGGTGCTCATGTTTAATTTGAGGCAGGTACATGCCCCAGGCAGGGTTTGTTGGGTACGTGGCTTTCAGCCTGCTCTGGGGAAGGCATGTGGGCTGGGGACCTGCTCTTCCCACAAATGCCCCTAAATTCTTCCTCCTAATTTCTGAATTTTGAAGAAGGCTGTCTGGGCAATGTAGGGCACCATTTCTGTTTTATTTACTGGGTGGTCACTGACCTCAGTTCAGGAGAAATTGAGGGTGGTGGAAGAGCCCTCTCTGATCTTGCACACCCCCTGCTCTGTTTCTGAGACGTGGAGGTCAGTATCTCAGGATTTCTCTTGTAGGTTTTATTCCTTCCTAAAGATTCTATACATGATGTGTTTTGATTATAAAGGGAATTTTCAGTTTCCGAGGTGTCCATGCTTTGAAAATTGGGTACTGCTATGTTTTGCAATAGGCAGTGGTACCTGGAGGCTGATTTGTGACTTGTTAGGTGGTAGGTACGTTCTGCACATCAAGGACTCTTGTACCCCATCCACTGGGGTGGTTGGGTAGAGCGGCATTAAAGAGTGCAGGAGCTCATAAACATGTTGAATTAACATCAGTTAGAAGCACAGAGCGTTCAAAACAAAAACAGTAAAAGGCTTTAGGAAGGAGCGATACCTGAGACCCTGTGTGGTCACTCACTGTGCCCGTAGCTGTGCTCTTGGGCTGTGTTTGGGCATGGCCATGGTGCCAGTGCCCCAGAGCTGCATGCAGGCGGGTGAACTTGATCAGCTTGGGGCTGGGGGTGACCAGTTCACAGGGGCTGAGCATCCTTCCTTGCTCTTGCCGAAGGAGGCTTTCTGAGCACAACGACGCTATGTCTTTGTTTCTTCGTTGTCACCAGTCTGCAGTGCTAATTGGTCTCTCCCCCTTGCTTGCTTTCACAGGAGAGCTGCGCTCGAGTCCTCCTCTTCCGCGGCGCGAGCAAAGAGATCCGCAACTACAACAGCCAGACGGCGTTCCAGGTGAGGCAGCGAGCTCCATCCCGCCCAGGCCCCGTTCCCCTCAGTGCTCCTTGTGGCCCCCGCCGAGGGCACCTCTGCAACGTGTCTTGGGCAGGCGCAGGGTAAAGCTTGATGGAACAAACCCACTGGTTCAGAATGTCTGTCCTGACACCAGCTTAATGGCTGGAGCAGGAGGGAGGAAAGGGAACGTGGCGTACAGGTGGAAAGGGCTGTGAAGGTGGTATCTTATGGTGGGAGGCTGAAAGACTTGGCTCATCTGGTCATGTGTAACAGAGGTGGAAAGGAAATGTTGCAGTAAATGTTAGAGAAGGAGCAGAAACCTTAGAAATACAGAACAGTATTGCTGCAGAAATGAATGCACCTAAACTTACTGGTAATAAACTGCAAGTCAGAAGGCCTCTGGCCATGAGAGGAGTGAAGCTCTGGCATAGCTTTCCAGTGAACATGCTGGGTGACAGGTGGAGAAGGGAAACTCGGTCATTTTGCAGTGTGACTCCTTCTCTAAGTTTGCCTGTCATGGGGAGTGACTGCCTGCAGGCTGCAGTTTGCGATGCAGGAGGTCCCTTCCCATCCAAGGTCTGCTTTGCCCTTCTTTTTTGGAGTTTTCTGAACTTGGAACAGCCATCGTGTCTGTGCTCTTATTGAAGCACAGTCATTTGCCTGAGGACCTTTCAGAAATGTTGTTGACTCGCTGTCCAGCTGATACTAATCTTCAGGTGTCCCTTGAGAGCAGAGAGTGCCTGTCAGCATCTTAATCGTATCCTGGTTGGAGTAGCTGCAGGTGAGCTCGCTGACTGTTAGCCCTTCAGAAATGCTTGTTCTCGCTCCTCCTCCAGTGGTGTTTACAGCAGCTTTAGAGCACGGAATCTCAAGTGTGACCACGATGATGTCATACAGTCCCCGCAAACGTCACGCGTGGTCCCTGTGAGAAAGAAGCCCTGTTGTGGGTGCAATCGCTCTCGCTGCACGTGTGCGACTGCGGCCGCCGTTGGAGGGGCAGCACGTCCTGGTGCAGGCGGGCAGGGGGTGGCTGGGCAGGTGCTCTGCACGTGCTGGAGATCTGCCACGCTGGGTATGTCTGGTGAGCCTTGTGTGTCCCGAGGGACTGACTTGACTGAAAAAGCACCAAATCCCTGTGCAGCGGGTGTGCCAGGAGTGCAGCGGGTGTGCCAGGAGTGCAGCGGGTGTGCCAGGAGTGCAGCGGAGAGCCGAAGTGCTCTCTGACCCGACCCGGCCACTCACTGGCAGCCGCAGTGAACCAGCTGTGGTTCTCCCCGAACCCCCTGCTGCAAGCTGCTGCAATGGTGCTCTGTTCTGCATGAGGATATTTCATTTAAATTTCAAGTATATTTTAATTCAAATTAAGCATCCTGTGCTAGAAAGAGTACATGGAACGGTGTGTCTGCTTGCCGTG
Source organism: Tauraco erythrolophus (assembly GCF_009769465.1). Taxonomy (NCBI): domain Eukaryota; kingdom Metazoa; phylum Chordata; class Aves; order Musophagiformes; family Musophagidae; genus Tauraco; species Tauraco erythrolophus. Next base: position 232,881 of record NC_141468.1, read on the forward strand.
ATCGTGTATTGGAATCGGGCAGCGTGTGGAGATAATCAGTTACGAGTCACTCGTGTGTACGGCGTGAGGAACTAGAACCTCTTATGTAGCTTCAGGAAATGAGTGCATTGCTTGGAGTCTTGTTTCTTCGTTAGTCATAGAACCACAGAATGGTTTGGCTTGGAAGGGACCTCAAAGATCATCTAGTTCCAGCCCCCCTGCCATGGGCAGGGACACCCTCCACTACACCAGGTTGCCCAAAGCCCCATCCAGCCTGGCCTTGAACACTGCCAGGGATGGGGCAGCCACAGCTTCTCTGGGCAACCTGTGCCAGTGCCTCGGTACCCTCAGAGGGAAGAATTTCTTCCTTAGATCCCATGGAAATCTCCCCTCTCTCAGTTTAAATCCATTTCCCCGTGTCCTGTCACTATATGCCCCAGTCCAAAGCCCCTCTCCAGCTTTCCTGTAGCCCCTTCAGGCACTGGAAGGTCTCCCTGGAGCCTTCTCTTCTCCAGGCTGAACAGCCCCAACTCTCTCAGCCTGTCTGCATAGCAGAGGTGCTCCAGCCCTTGGATCATTTTCCTGGCCACCTCTGGACCCACTCCAACAGCTCCATATCCTTCTGATGTTGGAAGGCTGAAACCATGTCGCTTACAAGTCGTGCTACATGTCATCTTGGATGCTGAGAGGAAAAAGGGCCTTGAAGGTCAAATTAATCATCCTTATAGGCCGTCTGGTGTCTTGTCACGTGCTGGAACTTGAGACTTACACCATGCGATTAATCCACCTATTAAGTGATGGTTGTCTGATCCTTGCTGGTGGAGCTCCGTAGCTGGGAGTGACACTGGTGCGAATGTAGGTGCCTGTTTGCAGAGGAGGAGAGGCTCGTCCTGCCCTCCACGATGGCCTGGCGAGCGCGGGGAGACTGGCTCGCGTGGGGCGCTCGTGCACGCGAGCACGAGTGGCACCGCAGCTTGACTCTGGGTGACTGTGTGACCCTGCTGACCACAGCAAACGCCGGAGCATGCCTGAGCTTGGGCTCGGTGGGCAGCCCTGTTCTCCGTGAATCCACCTTGGCTCAAACTCTCCTCTGTGTGCGCTGGGTCTCTCCTGCCGTGGGAGGTGGCTTGTGAAAGGGCTTGATACAGCAAGGTCTGCTTCGCGCAGAGACTGCCGCTCACCTGGGAGCTTTGCCCTGGAGATGGAGGATATTATCTGACTGCTCTCCAATTTCATGTAAAAATATTTATTTCTGGGGAAACTTCCAGGAAACTGCTGCCTCCCTTTTGGCATGAGCTGAACTTTTGGAATCAAGAGATAGAGAAAGGGCAATCTTTTTGCTTTGGGCATTTGCAGGATGTGGGGTGGTGTAGCAGGTGGTGGAGGGAGGCTAATGGCTCCTGCTCTGGTTTTGCTCGTGTCCTGCAGAGTCCTCGTGGGTCTTAATGAGGAAAAAACAGTGTTTGTCTTTGCCTTTTTTGAAGTAGTGCGACTAATTGGAAGTTTCTGTTCCAGAGAATGAAGACTGTGGTTGGTAATCCAATCAGTTTGTTTACTGGCAAATCCAAACCAGAATTTGATGTAGTGCGATGTGCTCCCTTCCGTTCTCAGCTTTCAAAGAGGAGCTCTCCGCCTCCCTGCTCGGGTTGCTTGCTCAAGGCTTCAGCGTGCCGTCCGCTGCCCAGTCCGGTGCTTTCCCACGCCTCATCTTCCCGTGGCCGTGTAACGGGGTGCTGCCTTGCCACGGGGCAGTTTCGGCACAGCACGGGGGTCGAGGCTGCCGCAGGGTGTGGGTGCTGCCCAGCAGCTCCAGCTCTGTGCTGGGAGCTCTTGTAAATACCTCTGCTGCTGAAGGCTGCACGTGCCTCCTGTTAATTTGATTGCTGCTGTTAATCAGATAGCTTGGTGCCAGTGGCCCGAGATGACTCCCGATAGCAGTGAGTAATTGAGAGGGTTTACAAGTTGTAATCTGCTTAGTTATCTTCCCTAAGGCAAACCAACGTGCTCCTGGCCCGGGGTGGCATGCTGTCTCTGCGTTGAGTTCCTCCTGCTGCGAAGGGCCCTGACCCCGCTGGTGGGGTGCAGAGCGTGGCCCGTGCGGTGGGCAGGCGTGCCCGGAGCAGTCTCGCCTCTGCGGCTGGTAGCTGGCTGCAGGGAGGAGCGCAAGAGCCAGGTGGGTTTAGGGTGACAGTTTTTCCAGAGTATCTTCCCAGCTTCTGGCAATCTGCATCTCTGTTTTCCTGAGCCAGGTTTGTACCTACATCTGTCTGCAATTGCTCTTCGCTGGTTTTTCATCCATAAATTGTCTAAGCAAGTCCCCTGTGCAGATGCAGACCTTCCCCAAGCTCCCCAGCCTCAGCCAAATGCATTCTCCTCACAGGAGGATGGAGATATCATTTTTTGGGTAGGATATTCTCCTGTTTTGGGTAGGATATACTCCTATTGGGTAGGAGGATTTCTCTGCCCATGGCAGGGGTGTTGGAACTAGATGATCTTTAAGGTTCCTTCCAACCCAAACCATTCTATGATTCTATATTACATACTCAGAATGCACTGAATGAAAAGAGAGTTCGGCGTGGTGGGTTTTGTTTGTTTTGTTTTCTTTTATTTTCCTTCCTGCTGCTTTAGTAGTATCATTGATCAGAAACAAGGTGCTGCCAAAGCAGTAGTTGTCCCTCAGACCTCCCCTGTGCCTGGAGGTGCTCCCTCGCTGGACTGGGGAGTTGGCCACCAGAGTGTGCCCTGGGTCAGCAGCTCCCGATGGGAAGGAGAAGCACTCAAGCTGAGACTGTGAAAACCAGCAGTTGGTGGTGGTGTGGTGAACCCACCATCCTGTTTAACAACAGGAAGGTACCCAGAGGAGAACTGGAACGAGTGGACAGGCACATGAGTGGGTGATTGTGCACACACTGTGAATAGCAGCTGAGTAGGTCATAGAATCATAGAATGGTTTGGGTTGGAAGGGACCTCAAAGATCATCCAGCTCCAACCCCCCTGCCATGGGCAGGGACACCCTCCACTACACCAGGTTGCCCAAAACCTCATCCAACCTGGCCTTGAACACCTCCAGGGATGGGGCATCCACAGCTTCTCTGGGCAACCTGTTCCAGTACCTTACCACCCTCAATGTAAAGAATTTCTTTCTTATATCTAACCTAAATCTGCCCTCTTTCAGTTTAAATCTGAATCCCTCCTCTTTCAGGGAGGACACCCTCAGTCAGTGGTGTCCTCCCTTCCACCGGTGGTTCGTGCTGGATCCATAAGTTCAAGTTGAGAACTTATGGCGACATTAGACAATGTTTTGTCTCTTAGGAGGGTGAAGACTTGTCTTCAAGAGGTGCTTTTTTACATGGCAATAAGGTTACCCACCTCACTACTTCGGTCTTTCTGTTGCATGGGACCTCTGATAGCTCCAAGTCCTCCAGGTCAGCTTGTCTACAGTTTCTTGCAGTTTTTATGAAGGCATTAAGTGCCAGCTGCTGTTCAACTGCAGTATTTTGGGTTTCTCTTTTCCCTTTCCTTGATGTCAGGTTTGACAGAGAGATTGCAAGAGAGAAGATCTTTCAAATTCTGTGAATGACCATGTCTCTCTCTGAGCATGCAAATTGCATGATTTGACTTGGAAATTAAATCATTTACCTTTGCAAGCTGAACTTCATCAGAATGATGATCCACACCTGGTGTTGTAGACAGACCATGTGGAACAGCCTTCCTATGTGGCACTGGGGATCATCTGGCTGGGATCGTCCTTAACTAGTGTGTGAGAGGGAAGGAGATACCCTCTACTCTTGCAGGAGTCACTGTCCTCATGGCTCTAATCCAGCTTGCTGTCTACCAAGATCTCTAGGGCCTTTTCTGCTGAACTACTCCCCAGCCTGTGCCATTGCCAAAGCCGCTTCATTCCCAGACACAGGACTTTGCATTTGTCCTTTTTCAGTTCATGGGGGTCCTGCTGGCCTATTCCTCCAGCCTGTCCAGGTTCCTCCGGATGGTAGTCCTGCCTGTTTGCATGTTGACCATTCCCCCAGTTTGGTGTTACCTGTGAACTTGACCTCTGTGGTGCTCTGCCTGTTACTGGCCATCGGGTAGAGAATGACCCGATAACAACCACTCTTTGAGCCCAACCATCCAACCAGTTTTATCCCATCTAGCTGTCCATCCATCCATACAGTAATGTTCTCATTTCTGTACAGATAAAGATGAGCCATGGAAGGCTCCATCTGTCTTACTTCCCTGTGTCCCCTGAGATAGCTGCTGCTTTTCCTACCTCCGTATCGAAGAGGCTGGGCCATCTGTGTCACTCCTGTCTCTCGGCAGCCTGCCTTGCGTGGGGCTGGAGGCTTGCTGGTACCGCAGGAACCCTGCTCTCCTCCACGTAGAGATTTCCCTGTAAACAGCAGGAAAATCCTAAAATGCCGCTGTCCAGTAGCTGTACCAAACAGTTTGTCTCTGCTGCCTGTGCGTCTGTTTTCCCATCAGTCCCAGCGTCTCTGTGTGATTGGGGCGAGCTGGGGGTAAGACCCTGCCGTAGCTGGGTTACGTCCTTTGGTTTTATCATGTGCTTGGTCTCTACTGGAGCATCAGGTCTTGCTTTCCTTTTCCTCCCTGATTTTCAGATGCCTTAAGGTCTCAGGAGCCCAGTACTCTGGGGGGATTAGACCTGGTGTCACATGCTGGCAACCCAACACTTTGAGCCTCTGGGCCATTTTTTCAGCTTTTGTTTAATAAAAGTGACTTTTCCAGTTGCCCTTACCCCTGTGTAAAAAGTAGGAAAAGTCCAGGTGCTTATGGTCAGGTCATCACCTGCCTTGCGCTGTATGTTTCAGTGGTCTGGTAGAGATGCCAGCAGTTTCCATCTAAGAAGCATCCAATTTTTATCTTGTTAACAATGCTAACTTCCCAGTTTTCTTTCCCAACCATCACATCTCTAACATGGAGTCTGAACTTTGTGTTCTCAATATCAAGATGCATCTTTCTTGCCTGGAAAGTTTTGTAGGTTCCTTGTGCTGCCTCTGTATGTTCCTGGAATGTCTGTGGGTCAACCACGATGGCCATTGGGCAGACCTGGCTGTAGTTGGCTGTAGTCAAGGCTCCAGCCCTAATCAGTGGAGTGCGCTCAGTGCCCAAGTGACTTCAGAATCACTTGTTGAATATCTCCACCCTTGATGTTTGGGGTGCGGACACCCAGAGCTTGGCCCCTGCCTTCCCCAGGTGCTGTTTTCTGCAGCCCTTCGGAGTGGAAGGAGTGCTGGTGGAGCAGTTTGTAGCTGCTGTGTGCAGGAGGGACTGCAGGACCCCTCTGCAGCAATGCCTCGTGCCTCGGTGTCAGTCGCAGCGCGTGCGTCCATGCAGGCTGGGTGAGAAGCTGCAGTTCCTCAAGCAGCCTCGTCCACATGCTGCCTTATCGTGCAGCCGCCTTTCCCAGAGCCCGCGGAGGCACTCACTTCTTCCTCTGAGGAGGAAGATGATCCGAAATGACCGTGGGCATGGTGTACCCTTTGTGTTCAGACTTGGAAGGAGAGGGATGATGGTGATGAGCTTGAGCTCCTGTGGTGGTTCAAAGGGAAATGATGGGTTGTGGGGGTGTTTTGGGTTCACCCTGTGTTTATGTGGGTGTACAGTCACTGATAAGTCATCTTCCTTTCTCCATGTGTTCTTCCAATACTCCTTTCCCAGCAGTAGTGGAAGATCCTTTGCCGTGCCTTTTCTGGCTGGAGGCTTCTCGCCCGTGTTTTCCCCAAATCACGTTGCTTGGCCAAAGTCAAAGGTGGCTCTTCCCTCGTCTCCCTGGCATCGTTTCTGTGGCCTTCAGGGCTGATCCGTCTGAGGCCCCAGTGCTGTTGGTGCCGGAGTGCTGCTTGTAGTACCAAAATCGTGCCATAGAAGAAAAACTGCCTGTAAACCACAGCCTGGTGGTATGGTGTGACCATCTGAGTTCCGCTCTGCTTTGCACCATTCCCTTCCCCGAGGTACACACTGGAAAGTTGTAGATGCTGGTTGTGAATGCAGCTTTGACAGCCGATAAAGATGGCTGTGAGGGCCTGTCAGAGTGTGAACTCGACACTGGAAGCTTTAATTGTCAACAGGTAATAATTCAGTGATATTTATTTGGAAAAAACCCTCGTAATTCTCATGGCTGTTGATCTAAAGGTTCGCTTGTGTGTGTGAGCAGGTGACTCTGGTATCACAGTTGGCGATTTCTTCCCTGTCGCACTTGTGTCCAACGGAGCTGTGGGATCGCTCGTGTTAGCTCATCCCAGACACGTCTGATGGAGGTTTCAGAAGTGCAGACAAGTTTCTTAATGATCAGTAAATGTCAATTTTGTACAAATTTCTTTGTCCTCATGATACTCATGGTTGAACTTTTCCATTTATACGTGTATCGGATTATCATGTGCAGGATATAAAAATAGTATGTAAGCAGTGGCTTCAAATTTCTTCCGATTTCACTGAAGTTTAGCAATTGGAGCTGCTGCCTTTCTGTCAAAAAGGTGTCTGTCCTTCTGATTGCCACGTTTTTGTGATTTCCTACCCCTGCCCCTCTCCCCGGGCTAAACTCTTCTGAACAGTTTTTTGTGGTGGGTGGGTTTTTGGGGTGTTTTTTGGTAGGTAAGCATGCTACACATGAACAAAGCTTCTTGTTATGATTAGTACGGGTGTTGTTGATGCTGGCAAGACTGACCTTGGCCATGGAACTCAAGCAAGTGTCAGAGGTTTTAGTCAGCCTTTCTCTTGACTATGAGCACTTCAGAGAAATGTTTGGCTAGACGTCAGGAAATCATTGCCTGAGTTGGGATACATGTGGGAAATCGCCTCCCTGCAGAGCTGAGGTGGTGCTTGGGGCTGGTGATGGTCGGGTGCAGAGCAGGGGTCGTGCTGGTGACAGAGATGCCCATGGTGCCACTGGGCAGTGGCACAGGGACGGGTAGCAGCATCTCATGCAGGAAGCCGCGGTCTGACTTGGGGCATGGGTGCGATTCATCCTTCGAATACATGGCAGAGCAGGACGTGTGTCTCAGTATCACAGCCTGAATTCTTTCCCAGCTCATGGGGGATAAGGTAGCTTCATATGCAAAATTAATGGCATCATAAAACTGAAGAACCAGAGAGGTGGAGAGGGGCCACTGAGGTGCCCAGTGCCAGCGCCGTGGGAGCAGCGTGTCAGCACGGCTGCTCAGGGCTGTGGCTGGACGAGACCCCATGGCCACTGCCATGTCCGTCCTGCGCTGCTGAGCCCGGCCTGGCCCCAGTGCCCCGTGGGGTCTGGCCAGTGCTGGGCAGAGGGCAGCAGCCCCTGCCCTCACCCGCCGGCTGCCCTCGGCCATCGTGCCCAGGAGGTGCTGGGCCTCCACTGCCCGCAGGTGCTGCTGACACCGGCTCTGAGGGGCCCCGGGATCTCCCTGGCCGTTCTGCGGCAGCCGCTCGCCCCATCCCATCCCACAGCACTGCTGCAGCCCACGGGCAGGACCCGGCACTCGCTCCAGCCTGGGGAGGTCGGGACGAGCGGCACTGCGCTCCCAATCGTCAGCTGCTCCCAGGCCTGCGACCGGGATTCCCTCCCATCATCCTGGCGGTCACTGAGGGTACAAAAGGGACCGGCTCCGTGTCTGTCCCTGAGGAACGGGCTTGTAACCAGCCACCAACGGGACTCTGTACAGCCCATCACCACCCTTTGAGCCCAGTGCACCAGCCAGCTCTGCCCCCACCTCGTTGTCCCCGTGCCCAAACCACTCCTGTCCCGTTTTGCAGTAAGGGTGGTACAGGAGACCGCGCTGAACACCTCCCCGAGGTCGGGGCTGACCACCTCTCCTGTGCTGCCCTTGTTCAGAGCCAGCCGCCTTGGAGAAGGCCAGGACTCAAAAGGAACTCGAGACGTCGGGTTTTGGGCTCTTCTGCCCCCGCCCCAGGGTCTGCTCTGTCTCAGTTTTCTGCCTGGTGTTTGCCCCCTGTGCTGGGTGCTGGCTGCAGCCCCCCGAGGCGCCCGCTCCTGCGCTCACAGCTCTGCCATCTCAGAAGGTGCTCCCTGACATCTAACCTGAATCTTTCGTATTGAGTTTTAAGCCCGTTACTTTTCCGTGGTTATTGAGAACAGATTATTTTTGTCCTCGCTGCAGCTGCCTTCTTTCTGTTTTTACAGTCAAATCACCCCTTCCCCACCCATCTTCTGTTCTCCAGGCTGAATATCCCAGAGCACACAGGCTTTCCTGCAGAGACCTTGAAAGCATAATTCCATCGTTACTATTGATTTACTCTGGATTCTCCCCATAGCTTTTATTTAACTCTTCCTAAAAGCAGCCTTCTCCGGCTGAAACCCAACCGGTTCTGCACAGAGCGGAGGGGCCGCATCACACGCGTTAGAGGTGAGGCTGCTAATTGTAAATCCTGGTACATTTTCCCTTTTCTGCCACAGCGTGACTTTGTTGACTCATTTTCAGCTTGTGATGCTGCAGTCCTCAGATCTCCAGCAGGACAGCTGCCTGCTGGCTCCTCGCTTGCCTCTGTGCCTGGTGTCTCGGGCTCACTGAGCTGTTGGACCGGGGAGACCCGGGATGTCTCTCCTCCAGCCCTCCTGCTCGGATGGGCCAGCCCCACGGCTGCGGAGGATGCCTGGAGCCTGGCCTGGCTGGGCTTGGAAAGCACGTGTGTCAGCGTGCCCAGAGCGTTCCTGCCTTGGGCTCCTTCCCGTACTCGGCCGTTCTCCTGGTGCAGAGCCTTCGCGTTGTGCCCAGACAGAATTCCCCCCGTTGCACCCGTTGACTCTTGTTCTTTGCACACCTCGGAGAAGAGGCTGCCTCCCGAAATCCCTGTGCATAAACTGTCATTACATCTGTCTCTATTGACTAAATCCTCCCCCCCACCTATTTTTTGAATTTCCAACAATCATTTCAGTTCTAGTCCTCTGAGGACTTTGCATCTCCTTCCAGCTTGGTCTCATCTAGGAATTTAATAAGCGTATTCTGCACTCCGTCATCCAGGCTGCTCATGAAAGAATTGAATACTTCTGAACCGGGGGTAGGGTCCTGTGAAATCCATTTCCCATATATTTTTAGTCTGACAGTTAGTCATGAATTAGTTTTCTGATCAGTTTTTCATCACTTGGCAGGAGTTTCAGCTAGATTTAATTTCTGTTGTTTCTGAGAATGTCATATAAGGATGTCAAATTTTTTGTGGAAAGCTATATGATATCTTCAGTTTCCTCACTCCTCACAAAGCCTGGCCCGCTGCCCTCTCCTGGAAGTGACTTGGATCCCTTAAATTTGGTTTGCTCTTTACAAACTGCCGTGACCGGTCATCTCTGTTTACAAACTGCCTGCTTTGCCCAGGGTTTTTCTGGACAATAAGATGAAGTTGGCTGGTCTGTAGTGCAGCGTTCCTCTCCTTGCGCCGCACGTTTGAAGCTGGTTGTAACTTCCCTTCTCTTCCAGGTGTCTGAGAACTGCCACCGGTGATCCGAGCTCGCTGCTGATGCCCGAGGTTGCTCCTGGCGGGTTTCGTGGCAGCGTGACTCGGCTCGTGGTCTGCAGATCTCTGGCACTTTGTCCAGAAGTAACGGCGATTCGTACGCTGATGGCAGAACCGGGCACAAGGGCAGGTAACGCCCCGATTCTGCTGGTCGTTTTACGAGGCCCAGCTGATCTGATCTGGTGATACTTGCTGCACGATCGCAGCCGATAGCGGATCGGGATCAAGGAGAAAGCCAGTGACCCCTCTGGCGTCCGCGGGCCGGGAGCTCTCCTGCCCCGCCGACGCGCCGCTGCGTTCCGTCGGCTCTGGCTGGGAGCCCCGCTGTTCTTCGCACGCCTCCTGTGCTGTGCCCACTCCGTACCTTGACCTTTCCCAACCTCTTGTGCATGTCGCACGTGGAGCTGGGCCTTGTAACACTCTGCATGGTTCTCCTCAAATCCTTCAAGCTCTGCGCTTTGATACCACTCGTACCAGCTTTTTAGTACAATGCAAACAGGTTGTCAGATGTATTTTCTTCAAAGATTTGTATCTTGTTGCTTTAAAATAGACATCGTGGTCTGAACTCTGCAATTTGCAGTCATGTTGCCCGGGCAACAGAATATTCTCAAATGGAGTGGTTTTGTTCAAGAGTGTCTTCAGTTAACTCGGATTTTTCTAATTTAACTTAAATTTTAGCTGACAGTGTTTGGATTTCTAACTTATTAATGACATCATATCTTGTGTTGTCATAGAAATTAATAAATTTAATTCGGCTTGTGTAGATGATGAGCGTTCGGTGCCAAGAATCCTCAGAAGGAGATGGCGAAGCTGGTGGGTACTTTGCAGGTTAGTTGGCTCAGCTGCGGGCGGTTGCCCGCTAGCTGCCATTGTTCCCCAGCACGTGTGAAACGCAGGGACAACATCTGCTGTTCGACGTGGTTTAAAGACTCAGTCCTGACTACTGCCAAAAATTTTAGCTGATGTGAGAATGTCTATAGCATGATTTTTATTAATAAGCTCCGTATTTTTCTTGTCGTCACTACAATGGTAACCTCGTCCTCCTCCATCTGTTCTCTCTTGTCAAACGCTTGGGTTGTAAAGGTTGTGGGGTTTTGTGAGTGTGTGCAGAGCCTACTGATTTTGCTCTCTAGCTCTACTATAGTAGAAATTAAAATAATTTATGGAGGTGTGGAGTTCCTGTTGGCACTTGGAGTGGTTATTCAACCTGTTACGTATTAAAAATGCAACACATCTTCCTCAAAGTTACTGCATTTGCTATTGAATGGGAAAACATTTTATTTTTTAGCATTTAAAAGTATGCTTGTTAACTTTCAACGGTACAATTGATTAAAGTGTGGGACCTCTGAGAAGTCTATTATCAGTGCTTAGGCTCTTTGTTGTCCTTAACGATCAGATAACATAATAACCCAGCTTCTTCTAACCTTTCTTATACTTCAGATTAATTAAAAGCTTGCTCATAATCCAGATTTTAAAAGCTTAGTTTGCAACAAAAATAAACTATTAGTGATTGCAAAGCCTATTTGCTCTCTTTAGAGTGACGATGTTTTCCACGGGTGAGATTGGCATCTCTGGGTTTGCCTGCGGAGCTGAGCTGGGCTCAGCACCTTTTGGGGGGCTCAGCACCTTTTGGGGGGCTCAATGACTGTTCCCGCCACCTTGGTTGCTTCTCCAGATACGGGAGAGGTGTTGCCTCTGCAGCGCTCAGCTTTTCTGATGTGCCAGAGGTATAACAAGCCTTGCTTGTGCATGGGTGACTGCTCTCATTTTTCAGTCGTTGTGTCTCTTTAGGCCTGTTGGGAATTACAGTTAAAGCAAACTCCTCCTCTTCCTCCTGCATTAACTCTCTGGAATGCAAACCCGGTCTTGATTCAGGGCTGGAAATGGGGGGTTCAGGGGCACCAGTGGGGGGTGGTGCCAAACCCGTCCCCCGTCCCGGGGTGGGATACAGGGCTCAGCAGAGCTGCCGGGTCCGTGCTCCACGTGCGTGCACGGTGGATTCTGCCGCCGCTCTCTGCGAGCTGTTTGGTTACCCGCGCTCCTGGAAGTCGCCTTTTGCCTCGGCGTTGCTCCGCCCGATGTAATCGCCCTGTTCCGAGCCCTTCCGCGCGTCGCGGGAAGCGGAAGCCTTGCAGTTGGGCTGCTGCCCCGTACCCCGGCACCTGCACGGTGATCGTGCCGTTGGGAAACAGAACGGTTTGATCTCCTGTAACACTCGCATTTTAAAGGCTTTCACAGCTACTGGATCGCTTTTGTGTCCATCATGTGAATCTGCCTCTCTTCCTACGTGCGTCTTGACTTTGGCTCTGGGAGTGACCCGGAGCATCCGCACAGGTCCCACAACTGCGGCGTACAGAGCTCATGGCTGAATTCCCGCGTGTTTCTCATGGATGCTTTTGGTTAGTCTTTATGGCTAAAGTTGTTATTCTGAGAGTTTGTGCCAAAGTGTGTCCCTGCTTTCTGAGCCGGTGTCACCTCCCGCCGCGCTGTGCGGTGCCCTCGCTCACAGCCTGGCCGCTCTCGGGCGCGGGCTCTGCTGCAGTGGTGCTCTGTTATCCCACCAGACTTGGTGCACCTTCAGCTTTTCCCTCAGCCTTAGGCTAGGTGGTCATGGCAAGCACACACGTGGTTTGGACCAAGAACCTGAGCCATACCATTGCGTGAAGTCCTGCTTGACGATCTCTCTACATTAACAGCTAAGCTTCAAGCAAGATAAATCATATATAACAAATTATACGTATGCATGCATGTATATATATCTCTATCTCTTCTGGATGCAATCTAGATATGCTGTCATGGAGAAAGGTAAATGTGTCATGTTGTACATTCTTGGGCACAAATGTCTTGCATGGTGGTCAAGATACCACTTTTTCTACATACTCTGAGCAGACAATCAGCCCTGGACATGTTTGTCAAACCCTACATTCAGTCAAAGTAGACTTTTCTCAGTGCTCCTCTGTTCTGAGAAAATCAGAAATTTGTTCTTAGGTTTTAACCAGTTTTTTTTTGACAAGGGAAGCATATTGCTCTGTCCTTCCAACAGCGGACTGGTGGGATAATTATCACCAACCTTTTTGTAATACTCTTTTAAGATCTGCACTGAGCAAACCCACTTCTGTCAGTCTTTCCTCAGTGGTCAAGATTTCCGAGTGTCTTTTCCAACTTACTGCTTTCAATTTATTTACCTCCTTCTTAAAGACCTTTATCCCAAAACTGGACATACCAGTCCAGATGGATCCTCGACATGTTGTTAATACCTCCTAGAATTAAATGTGTCTTTATGCAATGTCACAATTTTCTTGACTTGTGTTCAGTTTGGGGTTACTGCTGTTACCACATGTTGTTTGCTGCTTTACGATGCCCAGCTGGTTACTCTCCACCTCATATTTATGTGCTTGATTTCTCCGTTCCAAGTGTAACAGTTTGTACTAGACCTTACTGGATTTCATCTTTCTGATTTCAGACATCGTTGCTTCTGTCAGCCAGACTCATAAACTTGTCAATCAAGCTCTACGTATTATGCTTTTTTCTTTTAACAAGATTTACTTTCCCAAAACTAAGGAAATTATCAGTAAAACAAGAATAAAATCTAATTAGAGTCTGTGGTGTCAAAACTGGCATAAGGGATGCAGGAGAAAATAATTCAGAAAAGCACTGTAAATGCTAAATATGCATCAGTATTCTTAATGTACCATACATGGCCTCTGTGAAGATCTTACAAACCAAACTAGATGTTGTGTATAAGTGCTGGGTGTTGAGTATAGGTAATGCTGCTTGTGCTACATTACGTATAAAATATTGTGATACTTCTGGAAATGTTTCGAACGGCAAGAAAGCTCATCAGATGAGGAAAAAGGTGTAGTAATGAATGAAAAAAAAAAAAAGGAATATAAACCCAGATACAGGCAAAAAAAGGAATTGTGAAGCAAAGAGAAGGGGACAAGGTGTGAATGACCATAACTGGAAATACAAAGACACGTTCTGGCTTAGCAGAAGAAGAACTAGGAAAGAAATTAGAGGAAAACAGGATGGAGGGGAAAAAAAAGTCCATTTTCAAGGAAGTTGACATGGCTGCTTTTTTATTTTTTTGAGTGAAGCGAGGGCAGTGACAGAGCGTGCTTTTTTCCTAGCAGCATTCCCGTTCTCATCTGGAACGTGGCCCTTTCTTGGACAGACTAAAACTCTCTTAAGAGTTTCGAGAGCGGCGGGAGCGCTCAGGTGGAGCAGGGACGCGCGGAGCAGTCCCTTCGGCAGGAGCGGCCGGCGTGGCGTGAGCCGCGGTGCCGGGAGCGCGGCCCTGGAGGGGCCGGTGGTGCCGCTGAGCCGCGGGCGCCGGTGCCGCCGGCTGTCCGCAGGGGCTGGCAGCGAGGTGGCAGCCCGCAGCGGGAGAGGTGCCCGTTCCGTCTCCTGTCCCTGGGAGTGATGGCAGCTCGGCCCGTGGGCTCTGGGTCAGTGCTTCTGATAATTTAAAGTGTTTAAAAGCCCTGATAGTCCTCCTGTTGCCTGGAATTCCTCTCGTTTTCCAAGACCCCCAAGATTTTGATGGGTGTGGAAAGTTCCTCTCCTTTTTTCAAGACTTCCTGTAACTCACCAGGACTTGCCTGTTTGAAGATTGATTGTGTTTAGCACGTGCTGCCGGCCCCCTGCCCCGTTACAGCTGGGAGGTTTCGGCTCCGTACGCCGCGCCGTTTGGGAAGGTGCCTTCCCCCGTTCCTGCGCAGCACCCGCCACCTCCCCTCCGCTGCCCCGCTGTCTGCGGTTGGACCATCTGTGTCCCTGGTGGACCGAGGACAGACCTGTGCCTTTGCTTCTTTGTGATGGGTTTAAAATGTTTTCTCCTGGTAGATTACAGGTTTATTCAGCTTCTCTTGTCATAGTATGGCTGAGCTCTGGGCTTCCCGGTGCTGGAGCGAAAGATCGCAGACCACGGGCAGACTGTCCGGCCACGGATAATTGTGTCCTGGAGGAACAGACTGGAAGATGTGTTCCCGAGAGGCCGAGCGTGGGCGCGCTCACGGGGTGTGCGTGTGCCAAAGGAGGAGTGCCAGCCCCACCGCCCGGCGCGGGACACGCGTCCCCTCTCCCACGTGCTGCCTCTGGGCACCCGTTGGCACGTGCCTGTGCGCTGCGCTGGGCACAGGGCAGTCTGTCTGCCACGGAGCAGCTTTCATTTGCCTGTTGAACTTCTTTTTTTTTTATTTTTTATTTACCTACTCTCTCAAAGCTTTCTTCTTATCCTAATTTCATTTGATTTGTTTTTCTTTTCATTTGAAGTTTGTCTTGTAAGAATCGATCAGGTTTCTGGCCTCCTGGCTCCCTCCCACTCCTCCTCCAGTCTTCAGTGTGAGACTGATCTAATTCTGAGTCAGATGCCATCCCAGCTTGGATTACCCAGATGATGTTGCCGACTTGAAATCTTCCCTGACCCGCAGCAGTCACACCAGTCACAGGTGTTGCACAGGAGCCTCTGCTTTGCCCAGGAGGCCCTGCCTTTCCCTATCCTTCAGGCTGGATCTGCTGCTCTCGAAAGGCCTGTCAGACCCACCTCTAATTCTGGTAGTAAGGACCGTCCTGGACACAGATCTGCACACTGTCCGGTTCCTTGAGAGCATCCTTCAGTGCTGGCTGGACCAGAGACCGGACTGACCAACTCTTCTCCAAGAGGACCAGCCTGTCCCTCTCCTGTTCTGCCTACTCTAGATAGCACCATCTATCATCACTCCATCTGAAAAAGGCAGCCAAGAAACATCCTCGTTGATAGGTCTGCCCTCTCTGCTGTGTCTGAGATCTTCTCTTTGCAGGCACTGACCACTCATGGACCTTGCATTCAGCTCCCTGTGACAAGTAACCATGACTTGATTTTTTTAAGGCATGCATTGTGGCACTGGGAGGTTTCTGTGCAGGCATGCCATCATGGCTCTGCCCACATCTGTCATTCTTCCCTTGCAGAATCCTTTTCTGAACTTTCAGGAGATGCCACCAACGCACCTTTGGTCTCTGCGGGATGCTGAAGCTCATTTCCAGAGCCTTTCTGCAGCACAACAAATTAATGGAACTGTGACCTCCAGGACATGGCACTGGTCAGCCTGTGTGGCTGCCCTGCATGATGCTACCGTGGCCTGCGAGTGTCGTAGCAGGATGTGGAGGAGGTGGCACCCCTGGGCCAAGGCTGCTGGTGGTGCTTGTATCAGTAGTTCTTGGATTGCACACCACTGTTGTCCTTATAGCCCATACTGATGACTATCAGCCCTGCTGGCAGCGCCAGTCCTGACAGGTGAGACTGTGACTCGCAGTTCTCCTCCTCCTCCAGCTCAAAGGCTTCCTGGGCATAATGGCTCCGAGGTGCCTTCTTAAGGTTTGGTCCTGCTTCCCGGAGACTTTTGGAGTTCAGAACACTCTGCTCCCCTTGATGGAGGAGATCACAGCATCATCTGCCTCTCTTTAGAATAGTTTTGTGATGCATCTCTTTAGGAGAATCACCTGTTTCCCAGTAGCTCTGTGTGCCTCACCTGGAAATGCTGAGAAAGTTCTCTGTCTCTCTTAGTGAAGCGCCGAATGGCGTCAGCTTTGGACGTTTTTGGTTTCTCGTGTATGTTTACGTGTACCCGCTGTCTGATGCAGATGCTCCTTGTAGGCTTAGTGGCAGAATGTTAGCCTGGCCGCCTGGCTAAAGTGCCTCTGCTAAGCCAAGAGCTCGGTGTGTGGTCCATAGGGAGAAGTAAATACTCGCTTGATCATAGACCATGGGCTGCAAGTTGAGTGTTTCCAGGATCTGCTGCGCGCACACTGCAGGCTGGTGTGCAGGCACCGAGGGCGTCTGGGATGCGTTTGTCCCAGATCAGCCGTGTAGCTCTTGCACAGGAGGTCTGTCTGTTGCCTCCAGGAAGTGTTGGGTCTACAGCGTAGTCATGCAGCGACTGACCCCCGCGACGCTCCCTGAGAGCATCAGACGAGCTGCATCTGTGCCGTGCAATGGCACCACACATTGCCGTGAGCGTGTCTTAGAGTTCCTGCTCGTATGGCAGCCCAGATGGAGCTGCCATATGTGAGTGGTAGGATTGACCTAGTAGGACTGCCAGATTTCTGGAAATCTAGAACAAATGTAGAACATGCCTGAAGTTTGCCTGGCCAAGTAAAGGTAGACAACTTTGAAAAAAGTCCAGACATATAGCAGTGCTACCTGATAAAACAAAGTGCGATGATTAAAAGGAATCCTTCTGCTCTCTGTTGTCTGGGATGATGGAGAGGTAGAAAACCATCAACAATGGAAAGCCTCAACAATTGGAGAAGTCTTGGGTAAAGTGACACAAAAATAGTTGACAACAGTCTGGCATGTTTACAGGTGCTTCTCAAGGTCTGAGGAGAGCTGAGTAGCTCGAGTGTGTTATGACACCGAATTGGCTGCCTGCACCCTGCCTAACAAGCCCTTTCACGTTCCTCTTCCACAGAAGGTCTGCTCCCTTCTTGCCCGGCAGCACCGCTGATGACTGTCTCCTTCTTGCCCCATCATCTCCTAGAGGAGCTGCTGCTGCATCTCACCTGCCTCCCTCCTGGCTCTGCTCCTGCCTTTGTGCCCTCAGCCAGTGCTGCTTCTGCTGCCTTTGTACGCGTAGGACGGTAACGGCGAAGTTCTGGGGTTCTGGACTTCTCTGATTGCTTCTCAGTTGCAGACTGCAGTGCCTCTGAGAGCATGGGGTGCTTTAATACGGAGCAAACAACGTGGAGGTCCATTTAACTCAGAGTCTTTCACTTCTCAAACTAGAGGTTCCAGCGGGTGGGGGTATGTACTTTTTCAGGTATGAAAATACGAGAAAATACCAGCGTTTTCAGAGCTGCTCTGGCATCCACTCAGTGTTCTTCTGACCTTCATCTGGGTAACTCCCATTTGAAGGTATCATCACAAAGGTAAACTCCTGCTGCTGAGCTTATCTCTTTGCCTCCTTCTCTTCCTTTTTACTTCTGCTCTGTGGAGATCCTTATCATCTTTTATGCCAACTGGATGCATCCCTCAACTCAGATGCACGTGTCTTGGAGTCTGTGACTCATGGTTAGTTGATATGTTTTGCTACTCTTCTGTCTTCCAATTCCTCAGTCTCCTTCTCTTTGAGACCTTTACAAGGTGGTATCTCCAGTGGTGGCAGCTTGTCTGTGAGCTTTGCAAGCCGTAGGTCCTGTCCCTTCATCGCAGGGGGATGGTGCTTTACCGTGGATCTTTTTAGGGACTGAAGAACAGATAATGGTGGAAATCCACCTTGCACCTACCTAGCAGTGTCTGTACTTGTGAGCACAAGTTCAAGGTGATTCTACCCGCTGTCTTACTGTTGTTGCACCAGGAAAGTGGCTCTGTTTTTTTTTAAATCTTCAGGATAACTATTCTTCACGTTTCCCATGTGAAAGACCATGTTGCAGGTTGGCCAGCACTCTTGTCCCTGGAGATATTCCTATCTGAGCCCTCCACAGGACCCCTGGGATCCTGGCAGGATCGTCAAAACAGATTACACGTCTGCGGCGTGTGGAGGACACGGGCCGGTGACGGCAGGCGCGGAGGGGCCGCGGGGTTGGGTGTGCGGGGCTCCTTCCCGCCTGCCGGGCGCCCGGAGGCGCCTCCGCTGTGCTCCTGCTCTCATGGGTCAGTTCTCCCTGTAACGTGAGCTCGTCCTCTCCTTGTCCGAGCACCCTACCCCTCGAGATACCTTTTGGAGCTGAAGAACATGATGTCTTCCTGTAGCAAAATACATCCACCCGAGCTCCATCTTCACGCTCCATCATATGTCACAATCAGTGCGAGGAGAGAACAGATCCTCTAATATTAGTATACAGTGACGATTCAGAACAAGAAAAAGTAAATATTATTATAAAAGCAGACTTGGGGTAAAAACCCAGTTAAGTGCCAAGGCTTAAAGTTGTTTAACCAGTCTCGGTGGCCAACCGGTGGGTGATGGCACACCTCTGTAGGACCCATGCCAGGTGGGGCAAGAGGCAGCAGCGCCGGCCGGCCGGGCCAGCGCCGTGGCAATGCGGAGAGGAGTTCCCTCGGCTTCTCTTCTACGGACCGGACCCCCGCGGGGTCTGAGGGCTGTGGTCAGCCGGTGTGTCACGGCTTCCACCGCCGGGATGCGCAGCAGCCGTTTGCCGATGGCCCCTGCGTGCCGGTGCGCCTCGGCGCGCTCCTGCTGCGTTCGTGGCGATCCTCGTGGGTGGTGACCCGAGCTCTGTGCCAGCCTGTGTCGCCAGGAGGGTGGGAGGGCTGGGAGGGGTCTTCTCATGGATTCATGCAGTGCAGTGGGCTTGTTTTGTTTGGTTGGTTTGGTTTTTAATGGGATGTTTGCACGGCGCTGTTATCCACAGAGCCTGGGTCAGATCTCGGAGCTGTGACTCTCACCAGGAATATTTAAATGATCTTTCTGCTTTCCGCTGTTAACTTTTAAGACCTCATAAGCACGCTGACATCATGTGCTGCACAGCCTGTGCAGATGTCCCTCCTTTTTCTTTCTTTTAGAAATTACCGAATTTGCCTAAAAGATAAAAATAGGCGAATTGCTGTTAGATTAAGCAGCTTTGTCACTTTGATACCGTGCTGTGGAATGACTCAAGGTGTTACAGCGCTTCAGAAAATAGCCCTGTGCCAGAGCAATGATAGGGTTGTATGTCTTGTGCAGCCTGAGCGCGGGCTTTCGTTGTTCAGCGCGGGACGTGCGGAAGGACAGAGTCTGTTCGTAGCATCGGGGCAAGACACGGTGACAAAAGCCCTTTGCACGGTGTCTGCTCTCTCCAGGACATCACCAGGATAAGCAGCTCGGCTGTGATGTTGAGGTGGCATTGCCGATGTGGGACATCGGGCTGAGTGCTTGAAATTGGATCATTTATCTTCTGTGAGGGAATCAGACTATTTTTTCTGATAGTCACCGATTCTTCCCACTTTGCTGTACAAGCACTAAAATTGCTGGCTGTGAAATATTTAAGAAAAAAAAAATAAAATCTTGTTTTCTGGAGTTTCCATCCTTGAGACTTCCTTTTCTTGTTTACCTGACCCCAAAAAGCTATTGCTCTTAGCTTCGAGGAGTTCACTGGTACTGCTGTCGTAAGTTCTGAGGTCTATCATGCAGCCTCTTAAGCGGTTCCATCAGGACGATTGCACGCAGCTACGCGGCACCGGGACAGGAGCGGGCGCGCGCGGGAACGCCACCGGTGGTGTCACAGCTGGGGAAGCCGCTGTGCCGGGAAGCACCAGCTGAGGTGACAATGCCTTACGTGAAACCCTTTCATCTCCTTTGCATTTTCCAAGTTGGATTGAAAAATGTGACCGGCAGAGCTCTTCTCCCGTCCTGGGGATTTATATGAGATTATCTTCTTCACAGTCTTCTTATCCCGTGTGTTTCTTCTCGCCTTTCCTGGAAGTCAGAACACTTCCCAGGCAGGGAGGGAGGGAGCTTCTGCTGCGGGCAGCGTCGCTGCCCCAGTGCCGGGACCTCTGACAGGGCGGTGGGCACAGCGGTGGGACACCCCACCTCCTGCAGCTGGAGCGGGGGCACCCGGGTACGCGTGGTGGCAGAAGCTGTTCCTGGTGCAGTGTGCACCTTCGCCGTACGTTTTGGGGGTTACTCCCGAAACAAACATCTAATGAGACTCAAAACTTGTGCTTTGAATTTGGATTTTTCACAGAGACAGTGGACTGCACGTTAATTGTTCGTTTGAGGGACTTTGACGTTCAAATGCTTTTTCTAAGTTCTCCTTTCCAGTCTTTTGTCCATTTGAATTTTGTCTTTCAAGTTTCCCCAAATTCAGGCCACTGTACAAAAGCTTTCTTTGCCTGCTCAAAGACTGTGACCTGTACGATAGCAAACCTTATAAATGTATATGTATGTATAAGGAGAGACGGAGAGGATTGCAATTTGAAGCAAGCTTGGAGATTCCTACTTGATTTCCTCTGCTACGGTGGCCTAATTTCCCAAATGCAGAAGGAAGGTTTCCTTTCTTCGAGCCATCACTGATTGCTCCCGGCACAAATTCTGGGCCTCAAAAAGGAAAAAAAAATCGCATAAACATTGTTGAGCTGAGGATAGTAAGACTATTTCTGCTGATAAAGGATGATAGTAGAGAGGTGTGCGTGCTGTACTGAGTCACCAAGTTAAATATATCCCTTCGTCACAAGTTAGTGGTGAAATGCAAATGAACCTCGTATTTCTAAAAGCTGTTCTTGTAGGAGGGTGGGGAAACGTTTCACAGCTGGAGCTGCCAGTGCTGCTCCTGACTTCGCCAGTGTCTGGGAGGGTTTGGTTTTGCTGCTGCCCGATCGCGTGCGCTCGTCTCGGATACCAGCCCTGACTTCAAGGGAGGGGGGTGATCATCCCAGCATGGACGGGCAGAACCAGCGGCTGTATCTCAGCTGTTCTTACACAAGTCTTCATGTTCTGAGCTGCAGCATTTTGTTTTCATCCAGAATCAACTTGATCTGGCTGCTTCTCCTTCCCAATTCGGCTGTCGGTGCTGCTGGGCGAAGGCACTGTCCTAAGGCTCCGCAGTGAGCGGGGGCACTGGGTGTACTGGGAGGGTGGGAAGGACAGAGGTGGTGGTCAAACGGAGGACTCACACCGTTCAGTCCAGAGCAGTTTGTCCTGTTTGTTTCCCAAGGAACAGTGATGGATTTCGTGTACTCCTGCCCATCTCACTGCGGTTCTTTCACACGTTAAAATAATACTTTTGGACCTTGTTCTGAAAATATTGCATTGCTCTGACTTACTAGCTGTGATGCGGTGCTGTTTTGGAGTTTTTTCCCAGATATGTGAGAAATCAACAAAGAGTTCAAATGATGTTGCTAGTCTGTTGGCTGAAGTCTTGCTTCAGGAGAGCAGTACTTCAGTCTCTCTCCTCCTACACGTGTTAACCTACCTTCGTGTAGACTGCGGCTGTTCTGCAGTTCCCCAGGATGTAGCACCTGCAAAACCAGTTCCTGGAGTAGGACAGACCAGTTTTGTCCATGTGTTTTGCTGGCAGACCATGTTCAGCTTCCCCGCTTTCCTTGTTCCTTTGAGTTCTCTACGACTCTTCCGGTGGAGAGAAACCACGGGATGGGTGGTGGGCAAAGCAGTATTTAATGTTGGTCTAAAATGCCGTGGCTTTACCGGGGCAAGCTGCTGCTGCAGCTTTCTGACCAGCAGCGGTTCCTTGGCCAGTGCAGCCTGGAGTGAGCACGAGTTAGTCCTGTTGAGCGTTCAGGTGAGACGTGCAGGGACCTCGGTTGCGGGTAAGTCACCTTTCGTGGGCTAAGGAGGATTCACGGAAAGCTTCAGGCTGGAGAACATCTTGTCGGTACCTGCAAGAGCCGAGATTAATTCCTAGCTGGTGGAGGGCATATCACCACCAGACCCTGAGGAGAGGGGAACAGTTACTGCCGAGCTGTTCGCCACCCTCCCGGTGCACAAGCCATCGACAGACGCTCTCCCTGCGGTGCCGGGAGCAGATTTTCACCTTGGGGTTACTGACTGGGTGAGCTGAGGCAGAACAATCGTTGGCTCCGCGTCTCCCACGGAAAGCAGCTGTTACGAGTCCATATGGCGTAATCCGTGCAAGCGAGCGCGGGGTCGGTGCTGTTCAGAGCCGCTCAACTGTCTTCCCTCCCTCTCTTTTCAGGTGGCCATCATTGCAGGAAATTTTGAATTGGCTGAAATCATCAAAACCCACAAAGAGTCCGATGTTGGTGAGTTTGATCTTTCTTCATCCCCCTTTTCTCCCTCCTTAACCTCGCTGTGGCGTGCAGGACTGTGCCAGCCTGGGTGTGTTAATGGGGTTTTCTGGTGCTGCCTGCAGTGGTCCGTGGAAGCTGCAGCCTGCAGATCGTTTTGGGTCTTGGGAGTGGCAAGAGAGATCTCCTTTCCTCCGGGGCCAGCAGTATCCGGCTTGTTTATTCAGTCCAGTGCTTGCTTATGGCTGCTGAGATTGACGAGCTAAAGAATTAGCCAAACCGTTAGTCTGGAGCAGCTCTGGAAAGCTCTTCTGTAAAGCCCCTTACCTTTTTCTCTCCCTTTGCATCCGTGAGGCCATTTCGTGCCACAGATCCTCTCCTGTCAAGGCTATTAACTGGGCTCGGTGCAAGGAGGAGACGTCCTCTGCCTTAGCAGCGATGATGGTTATGGAGCTGCCCCACACCGAAGCCCCTGAAGCAAAGGAAGTGAAGCAGCAGCCGCTCTGGTTGTACTTGCTTCTTTATGGAGGAATGTTTTGGGGTTTTGTGGTCAGCATTTTTCTTTGTGGCATCTCTTCTGTCCTTCTGCGGTGTAGATATTATCATGTGATATATGCCATGCAAACCCGAGTTTTAGGTCAGGTATAAAATGAACACTTGTTGACTTTTCTTGAATTATTCTGAGAAGTTTATTGGTCCAGAGCTCTGTAGAGCAATGGGGGAATCAGTGCGAAGAGTTAATTCTCAGCGTGGTGCCTCCACAGAAGGTACAGAGTGGTCAAGTCAGCAACTGAAAAAAGACTTGTGGAGTTTGAAACGGCCAGCAAGTACTGGGCTTGGTTCTGGGAAGCGGCTGTGAACCTGGAAACCTGGGCCCTGAGACATCTTTTATCACTTCTCTTCTCAGCTGACTATCGCTGATGGCTGTAAACAGCTGCTGGGAGTTTGTGGGAAGGTCTGAGAGTCAGAAAGGACGTGGGGAAAAGCCTGAAAACTCCTTGTAACTGTGTCAGTGATCAGTGCTTGCTAGAAAGCCACCCTGGTAATTCAAGAGGAAAGTGACTGTGCTGTGAGAGGGGTTTTGGACTAGATGGCCTCCAAAGGTCCCTTCCAGCCTGAACTCTTCTGTGATTGAATCTCAATCGGTGATTGACTGGCTCGATCGTTTTTATTGAAAAAGTGTAAGGAAAAAGAGCGCGAAAACCTGTCAGGAGCAATGAATTGTTCATGTTTTAGACACGGCTGTTTGTATAAAATAGGTCAGGTAACAGTTGCAAACTAATCACACGCAAACCAGCGGGTCCAGATGGCGTCCCCTGGGGCCGAGGGAGCTGGCAGGCAACTTCCCAGGCCAGGAGAAATTGGTTTTTGAAGTTCGTTAAGAACCGAGAGGTGTGAGCGTCTGACCGGGGCAGAGCGGAGTGGCGGCGGCTGGGATGGGGAAGGGGCAGCGCTCGCTCCGGCCCCTTCTCTGACAGCTCCCCCGGAACGGTGGGAGAAATGCTGAAACCAGGAATCTGGCGGGAAAGGGCAGCGTAAGGCAGTGTTGTGACAGCTCTTGGAGAAATCTTCTCGAGTTCCCAGTCCGGGGCTGTGCCCGTCTGGCTGAGAGACAGGAATGGCTGTGCCTGTCTGGCTGGCCCCCACCGTCAGAAACGTTGAGAGTTCAGGCTGTGGGAGGAAGGATGGTGAGCAGTAGCTCTTGCTCCTTTTTGCAGGACAGCCTTGACACGGAGCTGAGCTTCCGGGCTCTCAGAGCATCCATCAGTGTTTCCGTCTGGATCGGAGCACTCTGCTGGGGTGGAGCTGGCCGTCCTCACTGGCTGTGCTTTGTCTGGCAATGTAGAGCAAGCCCAGAGGGTATGAACTGAATTTCTGTCAGGTGAAAATAACCCAGAAACTGTTCCAGAAGAACACCCGATGTGCTCCATCTGCTGACAGGCATCCAGCCCCTGGGTCTAGCCAGGATCTACACAGTTGGAAGAACGATGCCCAGTGTGGGTGCTGGGTGGTCAGTGACAGCTGCTCACAGCCCACCGGGCTGCAGGACTTCTCGTGCAGCTTCTCCATGGTTCCCTGTGCACAGGTCTCCATCCCCTCAGGCGGTTCCGAGTGCCACTTGTTTCGTCACAGCCACCAGCACTGGGGTCAGAGAAGGTCGGAGTGGAAGGCTGCAAATCTGGGGAGGGAGAACGTGTTCTTACAAGTAGAAAATGTTTGTGGAGACTGTGGAATTGGGCTGTTCCATTACTTCTGTTTTTTTCCTTATTCTCCTGTTTTATGGACCTGCAGACAGAGAATGCCATGAATGGCAACTGCTGTGCTTTATTTTCTTGGTTGGACCTGAGCGGTTGGATCATGAGGGTTTGTCAGTGCCACTGCAGACCCTCTGTGGCATATCCTGGTGCTCAATGGTCTGTATGGGAGTGGTTTCTGTGGAGCAGTGAGGACAGCCCCTCCTAAGTGAGGACCCCCTTCCTAAGCAGCAGGAACATCTCCTGCAGTGTGGCTGCAGAGCCTCATCTCTGACTGCTCCGGGCAGGTTTGGAGATGTTCGCAGTTGAGTGCATTTACTGGTAATGCCTTGGGAAAGGACCTGGGTCACCTACTGTAGCAACCTGGAGCTGATGTGCAAGGGCTGTAAAGGGAGAGCTCGCTCCAAGGTGGCCCTGAGCTGGGTGTTTGGCTCCCAGCACAGCCCCTGGAGATGGCAGTGGAGAAAGGCTGCGTGTTGAGCAGGAACATCAGGAGCTGGTCAATGGGAAACAATGCAAATGGGATTGTGTCTGAACCTCAGGGCCTCTCTGGAGTGCCACTGCCAACCTCCTGACATGTCCCATCGGCATTCACGTCTTAAACCCACATCGACATTTATCAGTCAAACGTGTAATTCCACTCGGTGAGATGAGATGTGCACCACATTACCCATTTTTCATTGAAACATTTGCAGTGGTGTTAATTGCACGTTGATCTTTTGTCAGTTGGATCCCGTGCCAGCTGCTCAATAACTTGATCCATCTTTTTGGGAAGTTTTCTTAGCCTGCAAGTTTTAAAGTATTTGTTTCAGCTAGTAAGTAGCTGTCTCTGCTTTGTCATCCCTGTTCCTGCTTCTTTTAGAATATACTTCTGCCTTGTGAGGCACTGGCACAGGTTGCCCAGAGAAGCTGTGGCTGCCCCATCCCTGGCAGTGTTCCAGGCCAGGTTGGATGGGGCTTTGGGCAACCTGGTGTAGGGGAGGGTGTCCCTGCCCATGGCAGGGGGGTTGGGACTGGATGATCTTTGAGGTCCCTTCCAACCCAAACCCTTCTGTGATTCTATGATCTACAAAACAACCTAAAAGCTTCTTTTGAAGTTTCCTCCATTCTACAAACCACTTGTTTTTCTTTAGTGTTCATAGCTCCCCTTACCAATTTGGAGTGTATTGTAACTTCATATCGATATAAATTATTTTCCATAATTACAGAATAAGTATGTTCTGCGGTACCAATTGATGTCTTCGTTTTGCCACTCTTGTCCGGATAGGCATTTAACCAAAGTTGCTTTGTTTCGTAATTGTGGTTTTATAACTTTTTCTTTGTTTGTTTAGTTTTAAAAAGCTCCTGATTTTTATTCATGTTTTTCTCCCTACGTGGAAGCATATCTGGAGGAATAGTATTAGTTCAATACCGAGAAATTAGCCTTAAGCGTGACACGTACGTAAGACGGTTTGGGACTGTCTTCCTTTTCCTTATGCTGAATATAATCAGGTCATGATTCATGGTCACTAAGCAACAACCAACCTCAAGTCCAAGGAATTAATTCATTATCAATCATAACGAGCCCAAAACAGTTACCCCATATTACATGGAATACCTTTTTGTTGGAGAACGACAATCTGCAGCTCTGTGCGAGGTCAGCAGCGTCTGTTTGCCGAACCGAAGTGCACCGTAACGACACTGGTTTTCCTTGCACGTACAGGCAGGGGTGGGGATAGCTCATCCCTTGGGACGCCGTGATCGTCCCTGCTTTTGGGATGTCTTAGTTGCTTGGCCCACGTCTGCTTGAGATCCTGCAGCCCTGGCATACTGTTATCTCTGGGTGGGCAGCGTTGCACCACGACCTTCCTCTTGTGGGCTGAATTTAGGTACATTTTTCCATAATAACGTTATGGATTAACAGGTGATGCTGCCCTTTTCAGGGGCTATGTTAGCTCTTCTGCTCACTGCGTTGTGCTCGGAGCCTGACCTCGGGTGGTTTGTGTCAGGACTCTCATGCTATTTCAGTCTTGCTGCTTTTCACGGAGCAGTCCTGTGTTGTTCAACCTCTATTCATCTTTCCCAGATGCTTCATCTTGCATCGGGCTGTGACGAAGCAAGACAACAAATTTAACAAATGCCTGAGATTTCATTGTGTTGATACCTTTTCTTGTATGTCATAGAATCACAGAATGGTTTGAGTTTGAAGGGATTTTAAAGATCATCTGGTCCAACCCACCTGCCATGGGCAGGGACATCTTCAACTGGATCAGGTTGCTTAAAGCCCCGTCCATCCTGGCCTTGAACACTTCCAGGGATGGGGCAGCCATAACTTCTCTGGGCAACCTGTTCCAGTCCAGGTCCAATCTACCCACTTTCACCCGTGACATTTGATCCATGTCGTTGCACCAGTCATTGCATCATCTGTCCTTTCATTGCCAATGATCTGTATTTTTTTCCTAAGTCATTGATAAAGACAAAAATGTAATTAATATTGTACCAAGAACTGACTGGCTGGATAAAATTGGAAGTATTCCCAACTGTTGTTCTCCATTAACAAATCATTATCGTGTCTGTTAAAATGTGCTCTGGTAGCTTGTCCAGTGGTAGCGTGTAATCGGAACGTCGTGGGGTCATCAGTTTCACCCGAGCTTATGATGTCAGCAGTTATTTTTGTCAGAGCGATTTGAGCTCTTAGAGCCATCCTGGCTGATAGAAATTAAATTCTCATGTCTTTTTATTAATTGATAAGTGTCCTGTTTCAGTTTTTCCAAGCTTTTCCTAGAAATGGTATGAAGTTGAGCTCTGCATGGTTATTGGAGTCGCCCCACTGGTCCTTTCCAAGCTGTGTCCCCACCTCTGGAGCCCTTGCAGGAGTGTTACAAATACATGGCGGCGGCGCCGCGAGCTGTGCCGCAGATTCCTTTGGACTTTGCTGCAGAAGCTTTCGATAACTGAACGGGTGCCGGTCACTCCTATCCTTGGAATTGCGGGGGAAGTTTTAAACGCTCCACGTTGGTCTTGGGTGTGTTTTTTTTTCCCAGTACAGAGGAGGGTATGGGAATTATTTTTAGAGACAGATCAGAAATACGGGTTAGATTTTCCAGATTCTGTCACCAGCATTGTTAATTCAATCTGACTGACTCGTTGTTGGGGTTTCCTCGGGCGGGTCGGTGGTGGCCTGATGGCCCCTCGACGTGCTGAACCTGACAAGGTGGAACAGAGGAACGACAAACGCACCGAACTCTTGCAAGGAAAAACTTCCCGTGTTGAGATGCATCGGGCCGGTGGGTTTTATCCGACGACAGGGGCTGAAAATCCCCTCTCGGAGCATCGCTCACAGGTGAATTTCCAGCACGTTTGAGAATCGCTTGTAGGGGAAAACGGGCCAGTTGGGTTAACACGTGCTTTAGCAATTTCAGTTTCAGTCTTACAAATGCAGAGTAGAATCTGTTTCCAGCTGCGAAGGGCTGGCTCTGAGCGGGATGAGCTCCGTCTCCGTTCAGGTGAAGGTGTGGGAGAGGTGGGGGGTGCTCTGAGGGATGGTGTCCGGGACGGGGGGCAGCCTCGGGTAACCGAGAGGCAAACGAAGGCTGGAGAAATGGTTGGAAGATGACTTTTTTTTTTTTAAATTCAAAAAATATAATGAGGCTGTAATTCCTTTCAATGGATGACTGCTCAGTACCAAGGTAAATTACCGGCTCCCTCTTTAGAGCCGAGAGGTCCTGGTCTGCCTTGTCATCTTGTCCTTTTCCTTTGCTTTTCATTCCTAGAGAAAAAAAAAAGTCTCTGGGAGATCTCTCGGAGCAGCCTCTCCCGCACGGGAGATGAGCCTGGGCACAATCCGCGGTGCCAGGTGAAGGGAGAGCGATGCCATGCGTCTTCTCCACTTCGCTTTGTAATTTTCCACTATTAAAATGTAAATGTGGCCTCTCAGCTCGGAACTGTGGCGACGTTTTTGCTTTCGCTCTTTTACATGAATATTTAACACTGAGCCAGCAAATCTCAATAACCTCCGAGCGCTGATTACACTTGGGTTCATTAGGCTGTAGCTCGGGGTTGTTTGGAGCGTGGTCCAGGTGCCAACGCGGCACCTTGGGGCCGGGAGCTCCTCGGGGAGCCCCGGCTGCATCCCGCTCCCACCGCAGCCCCGCGGCGAGCGGCGCCTTCGGACCGAGAGCCGCCGTGTGCCCTTCTGGGGGGCAGAAAGCAGCGGGGGGAGCGTTGGGTGAGCCGGGCTGGCTGGGGCACGGCGGTGCCGCTTCCAGCAGCGCTGTCATGGTAACTGCAGCGATTCACAGTGCTGCGAGAGACCCGGCAAACATACTTTGATTAAACTCTTGAGAAGGTATGGAAGAGAATCTTCAAAGCTGATTGTATGAACTGCACGAAGTTTTTTTTTCTTTATTGCTCTCCCTGCCCTCCCTTCCCCACTGGGGACAGTGGATTTAGGGGGATGGGGAGAGGAAACCTTGGTCAGAATTGGCTATCTGGCAGCGCCTGCAACTATCCTGTTCCTGGCACCTGGTGGCTGCAGTTCAGGCTCAGTGGTTGTTTATTATTATAATTATAATAATAATAATTATTATTATTAACAGTTTCAAGCAGGCTGAGGAGCAGTGAGAAGCAGCCGTGCAGCCCGCGGGGCTGGCCGAAGCGTGCCCAGGGCCTCGCACGGTGCTTTGGTGCATCATGACACACCAGAGCACCTCCGAGCATCCCGGCGAGGATTTCACCTGCCAGACCAAGGCAGATCGGCTCTTCCCGTTGTACATCGGAGTCATGAGTGAACTGCCCGTAGTAAGAGAAAGCTGGAGAGGGACACTTTACAAGGGCGTGTAGTGACAGGACACAGGTGATGGCTTTAAACTGGAAGAGGGGAGATTTCCATGAGATCTAAGGAAGAAATTCTTCCCTCTGAGGGTGGGGAGGCCCTGGCACAGGTTGCCCAGAGAAGCTGTGGCTGCCCCATCCCTGGAAGTGTTCAAGGCCAGGTTGGATGGGGCTTTGGGCAACCTGGTGTAGTGGAGGGTGTCCCTGCCCATGGCAGGGGGGCTGGAACTGGATGATCTTTGAGGTCCCTTCCAACCTGAACCATTCTATGATTCTATGAAATCTCCCCTCTCTCAGTTTAAAGCCATTGCCCCGTGTCCTGTCACTACACACCGTTGTCCAAAGCCCCTCTCCAGCTTTCCTGTAGCCCCTTTAGGTACTGGAAGGTGCTGGAAGGTCTCCCCGGAACCTTCTCTTCTCCAGGCTGAACAACCTCAATTTTCTCAGCCTGTCTTCAGGTTTTCCTACCCCTAGCTCTTCCATGGCTCTGGTTTTCACTGTCTCAGAATGAAAGTACTCTCGTGCAGTTATTCATTAGTCTTATTTTGCTGCCTGTGCTTTGCAGGAGGCTGAGGAGTTGAACTGGGGAGCTGCTCCGATGCCTGGGGCTGGCACCCAGCACAGGGGGGGCATGCGGTGGGAGTGGACAAGGGGCTGGGGGTGCCTCTGCCTTGTGACATTTCCTTCAAAATCCTTCTGAAGAGTAAGCTGTCTGTAAAGCTGAGGTTGACCTAATTTTTGGCTGAGTGAAGCTGCTCGGCTGTGCTAGAGGGGGTTGGCCCTCGGATTTAGAGCCAGCGGAGCTGGCAGGACCGCAGCGTCCTCACCGGCACGGTGCGGGAGCCGGGTGCTGGCTGTCCCGCGGGACAGAGTGGGCAGAGGCGGCTCCTCCTGAGTTTGTAAGACATGAAATGGGCCTGAGATCGTTGCACACTCTGGAGACTTGGATGTGGCTGCACAGCCGTAACTTA
Source organism: Tauraco erythrolophus (assembly GCF_009769465.1). Lineage (NCBI taxonomy): Eukaryota > Metazoa > Chordata > Aves > Musophagiformes > Musophagidae > Tauraco > Tauraco erythrolophus. Next base: position 263,042 of record NC_141468.1, read on the forward strand.
GCTGTTGTGAGCACGGGGCTGGTCCATGCGCTGGTCTCTCGGGCAGCCAGGGCCTCTGGAGCACGCGGCTCAGAACAGAGTTGTGGTTAATTCGGTGCTTCCAGCCCCCGGAGGAAGTTCTCCTCTTTCACTGGTCTCCCTCAGAACAGCCGAGGATTCCCTCAAGACTTCTGCATTTGAGCACACGGTGCTCCCTGGGGAGAGGGATGAAGGCAGATCACACGTCAGGGATGCTGCTCCGAGGAGGGGCTGATTTAAAAACAGCGGCAGGAGGAGGCCTGGAGGGCTGCAGCTCAGAGCCGGGCGCTGCTGTCGGTGCAGACTGCGGCCGTCCCCTGCCCCGTGGATGTGGTGACCTCAGTTTTCTGCCTGCTGCAGTCACCCAAAATGTTCCTCTTGCCTTTGCTGTCCGTGACTGCCAATGCTGAGCTCTTGCTGGATTTTCTTGTGCAAGTGCCCCCATAGCACCCTTCAACACCAAACTGCCTCTGGCGGGTCCTCTTTTGCTCCAGGCTCTGCTTTGCGGGTTTGCCCCAGCCCACATCCCGTGCAACGTGGGTATGTCTCCCGTCCTTTTTGCCATCTGGCTGTGGCACAGACAATCTTCTCTTCCACGTTTCTGCCACATGCAACAGATTTTGTCTCCTGCTATCTCCGTCTCGTTGCATATGACAGCCGAGACCATGGTCGTATCTCTCTGAATAGATCTAATTTCTGTCCAGAAAGACCCAGGCTTGTGCTGTAGCTGCGTGGCAGAGCTTCCAGACTGGCTGGACGTAAGTCTGTGCTTAGATGAGGGCTTTGGAGAAGCTCTGGAGCATCTGGGGAGTGCAATCCTGTATTGCTCACATGAGCAGTAGCTGTATTCTTCTGATTGTCCTCCTGTGAAGCTGCCCAGGTGTCTGCTCGTCGGTGTTCTCAGTGAACATCAGGCTTTCCCAGGCATGTGTTGTCATTTCTAGCTCTCTGACCTCTATGTAGAAACATCTGATCTTGGTCCAGTTGCCTTCTTGGCTGCACAGTGGCCCTGGCATGGGCCCCTAGGCAGCCCAGCCACCAGAAGCTGAGCCCTAAAGCCGGGACAGGTGAGGTTTCCATCACCTGTACCTCCGCTCCAAGGCTTCTGAGGGCTTTGGTGAGTCCCCCTGAGGTCTTCTCTACATGCCAGAGTAGACACCCCGGGTCCTTGGTGCAGCTGCTTGGGTCAGGAGACATCAGAGATGTTTGGACACCGGAGAGCCCTGGGAACTTTGCAATGTAACGTGCATCAGCTGAAAGCCCGAGCTGCCGTGGCAGTGCTGGGGAGCAGGCTCTGTCGCTCGCTGGGGCTCGGGCGCTCCCCTGCCTGAGGTCCCCCTGTGGCAGATGAAACGGGCCGTCTGAATCCCACCTCGTGAGCGGTTACTGTGCGCTGGGGCCAAACTGAAACGGCACAGATGGTGCAGGTACGTCCTGCCTTCCAGGAGGCTGCCTTTGCAGCTCTAATTCTGTCCTCTTGATATGCTTCTGGAATGAAATACTCGGGAAACTTTGGCTTTGCAACCTGTTATGTGACCTGAATACCTTCTCGTTTACTCCTGTAAATGCTGCGCTACGTTGTGCTTTGGGGACTCGTACACCCGATGATGTGATGAAGGGGTTAGTGAGTAGCAGAGCAGACCTGGGCTGCTTTCTCCAGCCCCTCTGCTCTTCCTGAGTCTGAGGCAGAGGTGATGTTTTCTTTGGTTTTAAGGTGGATGCTATAATTTTGGTGCTGGAAGGGAGCACTTTGAATATATAGGGTGGTAACTACTCTTGCGTAGAGCGTGGAGATGGGTGACCGGGTGATTTCTTTGACAGGCTAAATTAAAGCACTTGCCCTGGCCTGTGTCAAGAATTGTACAGCACCTTCCCTTTTGCCAGTGAGTCCTTGAGCAACCTGTTGGTGTCCCATTGCCCAGTAGTTGGTGCTGACTGTGAACGTCTCACCAGGAACCGTGCCGATCTGCCCGCTCCGATCCTGACCCCGACCCACTCGACGTCTCCCTGGTGCGAGGTCTGCGCGAGTCACAGTGGGGAGAGCGGGGACAGGGACAGGGTCACTGCTTGTCGCCTCCACTAAGACAAGCAGGAGCAGAAGAGCTCCAGCACGGACCAAAAGGATCTCCTGCCTGCTGTGCTGCTTACTTCCCTTCCAAGATAAATCTCTGCCTTTTTTTTGTTTTCTCTTCCTTTTTTCCACCAATATGGTTATTTTGCAGTAAGCTTGCACATGATCAGCTCAACAGACAGCTATGGGTTTTTTTTCCTAAGCAATAATGTCAAGAAACTAATAACTAATTTATAAAAAGCACTGAAGCAAGCCCTGGCCAGTGCTGGCTGTCTGAAGTTTTCACCATTGCACTCTCTTTTCCCTGTGTCTTTCTCTCGGTTTTGGTTCAAGACCAGTGATGCTGAGCCCGCTCGCACACAGAAGAGCGATGAACCGACCAGTACCTCAGCGTGGGTCTGGCTGTGCTTCCGGGGCTTTGAGTGGCCCTTTTTGCCTCCTCGTGGTAATGGATGTGCACAGAGGGAACGCAGCACGGACTCTGCCTCGGCAGCTGGTGCGGGGCATGGGTGGCACCGGGCATCTGCAAAGGGCTGCCTGCTGCTCCTGCCTGCTCCCAGAACCGGGGGAAGAATGGTCCAGGCAGATTTTTCTAGACCTTGAGTTTTTTTCTTGCTGAATATTTCTTGTTCACCGAAGTTCTCATATGGTGGGGATCCAAACGTGGCATTTCCCCAGCTGGGTCGTTGCCTGCGGGTGGAGCATCGCTGAGGCCACCTCTCTGGAGCATTGCTGTCCCCCAGCTTAGACATAACAGGCTCAGATGACTCTGTTCTGGCAGAATGGCACGGAGGTCATATTTGGTTGATGCTATGAGCTCATGGCCTTTCTGAGGTTACAATTCCGTGATCACTTGGTTTCACCTATGGTGTTGGTCCCTGGAAGCACACCGTGGATGTACTCACTTGACCTTTGGTACAGTAACATCTGCCAGTTACCATGAGATGCATCCATTTTATGTTTGCTTCTCTGATTTTTTTAATGTGATTTTCTATGAGAAGTGATATAGTACAAAAGTAAACGTCTCCTGGAGATCTCTTATATGTCTGGATGACACAGGAACTGGGGTTGGCAGTCCCTGTCAACCAAACCTGTCCAGAACTGCCTGTGGGATGGTTGGAGTTGCCCTGACTGCATCTTCCTCTCCAGCATGTTGCGTAGGTAGGACAGGCTGAACCTCGGCGTGTGGCATGCCGCGCTGCTGCGACCTCCCAGGCATTGAATCCACGGCACGTCTGACCCCAGGGATGACATCACATCCATGGCCCAGACTTTGCTTCCTTCCATCCAACATCACTCCTCACCTGTGGCCTCAGAGTGACCGTTCTGACCCGTTTTTCCCATCAGGGTGGCCCAGATGATGTGGGGCGCTGGCAGCACCAGGGCTGCGGGCGGGTGGCTGGCGCAGGAGGCCGGGGAGCCGGGCTGAGCTGCTGCGGGCAGCGCGGTCACTGCCGGCAGAAATTCCCCGCCACGTGGTTGAAACTCATCAGAGAGCAAATGCATCGTGTTGCTATGACAACAGGAAGATTTACAGGAGCCTGAAATTCTTGTACTTTGTTCCTCAGAAAAATATTGGGAGTGCGGCTGTGCAGCACAGCTGGGAAGCGCCCCCGTGGTGTGTAGCCAAGGGCGGCACCGGTCCGCGGCCCCGCTCGGCATCGGGCAGCGCCCTGCCCAGACCCCCGGCGGCTCCCGCCCTCCGCAGCCCCGCGGCGGTGGCCGGGGAGCGGGCTCAGGGCTCCGGTTTGTGCAAGTTGCCGTGGGAGAGGTGGCCTTGGAACGGTGAAGCCAGCGGCGTCTCTGCGGATGGGGCGGGGGTCCCCTGTGAGCAGGATCACGCCGCTTCCGAGCGCGGCTGTGAGCAGGAGCGCGGGAGCCTCCGCGCGTCCGCCTGTCCCCTGTACCTCCGCCACCACGTTTGCCCCAGAAACAGGCTGGGTGTTGTGCTCTGGGTTTCCCGCTGGACGTTGCCACACGTGTCAGACAAACTTTCAGGATGGAAATGGATCCATTGAACAAAATTTAGGAAAACGTGTCTTTCCTGACCTGAGGTCTGCAGTGCTGCGGCTCCGCAGCGGAACCCTCTTCCCCTGCGACCACCGTGGTTCCCTGCTCCGCTCTTTCTCCCGCTGCGGAGCTGCAGGCAGAGGCCAGAGTGTGCGTCCTTGGGGGGCTTCGTGCGGCCCGTTTCTCCCGCGCACTCCTGAGGGTCGGGCAGAGGGCAGGAAGGGGCTGGTATTTTATTCTGGGCACTGTATTTTCTAGGCGTGTGCTTGGGACATGCCTGAAGCGATAGATTTTGGCTTCTGGGCCTCCAGAACAGGAGAGCGAGCGGTGGCCGAGGTCAGTGCTGCCGTCGGGGTCCCGTGTGTGTCTCACCACCTTCACACCAGGGTGGGCAGCTGGAGGTGCGCTGGCGGGGGTCCCGCCGGTGGCCCTGCACGCCCTCGGTGGCCCTTCCTGCTGGTGCTGCCTCCCGCTCTGGCAGCGATCCTCGATGCTTCCTGAGATGCCGCCTCCAAATCCCTGCCGAGCCGGTGTGCCACGGTCGGGCTCACCTGCCTGCGTGCTCCTGGGGCGCTTACCCCGAGGTGGTGCAGGAGAGGAGCTGGAATCCCGTGGAGCTGTGTCCTCCTCCGCCCCGCTGCTCCTGCCCTCCTGGCCCTGCTCCGCGTGCTTTCCCGGTCCTCCTGCCATGCCGCCATCTCCCAGCCTGAGCATGGCCGGCCAGTGCCGGCTCTGTGCCGCACGCCCGGTAGCTAACGCCGCTTTCCCTGGCTCTTTTGCAGTGCCTTTCAGAGAAACTCCCAGCTACACGAAGCGGAGACGGATCCTGGGTGCCGGCGGCCTCTCGTCCCCGCGCATGCTGCAGCGCTCGGCCAGCGACAACAACCTGAAGGCGGAGAGCCGGGCGTCCTACTCGCCGGTGCCCTCGCTCCGCAGCCTGCCGCCGCAGCTGCTGGCGCAGATGCAGGAGGCGGCGGCCGGGGTGGGCGACGGCAGCCTGGCGAGCTCCCGCAGCGCCCACAGCCGCTCCCCGTCCCTGCAGCGGGTGCAGGAGGAGAAGGAGGCCGACCTGCCCACGCTCCGGAGGAGCAGCCGCGGCAAGGCCAGGTAAGGGGCTGGGGGAGGCAGAGTGAGTGTCATGGCCGGTGCAGCTCGGCACCCATTGGAGACCCCGCGCCACGCCGGCACGGTGCTGGGCACCTGCGGGACCCCGGGCAGCGGGTGGGGAGCAGGAAGGCCAGCGGTGCCCGATGCAGCCCTGCGCCTCCCTGTCCGTGCGCCGCGGGGAGCAAGGCTGGCTGGGACCCGGAGCAACACCGAGGGTTTTTCCCTCGATCTTCTCCCCAGCCCTCGGTCTAATCTCGTGTCTCAGAAAAACGGTAAGTGCATCAATGCGCGTTGCGCTCGTCGTTGCTATGACGATGAACGCATCTTGAAAACTAATACTTCGGGGTTGCACGTTGCAGATAAGCCAACACCTAATGTGTCCCCACCGACCTGCGGTTGTTGCGGTTATCGGTGTTCAGCCTACGGGCCGGGTGGTCACGTTGTGCTGCTGAACGCGCCGGGGCTGCGAGCGGCTGACAGACACCCTCACTGAGCCGCCGAGCGGTGCGGGGTGGCCTTTCTTGTGCTTCGGGCATTTTCCGTGGCCCGTAGGTGCAGGAGTGATGTGGACCTCGTGTTTTCCCGCTGCTCCCTGTCACTCACTGGCCATGTGCCATGGGAACGTTGTCTCCGACACTGCTCGCCACTGCTGGTGCTCGCCTGCGCCTGGAAGCCAGGCACGGGCAGCTGGTCTGATCCAGGGGATGGGCACTGCTCCTCTCTGGCAGCAGAGGTGCTGCTGGAGAGCCTTAGTGGCCGAGGGGCCCCTTGGTGATGACTGGGTCAGGCTTTGCTTCCTGAAGCGCCGTGTTAGTAGAGAGGCGAGACCCGCCGCAGCCATGGCTGCGGTAAAGCAGCGTCTGCTCAGAAGGGGCTAATGAGGAACCTGGATACCGCGAGGCCAGAGCAGGAGCCTGAGGAGCAGGTACCAGGGCTGGGCTGGAGTGTTCACTAGTGACCAAGAAATGGGTTGGAGTGTTGAAGAACCAGTCTGCAGGTGGCAGCTATTGAGATTAACTCCATAGCAGAAACAGCTCTGAGGCCCTTTGAGACAATCTAAAGAATTCGGGGAAACAGTAATATGTCAGCGAATGAAAAATAATGAAAATACGTGTAAAATAGCTACTAGAGGGGAAAAAATTGAATCATTCCGGTCCCTGCTAGGGTCCTTAGTAGTTTAACTCAGGGAAAGTTGCAGGCTGTTTTCTCAGCAGCTCAACGGAGGCCTCTGCTCGATGTACCAAACGCGGCGGTGGTAGATGCCTAATGGGTGATGGATGGCGATTCGGAAAACAGTCTCGTGCTGTGGTCAAAATCAGTGGTGACACCTCTGAGTGCTGCGTACCGAGCTGGGCAGCACCAGTCTGCGAGAACAGTGGCAGTTAAAGGGAGGTGCAGTGAAAGTGATGAGGAACGAGGGAAAAAAAAGAATCTGCTTTGAAGAAAGATTTAGAAGAGGAGAGTTGTTACCTTAGAAACAAGATGAATAGGAGGAAATATGTTAAAAATGTTGAAAATACCGAATGGCTTATCAGAGGGAGGTAGGGAACCTCTGCCTGTTTCATGGCACCGGGAGAAAGGCCGAGATGAATGGCAAACACACTCAAAAGCAGCCCAAAACAGGTTTTTCTCCGCTCTGCAGTGAGCTCGGGAATTCACTGCCGTGGGAACGTGCCGAAGGCAGAAGCACAGTGTGATCAGAAAAGCGTGAGGAGGTTGGTGTGGGTGAACAAACCACTGTGGGCTTTTATATGCAATAAGCTTTTGGAAGGCTTCTCAAAATTACTTGGAGCACTCGATGGCAAGGCAGGAGGAGGGCAGCTGGGGAAGTGGAGCCTTACCCAGACGGGCAATGCCTGGCAAGGGGAGAGCAGGATCACGGCTGGGCATGGCCGTGCCGGGGATTTGGGGTCTGCCGTGGGCAGCACTGTGAGGGGGGCTCGCGAAAACGGGTCTGTAGTGCGGCTGGAAGAGCCGGTGCCGTGTCCGCAGCTGGTGCCGGATCCGCAGCCGGTGCCGGGTCTGCAGGAGCTGCGGCCCCACCTGCCGCCCCGCGCCTGCCCGTTTGCTCCCAGCGAGTGCGGGAGGGTGGGATGGTGCTGTGGATTCCAGCGTGGTGCGCAGACCTCTGGAGTCCCCGCGGAGCTGTTTCACCTGGGCTGGCTGGCTCTGTGCCGAAGGCAGCGGGAAGGCCGCTCGCCGTGCCATCCGCCGGAGCGCAGCCGGAACCCGGGCAGGGCGGAGGAAGGCAGCTGCCTTCGTCCTGCTGCCGAGCGCTGCTGGAGCGAGCGGCTGCCCCACTTTCTTCCGTCACCTGCTTGTGCAAACTTTTAAAGGATTGCTGGAGGTGGCTTAATTATTCGTAGCCATATGCACTCCATGAAATGCCTATAAAAGTGCATTTTACTCCATTATTTTCAGATACTTGTATATTTTTGCAGGGGTAGGAGGATTATGAAATGCATTACGCTGAGTTTGGTGCAAGTGAAAGCCACGTGCACGTGACCCGCGCGTTCAGGGGCTGGTCCGCGCCGGCAAGTTTGGAGCTGGTGGGATTGTACAGAGGTGGTCTCGGTGACGTGAGAAAAACAGCCCATAGCTCAAGGGGAGGAGAAGCAGCGGCTGTTGATCCGGCAGCGGGGTTTGAGCCCGGCAGCCGCTGTCCCCTGACACGGCGGGGGTCGGCTGCCCTGGGCTGTGGGCATGGCAGCGCAAAAGGGACGTTTGTGCAGGGGTGGCCATCGCCACGCGGGGCCAGCTGCAGAGCGGCGCTGCCGGTGGCCAGAAGGTCCTGGAGAAGCCCTTGCCCGAGGGCTGAGCAGGGAGGGCAGAGGGGTCCTGCCTGCCACCCCTGTCCCGGCCGCAGGGGCTTTGGTGGTGCCTGGGGAGGGCATCGGCTCTGCTGTGTGCACCCGTCCTGTGGCTGTGCCCGCAGTGGCTGGGGTGCTGGGCGGGTGCCACTCTCCCAGTCGCGCGGGCTGATGTTCTTCTAAGCCGCACAGCTGTACGCACGCCCCGCTGCCGTTCAGCACGAAGCCGTGTGCTAACGAGTGCTCAGAGCGGCTAATTAATGGTGGTATTTTCTTTGACCCGGTAGTTCTTTCACTTGTTGTTTGGATTTATCGCTCTCCAGTCGGTTCCCAGTGTGTTTGTGTTGGTTTCACAGAGCTTTTATTTACTCCAGGGCTGGGGAAGAGCGGTGCAGTGATCCCTATCTCATCTGAGTCCTCGTTTCCCAGAAATGCTTTATTTCCCAACAAGAAAGCCCTTGCTTTGTGGTGAGTGACAGGGCATCCATAAACATGTGGAGTCCTCTCACATCTTGCTTGAAAAGTCTTGCAGAAAAATTGATTCTGGGTCAGACTTTTATTAGAGTAAACATCAAGAAAATTTAGTGTCTGCAACGTTGCCCCAAAATTCTTTATTCTGAAGGTGAAAACTCCCAGAAAAATTCTGATTGTTTTGCAAATATATTCAGGATGGCAAAGAGAATTTAAATGAAAACTGGTTTAGTATCAGCGTTTCATTTTTCCCAGCACGGATGCGCAGAGGCACCCCACGTGCCTGTGGGCTGGCCGGCGGAGCCTCGGCGCTGGCGCTCGGCCGCGGCGACTGCAGGAGCAGTTATTTGTCCCTGTTGCTCTCACGGCTCCAGCCACGCTGGTGGTTCTGGTGGCTGAGTCCTCCCGTGGGCTGCGGCTCCGACCGCCGCGGAAGCTGAGAGGAGGTCCCGGCCGGCCCGGGGAGGGTGAGCGTGGGAGCAGAGCTCTGACTCTGGAGCGGAGGCAGCAGGTGTGAGCCTGGGGTGGACCGTCCCTGCGGCGAGGGACGGATGGTGGCCAGGAGCCGTGCTTGGGTGGGACGGGCAGGGCTGCAGGGAGCCTGGAGCAGGGGACCCGGTAGATGCCGGAGGTCGATCCGCCCCAGCAAGGCCTGGGTGAGCCTCGCATGGCGTGTCCCCAGGTGCCTTTTGGCTGATAACCCGCTCCCGGGAGCAGCCCTGGGGGAAATGCTGCCAGTGCAGCTGGCTCCGAGCCCCCGTTGTGCTGAGGATCACCGGGGGCCCAGGGAGGACCAGTGGGAAGGGTCAAACCCGCAGAACGCCGACTGCACTCATCCTGCCTGCTCTTGGGAAGCCCTGGTGATGGACGTGTCCTTGTGTTTTCCTCACTCCTGCCTCCCTCTGTCCTCACCACTAGGAAGTTTTTTAACGTCTTATCTGAATATTTCTTCCTCTAGTCTGTTCTGCCACCTTTACTGTGCACAGGCATGGCGAGGAGCTCGCTCGCAGCAGTCTTGCGCGTGCTGGAGGCTGCTTGACGTGTGCTCCCCGGTGCCGTCCCTGCTGCCAGCTGTCAGCGCCCCTTGCCTGGCCCTTCCCGAAGGGCTGTTTTCTCCAAGCTCCCACCATGGCTCCCCCCCAGCCTCCCGCCACCCTGCTCCCTCCTGGCTGCCCGGTGCCCGGCGCAGGCACGCGGCAGCAGAGGAGTGCGGCGGAGTCGCGTTGTCTGTTTTTCAGGCTGTGGCTTTGATAGCTCATCATCCTGCGTTCTGTGGAACGGTGTGATGTGTGACTCACATTCAGCATGTGATAGCCTCCACGTTTTTCCCCCTCAAAACCCACTACATAACCAGTGTTTCCCTATCTGAATCCTTGCACGGTTGATGATTCCTGCGTAGATTTAGTACCTTCAGTTTATCAGCATCCGTTTAAGCCTTAATCCTGTTCTTTGGAGTATTTTGAAGCCCCTTTGCAGATCTGGCGAGGAACTTCTCCAGTCCATCGTTGTGTTGCTGAAGAAGACACTGACCCAGGTCACCCTTTGATGGGGAGATGCCGGAGGGTGGTTCTCCCGCCCCGCGCTCGGGTGGTCCCGGGCAGCTGCGAGGAGCCCAGCGCCGGCCGGGATGCGCGGCTGCTGCTCGGCAGCTGCTCCTCTCGCAGCCCGTCCTTGACAACTCCCTTCTGACTGCTGCCGTGTTGCTCCCTTCTCGGCGAGCACGAGCACTTCAGCTTGTTGTTTGTCCCAGTGTTTTTTTCCAAGAAGTGAAGCGATGATATTTCTTTAGCTTTTCTTTTGCCCCCTCTTTGGCCATTTGCTGTTTTCTGCTCTTTTGGACACGTTCTATACAACACGAGCCTTCAAAGCTGACCTTAGGTGTTCTTAGATTGCTTCAGTCTGTTCTTAAACTTCCTACCACATGTGTAATCAGGCACATCCAAATGTTCTTAATTAATTCCTGCTTCTGGTTTCCAGGTAGGATCTTAACTCTCTGCCTCTGAAACCTCATGGTTGATCTCTGATTTAAAGACAAACAAATACTAAGCACCTCGGTCTTTTTAGTTTCATCCATTGAAGGCTTTCCCTCTCTGCAGTTAGCCAAGGGAGCACCAAGTACCAGCAATTCCTGGGATCTTTTTCTTGCTGTCATTGTATTTACAGAATGAGTTTACAGCTTCTCACCGTGGTGGCATTTCTTCTCGTGCTTGTGCTGTCCAGATGTTGCGTCTGTGGACTTGTGCTTTTCCTTTACATCTGTCCATAGCAATCACTCCTGTTTTCCAGTTTACGTAGTGTGTTTGAAGTCAACGAGTGTCTTATGTTTTAGCTGGTTTCTTACTTCACTGCTTATGCATCCTCTGTGTTGAGATAGGTCTGAAGTCTGTTTCCCTTCACTTTCCCTATCATGGGATCACGTAATAGTCTGGGTTAGAAGGGACTCTGGAGGCCACCCTGGGCTGACGTTTCATGAAACCTGCCTCTAGTATTCAAGAGTGTGTAGATGTTGGCGTCAAAAGGCATTGCTCATGTTTTGCTGGTCTTTCTTGCTTTCTTCCTAAGAAGTGCCAAACACTAATAATCTCATGATCCTTCCTGCCAACATTACCTCTGCCTTCAGCCTTTACCTCAACCTTTCAGCCACTTGGAATCAAAGTGCTAAAGGAGCTTTTATGGCTGTTTTCTGCACCTTCTCTGTAAAAATAAATCCTCATGAGTATAGTCCAAGAACTTGCTGGACCATCAGTGTCCTGATCCTTCCCCAGTAGATGTCTGGATCAATGCAATCCCTTATTATCTCTAAGTCTGATAAACTGGCATCGGAGGCGCATAGTGTAAGACACTGCACTGGATCAGAATGGGCATCTGCCAAGCCCGGTATCTTGTCTGGTGCCTGCCCCTGGCATGTGCCTAAAAAGCAGGACACGTGCCGAGGAGGCCAGGGATTATCCTCCCTCTCTGAAATACTCCTCCTCTGGTCCTGCCTGTGAGCATCTCTGCAAAGGGAAGGTGAGCTGCGGGTCGTGGCTGGCCGGTGGAGTCCTGGTCGGACAGATGCTCTCCGGAGGAGCTGTGCTGAGCTCAGTGCTCTTCAGCGGCAAGTAAACAGAGTGAGCGTCCTTCTCTAGCACCTCCCCTGCAGATTCTTGGCACTTTGCCACCTTGAGCAAACATCCTTCTTCTGAAATTGCTAAAAATGCAGTTATGGCATCAACCGGAACCTGGGGACTTCATTTCTAATATTCTTGACCTCTCCTTGGTGGGTTTAATAAAATAAATGCCTTGTCCTGATCTCTTCTTTCGTATTATTACTTTTAACGATATGAACTGATTCACTATTCCCAAGCCCTTTTTTTCCTCGGCACTGTGAATGAGATCTTTGCCCTAAGTACTAAGTCACTGGTTTATTTATTTATTAAAAACCTTACACGATTTGTTTTCCCTCCCTGGCTTCTGAAGGGGTTAGATCTATTTGATTCGTTCTACCTGCATCAGGGATTTGAGAAGAAATTACCACAATTTGTTTCATTCTCTCCTCTGTGCCCCGGTTTTTGCTTGGCACCAGCTGTTGATTTGAGTCCCCTCTGCATCTTGGCTGTAGCCTCAGTCCCCTCCAGCAGCTCCTCAGAAATAAGTCCCTGGGGTGGTGGGGGGCGAGCCTGAAGGTGGGTGATGAACAGGTCACCCACTTCTCTGGGTGCTCCTGGGGTCACCAGGCTGCTTACGGTCCTTCCGCACGGTTTGCGGCTCAGCCGCCGGCACTGGGCAGTGCGGCAACGCCAGCGCCGTGCCCCGCGCTTGGAGTGTGGGGTTTTATTTTAGGGAGGGATGGCGAAGAGCGTAGGTGGAGGATATCCTGCTCCCAGCGTGACGCCGTAGTCCAGGACAACTCCACCAGTAAACAGTTGAACGGACAGTGCGGAAAGATGTGATGAGGAGACCATGAGTCCCCGTTTGTTGGACTGGAGACCTCGTGCAGGAGCTGCGGGCTGTCTGCAGAGGGGGTACAGGTGTGTGGAGTGATTTGAGTTGGAAGGGATGTCTGGAGGTTGTCTGCTCCAGCCCTCCTGTCTGAAAGAGAAAAGTGGAATCCAAAAGCTTGTTGGTAAAGCAGCTGGAAGAGCCTCATCTCTCCCACCTGGGTGCACTCCTGCCCTTCGCTGAGGGCTCCGGCTGCCCCAGCTGCAGCTGAGGGTGGTCTCTGGGATGGGGCTGAGCCAAGGGGATGCAGGAAGCCTTGTCGGGGGCAGCCTGTGGGCTGGGGAGCTGCCTCTGAGCTCAGGACCGCATCGCTGGTCCTGAGCTACGCTGTGGGGTGCCTGTGCCTGGTGGGCTCCAGGACCCACCTCGTGCCCGGGACTTGCCTGGCGTTCCCAGGACCACTGTCTGGCCAACCTGTCATCTTTGTCCCTGAGACTGTGCTCCTGTCCGTGGGACCACTGCCCTGCCCTGGCCCCAGGCTCCTGACTCACCGGCCCTCGTGGGGCGGCCGCTCTGGAGGGGTCCCGCTGTAGACCCATGTGTGCCCGGCGCCAGCTCCACTCCACCGTCCGTCTGCTGCGGGAGAGAAACAGCTTTGGCGGAATGTCTTCTCAGGACCAAGTCTCACCCTAAACAGACGAGTAACCACCCGCACCACGGAACGTCCCCGAGACGTGCTGCTCCCCTCGGTGCACGCCGGAACGCGCCTGAAGGAACCAGGACAAACGCCTTGTAAGGTTTGCTAAACCAGAGGGGAGTCAGAGCAATATTCAAGTGAGATTACCTCCGTGCCAGGCGTGTTTGTCTCCGTAATAGCTTTTTCTGTTTGCCTCAGAGTTCCCATAAGAATATATGCTGTCAATTTGGGATACTGGCGAAGCTTCAGGAATGTTTATTTCAGTTGGGCAAAATTAAAATGGAACTGGATGGGAGCAGTAGAGGCGCCAGCAGAGCCCTCTCCTCTGCCGGGGTGCGGGTGCCTGTGCTGCCTCCGGGCTGCAGGGCCACCCCCCGTGCCGAGGGTCCAGCTCTCGGCCGGGACGTTCTCACCAGCCACGTACAGAAACCTGCAGCAGCGCAGAGCGCGCGGCGCGCAGCTCCTGCAATAAACGTAGCTCACAGCCCACGGAAACAGCAGAGCACTTGGACAGGCTTTCACGTATTCTCTTGGTTAAAGCGTTGACTTTTGTGTCTGAAGACCACCCTGCAGGGTTTCTGAAGTGCAGCAGAGTTTGCAGGACTCTGGAGAGCTGGTTTGTTCCAGGTGAACTGGGGCGCCTGGCAGTGGGGGAAGGTCTCGGTGTGATGGAGTGAGGAGGCACGAGGGGTTAGCGTTAAATCTGATCTGACACGTGGAAGAGGAGACGGTCTGGGATGGCTGGAGCAGTGTTTGGGAAGGCTTGAGGGAGTCTGAGGAGGCAAAGGTTGAATGGCTGATGGAATCCAGAGCTGCCGTGGAGACAGACCCTGAAGCCCGGGGGTGCGGGGACGGGAGGGCTGCCGGAGCCCAGCGGTGGGGAAGGGCTTCCTGGTGAGAGCCCCGGGGCCCTGTGTCCCAGGCCAGGAGCTCTGGGGGGCTCACACTCCATCCCCGGGACCGCTGCCTCTGGAGCGCATCGCAGGAACGGCTGCGCTGCATTTACCTGCACATGACACCGGCGCTGCCTGTGCTCGGAGCTGCGGGAGCCGCCACTCCCAGCAAACGCGGAGCAGTGAGTGACAGTGACTGTGCGGGGACAGCGTCTGCAGGAAGGAGAGAACACTGAAAACGCTTGCTGTGCCAACTGCAGAAGGGCAGTTTCAGAAAGATAACAGAAATTCATCAAAAGCTGTAACGAGGTCCGTGAGGGCGATACGGGAAGCGTGGTGTGACCGGGCAGAGCTGCGCGCGGCTGGACCTTTGGAAGAGGAGATCATCGACGAGGCAGCGCAGCCGGTCCGGGAGACTGTCGCGAGTAAAGGCACCGCCGGGAGGGGGAATCTGGGTCTAGGGGAGGCAGCGTGGGCTGCCGAGAGCACGGTGCAGCTGTTGGCCATGGGAGGAATTTGGGTGGGCTCCGGTGGGATCTGATGTCTTCAGCCGAGGTGAGGTCCCAGCGCAACAGGCAGGACAGAGTGTCCTGGAGGACAATCCCTTTGCTGCCCTCTCCCCTGGAGCTGGCAGGGCAAATCGGGGTTTGGGAAGAGACACGGTGTTGCCCTGAGCTGGGTGCTGCGGTGGCCAGTGCCAGCGGGGTGACACGGCGTGTTTGTGCTCAGCGGGTGGTGGGTGCCGAAGGGCAGAGGGACTTAAACTGTGATGGGATTTGTTAGCAGGGGATTGCAGTGGTACTGTCCAAAACATTAAAACTTTGCATTATAAACGTTACAGTGATGTACAAATAACACATTGGAGCGGTTTTTCCCCCAGTACAGCTTTTTGATCTCTTTGATAGCACAGGGCTGGGAACAGGAGGAATGATGGAGAGAGCAGCAGAGGCCAAATGGGAGACGGGAGTGCGGGAACGTATCGAGAGAGTGAAGTGAAGCGGCTGCCAGCCAGAGCGAGCGCCCGGGGTTTTGGGAGCTTTCATTAGGTGTCGCCTCGTGTGAGGTGAACATGGAAACTAAGCACTTATGGATACGGTGCAGAGCAACGCCGTGAGCTCTGCCTAAGAGAAAAGGAATTATCCAGCCCTAACCATTCTATCGTTCTATGATTCTATCCACGTTAAAAATGACTGCTGCACTGACAGCGAGGTAGCAAACTGGAGTTTAAGTCGGGCTGACGGCCTTTCCGAGCAAGTGCCAGTCCCCGCTTTTACCCACGCTGAGGCTGCGCTCGGCGTTGGCTCCGGACTCCTGCCCGGCAATGGGCTGGGTGGGAGCGGAGCCGCTGCCCCGGGGCTGGCGGGCAGCCTGCGGTGGGCACCTGCTCTGCGTCTTCCAGAGTCCCAATTCCGGACAGCGTGGGGCTCGGGGGCCCTGCAGGCCCTGCGGAGCGGTCGGTGTGCCTCCCTCGCTCCGCGTTGCCGGTCCCTGGCTTAGTGATTTTGTCCGAGAGGGAAGTGCAGGACTTCAAAGGCCGCTGGAGCTTGTCGATAAATCCGGGCGATGCGGGCCGTGAGGAGGGCGTTCCGACAGCTGCTGCGTTCCGCTGGAGTTTAAATTAACTGCAGTCCCACAGGCTTCCTCGTCAGCGCCGCCATGGAAAGGCTCTGCCTCTTGCTGAGGACTCACTCATTAAAATGCAGAACAAAACATCAGAATGTGTAACATGAGATGGAAAATAACGTCAATGAGGTGACGATGCTGTCGGTCACCTGGTGGGACACTGTCACCTGGCCAGAGCGCAGCCCCAGCCGCCCGGCTGAGCCGAGGGCAGGAGCAGCGCGGCGGAGCGGGCAGAGGGGTCTGCCAGCGGAGCAGCCGCGGCCCGGGAGGTGGTGGAGTTTGTCCAGAGGGGGGGAAGCGACAGTGAAATTGGGGGGGGAGTGACAAACATGATTTCCTCCACACCCCACCGCGCCGTGCGACTCCTGGCGCTTCATTTCTCCCAGTTTCCCCTTCGTTGCCGTCTGTGCTCGTTGCGATTTGCTGTGTGCGATTGACACTCGTCGTTTGCTGGTGAGGGGGGTGTTTTGTCGGGGCCGTTGTACCCCCGGGGTGTCCAGCCCCTCCGTGGCAGGGGGCACCCCTGTGGGGTGAAGGTGGCCACGCGTTGCCTGTGCCAGCGCAGGGGCAGGGGGGGTCCCGTGGATGTCCTGGCTGTGCTGCAGGGCTGCTGGCGTCTCTCCCGGTGCCCCGCTTCCAGCGCCTCGCCGTGGTGTTGCTCTCCCAGACGAGGCTCTTTCTTTTCTCTTTTAGTTTTATAACCTTTTTTTTAGGGGTGTCCATCCTTAGCTGCAGGGACTCAGGACGAGTTTCTCGTCCCTCACTTGCCACCTGCGTGTCCCACCAACGGAACAGCCCCTGCTCCTCTCCCTGTGCCCGCAGGGTTCACCGGGCGTTCCTCTGTCCCTGTGAAGGTTCGGGGAGGGGATGTCCTCAGAAGACCCGGGGCGAGTTTTGGCATGAACACGCGTTCCTGGCAGGGTGTGAGTGGTCGCGTGGCTCAGAGTGGCAGGCCGGGAGCGAAGGCAGTGCCTCGTGTGCCAATGAGCGTGGCGAGGCTCTGCAGGTGCCAGCAGCCCGCGCCACCACACCGGGGCCGGGGGAGCAGACGGCGGTGGAAGCTGTTTGAGCGGGTGGGTGATGCTCACCCACAAAGGTCCCAGCAAAGGTTTGCCAGGAAGGAACCTGCCTTGCAGTGTGGTCTGATGGCACGATTGTCTTCTCTGGTGTGGTGCCCTGTGTGTGCTGGGCTCGTTCCAGCCATACATCTTCTGGATAGCGATTTGTCATGACTCTTAACTTGTGGCTATCCGCATGTTTGCTATGCATCCAGCTGCTTTCCTAAATATGTTAATAAAACATTTTTTCCTCCTCTCCAGCATCATCCAGCCACGATCTCCGAGCGCTTCTTATTGCGGGGCGAGTTACACTCCTGGCTTCAGCCCTTGAGTTACGGGAGACAGCGGGATCGCTGTGCTCTGCTCCCGTCGCCGAGGAGCTGCAGGTGACGGCCCTCGGCCCTGCTGCCGTCACGTCCCTCCTTCATGTTCAGCCTCCGGCTGCCCCTCCCTGCGTACTCACCTGCGGCGTCGCCCACCGCCCTTCGCGCCGTCTGTGCCGTCGCGCTGTGTTTCTCGGCGCTCCACCTGCACCCGCTGCCGGGCGCCTGCGGCAGCGCGGCGGGCGCTGAGGTGTCGTTGCAGCTGCCTCAGGGGGGCTTTGCCCGCTGGTAGTGCGCAGCAGCAGAGACATCCCGGTGCCTTTGCGTCCATCAGTGGCACAGCCTGGTCTGAATATTATGAACGTTATTGGGCAGCCCGCTCTGAACAGAGCGCTGCGCTGGTGAGGGCAGGGACCCGTGCTGCACGTCAGTGGGGGCCTGGAGATGCTCTCTTGTATGCAGAGGTGCTGGAAAGAATGGGATTAAACAAGGAGGATATGATTCCATGTGGCAGTGGGTTTGGAGGAGCCATAGACTGGTAGGCTGTTCTGCACAGGGTGGGGGCACCCATCTGTAATGGTGCCCTCCCTGTAGCGGTCCACTTGCGTCTCTCACAGCGTCGCTGTTTCCGTAAACGTGAGCAGACCCACGTTTGTTTGGATCAGCTCAGATCTCAGCAGATCCAGATCCATCCTGCTGACAGATGAGCAGGCACAGCGGCGGCTGGTCAATGCCGACTGCGCTCCTTGGTGGGGAGCGCGCTCTGCTCCGGAGGTGCCACGGAGCCGCTGCCCTGGGGAGGCACGAGGCCGCTGCAGTGCAGGGAATCGGCAGACGATTCCAGTTTTGCCAGTCCAGAGTATGTAAAACTGGCACTGGCTGCAGGGCTGAGTCACAGTGGAGAGAAGCAGTGGAAGGATGAACGTGAAGGAGGTCGTTACTGCCCGTCAGGTGACGAGCCCGGGGAGCTCCCTGTGCAGGCACAGCGTGTGCCCAGCACCCGGGGGTCGCAGAGGAGGGATGCTTCTGGCCACGGCACGAGGACCGCCGCTCACCGGAGTTATGCAGGAGCGTCACAGCTCCTGTCAGGTGGTGTGGGAATTTCTGTCTGGGAGCAGAAATCTGCCTGTGCGGGGACAGCTTGCTCCTAGCTGGCTACGACGGGTTTTTACGCCTTCTGCCTCGCGCTGGCGACTGTGCAGGCTGGACGTTGGTTCTGAATCAGAATTACCGTTTCTAGGGCCGTAGTGGTGTTGTGCCATAACCTATCACAGTTTCGTGGGATGCTGCGTGGCAGAAGTGGTCGTTCCATGCTCTGTGGCTGTGCCAGCAGCGGGGCTGGCAGCGCTGCCCCCAAGTCCCAAGTGCTGGCCCTTTCCTGGGAAAGCGCCCGTCCCCTCCGACGGCTTTTTGGCAGGCTCAGCGCTGAGTTCTTGCAGAGCTCCGTGCGGCAGTGTGAGCCGCCCGGCCCTGGTGTCTGCTGGTGAGAGCGTGGCCAGCCGCGGGGAGTGACGTTGCTCCTGCAAGCAGAGGTGGGGCCAGTGTGCTCCAACTTGGTGGAGCCGTGTGCACCAAAGCTCGTAAAGCGTCTCCGCGCTCACCGGTCCTCGGTGCTTTGCTTCATCCGACGCCGCAGGAGCGATGCTCACCTTCATCTTCAGCAGGACTGGTTGCCTGCGTTACCAAAGTCTCGGAGCAGAAAGCAGATGCTGGTGCCAGGGGATTCCCTGAGCCCGGGACTGTGATGATAACCCCGACACCGCGCACCCCACTGCGAGCTGCCCGCGCACTGCACAGGTGGGCATGATGCCAGCAGGTGAGGAGGGAGCGGTGCTCGTGGCACCCTGTTCAGTGGGGATTTTGGCTCCGGGACAGCTTTTACTTTTATCTAAAGGTGGCCAGCTTTGAAATGCACAGTAAATCTGGAAGGCTGGTCCATAATCCCAGTTCTTACCTGCGTCTCCCAAACAAGTGTCCTAATGCAATGACAGAATGATTACCACCTCCTCCTTTGTGGGGTCATTTTGGCATTACGGTTCTTGTCTGCCTGCCGAGAGAGTGGCCCCACTTTGGCAGGAACGTGGCCCTGGTTTGGACAGTGTGAGCTCTCAGATGACGTGCTATTTTGGGAGGGTCATGAGGCTGCACCTCTGGGACATAAGTCTGCAGCTTCCCTGGTCTGACGGCAGCTCCAGGGCATGCACGGCCGCCTGCTTTCCGTCCTGGCAAGGGCTGGGCACGGGCACTGGCACTGTGCACCCGTACTTCTGAGGCATCTCCACTGCCTCCGTGGGAAATTGAGCCAGGTGGGCTCACAGGGGGGACCAGGCACCCGGGAGCGGTGAAGAGGCGCCCTGGTTACACGGTTAGGCTCCAGCCCAAAATGTTGGCTATTTTAAGAATTTTATGTCCTGATTTAATGTTTATGTGGCTCATAACCAACGTGCAGAAGTCTCCCTGTAAGACTGCCGAAGGCACTGGGCACGCCCGGAGCTTTCTGGTGTGAGCCATTCGGAGTGACCCTGCGCTGAAGCGGCGAGCGGATGGTCGTGGCCGTCTCAACGGGGCGGAATTTATGACACGTCTTTGTCGGGCTCCCTGGCCGTGGTGTCTGCGCCTCAAATAAGACCACGCTTGATGGCTTGGTGTGAAATTGGTGATGTTGCCTGGAATTCAGCGCTGCTGACACTGGGTAGCAATCTCGGCTGTACAGTGGTGGTGTTTCCCATTTATGGAGCTATTACTTTACGGTGGGTAGAAGTCTCGCCAGACATGTTTACTGAGCTACGCTGCTCGTAGTGAGGAATTTTTTGAGCTGGTTTTAATCTTTCTGTTCAAATATCTTCCAGTCTGAAACTTCCCAGCTTTTTCATTGCTTTTGGCTCAGTTTCAGTTAAAATAGACGAGAATTTTTGAAATGGGGCAAGGTGAAGGAAAAATGATTGCCGTGTATTCTTTGAGTAGACATGATGCTTTTGAAACAACCCAACGTGACAGACGGCTGATATTTTACATGGGTGTTAGTGGTGAAGCAAATAGGTGACAGTGCTTCGGAGGAGATGAACTCTGATCTGGCGTTGTAGTAGATATTAGAAAAATCAAGTTTTGTAGTTGTATATTTATTTATAAGTGGCAGTTTACTAAATCAGGGTCCCATAAATGCTGTCATGGTCTCGGTCATATCTCTGCAGAGAGATCTACCTTGGCTTCTCTTCGCCTTTCCTGCAGCTGCTTGCCGATCCTCGCCCCAACACCGCTACCCGGACACATAACCGAGCGTGCAGATCAGAAAGCCGAGTGCAGGTCCCTGTCTCCCAGGTGTGCCGTGAGACGGTGATGGCCGTTCATGCCTTTGACCGCACTGAGCGCTTGAGCCGGCGGCAGCCCCCGTGCTTGGTCACTTCATTAAAATACGTGCTCCTGGTCACAGAATCCCAGAATCCCAGAATGTCAGGGACTGGAAGGGACCTCAAAGGATCATCCAGTCCAATCCCCCTGCCGGAGCAGGACCACCTAGATCAGATCACACAAGAACGCGTCCAGGCGGGTTTGGAACATCTCCAGAGAAGGAGACTCCACAACCTCTCTGGGCAGCCAGTTCCAGTGTTCTGTTCCCCTTACTGGGAAGAAGTTCTTCCTCATGTTTAAGCGGAACCTCCTATGTTCCAGCTGAGATCCATTTCCCCTTGTCCTGTCATTGGATGCCACTGAGAAGAGCCTGGCTCCATCCTCATGGCAGTCACCCTTTCCATATTTATAAATATGAATGAGATCCCCCCTCAGTCTCCTCTGGTCCACTGCTGCCTTGTGCCAGCTCCATTAGAAATGTGAGATGAGGATTATCCAGTGTCCTGTCTGAACACAACAAATGCTCTGGGGTTTGGTAGCTCTCCGTACATGTTGGTTGCCACAGTCTCATCTCTGTTAGCCAGCCAACCTCTGCCCTACGTTCTTATCAAAACACAAGGCAAAGCATTAATTTCATTTTCAGACTATCTTTATACCATTCTCACCACGTAGCTGCTCACCTCTTTTGTCTGTTCTTCTTTTCTGAGTGCCTGAAGAGCGTTTCCTTGTTTGCTTTAATTTCCTCTGCACGGTTTTCCGCAGACTGACCGCTGCCGTTACCCAGTCCTCGTCTTGTCACCACCTTCTCACGCAGGAGTCTTTCCACCATTTTAGCTACTTATTTCTGAACCCTCCTGCTCCCAACTTGTTGCCTCTGTTGAGAGAAAGAGACCTGAACTCCCCTCCGAGCACTGAATTGCACGCGTGGGTGCACTCAGTCACTTGGGGTCTCAGATTGGAGTCATCCAGCAAGAAGGAGGAAGCTGCAGATGAATATGTCCATCGATTTGGGAAGGAATTTAGAATGTCCTCTCTGGGCACAGACCGACTTCTGTCTAGGTGAAGTTAGATGAAACTTCCCTGGCCTTCTCTTCTAGGCCGTCTCGCCACTGGTGGACAATCCATCTGATATTTTGGGTTTTTCCTGGAAGCTGGTGCCAGTTGCTACCAGGATTTGAAGGACTGGTAAGCTAGTGGGGACGGGGAGCCTGTGCTTCTGTCTTTGAACCACTGAGTGGGCTGTGACATGATTTTGCCTACAGAAGGATCACCTGAGTCTTGTGCTGAGAACAAGGATGGCTCTGAAAGTCTCCTTCGCAAGAAGTAAAGCTCTGGGTTAAACTGTGGTGGCACTCAGACTCGATGCCCGGCTCACCAGAGGATCCCTGAGCTGTGGAGCTCAGGGCTGGCAGCAGCAGGCTTAGGAGAAGCTTCCTCTGGCCGCACAGCTCAGAAGAAGGAGCCGTCATCATTCACAGCATTCATCACAAACCCCAACGCTGACCCTCCAGAGCGTGACCCAGGCTGCGGAAGCCAAGCGCGCCTCGCGAGGAGCAGCGGCGCCAGCAGCGCGGTGTCTGCGCGGAGCGCCGGGTGAGCATCCCTGACCTGTGTGTCCTGGTGCGCTGTCCGTGTTTTCAAGAGGAGTTTGGAGACGCACTGGAAGGGAGAGAGAAGAGCTGCTGCTGTTCTGGTCCAGCTGCGCGGTGGAGGGCGAGCGCAGGGGTGCCGGGTGCCACATCTGGCCAGGGAGCATCGTTCCAAAGGCAATTCCTGGGGTCTGTGTTAGGGGAAGGTTAGATTAGGTGGCTGCAGTGATCTCGCCTGAAATTTTAGGAGCCGTTTTGAGCCTTCATCTCAGCCTGGGCTCTCTGCTGCTTCTGACAGAAGCTACCAGTGCCCTGGAGGCCCTCGTTACTGACACACGTGCGTGCGAGGAGACTTCCCAGCATGGGCCTGGGTTTTGCTTGCCCACGCGCTGGCATCGTGTCTTCTCTTCTAGGCCGTCTCGCCACTGAAGCTCTCCCTTCTCTTCTCAGCTTTACCAGGCTTCTCAGCTGCAGCCTTTGCTTGTGGTTCTCCGTGGTGTCCTGGCAGACGTCTCCATCCTTTCCTAACAGGACGGTGGGTGCCCGCGCTGAGAGCGCCTGGAGGCATGGGCACGGTGCGACAGGGCTTCTGCTGTTCTCGTGGTGTTGCAGAGGGACAAGGCTGCCCAGGAGTGTCATGTCAGCGTTACTCTGGGTGACATGATGGAGCCTGGGTCATCAGTGGTGGCATCTCGGCCATGCTGCACCTCAGACGTGCAAGGCCGCGGGCGGGCACAGGTCTTGCATGTGGTCCATGGATTGCAGTGATGCGGAGAGGGGGATTTGGGCATGGGAAGAGTGGAGGAGCCTTTGGGGAGAGGAGGCACCTGGACAGGAGGGACAGAGCTAGCCTGCTGATCCAAGAAGTGGCAAGTCATGGAGAGTGTTTGAACTGTCGCTTACAGGAAAGCCTGAGGGAGTTGAAAGGTGAAATTGCAGCATTTCTGGCTGAGGTGTGAAACCCATCATTGCAAGTGGCCGCTGTGCCAGGGGACAGGGGGTGCCACCATGATGCCCATCCACCAGCAGAGCTCCAGAGGGGATCTGGGAAGCTGTTGAGACCCTTTGTGTGATGGTAGTGGCTGCAGTCAGTGAAGCATAATGTCACTGAGCATGTGGAGAAGGACAACCTGCTGGGAAGGAACCAGTGTGGGTTTTGTGAAGGGACACTTGCCTTGCTGACCTGGTAGAGGAGCTGCACAAGGTGCAGCAAACCTCTGGATGGAGGGGATCTGGTGAACAAAATATATTTGGATTTTCAGAAAAGCTTTAAATAAGTATTTGAATCAAAGCTATTGGTGAAACTAGAACCAGAAAGACTTTGTTGTGGCTTGAGAACTTGTTAGAAGGAGGAAGCAAAGAGCAGGATTTCAATGTCACCTTTCAGGATGGCCATCAGTCAGCAGTGGGGTACTCAGGGATGGTGCTGGGACCTGTTTCCTCTGTTTTCATCAGTGAGCTGGAGAAGAGAGGGTGCATGAAACCTCCAAGTCTGTGGATGATATGTTTTTTGAGTAGCTACGTAGCCATCTGAACATGCTACACGATGCTGAACATGGACCTGGTGGGTGCAGCTCCAGGTAGGTCTTGACACTGATACTGACAGCTCTCAAAAATCACAGGCTCTGTGCACAGCAGCAGCCAAAAGAGCCAACAAAGTTTCTCAGGGAAGAGATGGAAAGCAAGGTGGGCAACGTCGCCCGGGGCTGTGCTGATCCTGCACATCCCGCCTGCAGTGCTGTGCGCCCGTCGGGTTCAGCATCTCAGGGAGGAAGCGGTGGAGCTAGAGAAGGTCCAGAGAAGGGCAACTAAGGTGGCCAAGGGGACGGAGCAGCTGCCCTATGAAGACGGACTGCAGAGGCTGGGAGTCTCCAGGCTGGAGAAGAGAAGGCTCAGGGAGACACGTGGCCAAGGCTTACACAGCTCCCCGAGGCAGCAGGTACAGTGAAGGCAGAGCTGCTGCTCACCAAATCTTGCAGCACTGGAAGGAGAGGGCTCTTGATGAGACCAGTGGCAGATCAGATCAAACCAGACAAAAGCAGGACTTCTTCACACAGCAGGGAATGGTCTGGGGCTGCTGCCAGGGGAGGCCATGGAGGTGGGCAGGACTGGCAGGTTCAGAGAGAGGTTAGAGAAATTCCCAGAGAGCAGGTCCATGCACAGATTGACACAGGACCAAGCAGGGTCGTTCCTGCTGATGTCCTCACTGTGATGGCATTGGATGCTGGAGGGCATGAGGGGAATGGACCACCTGAAGTGGTCAGGCACGTGTGCTCTGCTTAATTAGTGGCATCTTGTAAGGCCACTGTGAGAGACAGGGAACGGGGCTGACAGATCTTTGTTGTGTTTCTTTGACCTGAAGTTGTAGAGGGTGTTTCAGCTCCCACCCTGATGGTGAAACTGGTGCAAAGCTTTTGGCTTTCCGCAGGCGCTGGAAGTCGCCAGCAGCACGCGTGTCGGGTTGCGTGGGACGTGCCGTTTGTGAGCTGTTGAGGTTGGGCATGGTTTCCATCGCCAGGGCTCAGTCCCTCAGTGTCGGAGTGGGCACAGCTTCACTCTGGCACGGCTGCAGCGGTTCTGCGTGTGGCAGCCCTGCCTGGGGCTGTGTGCCCATCCGTGCTGCGGACGTGCTGGCAGAGCTGCTGCTTGCGCTGCTGGGGCTGAGCCTGCGACTTTGCTCAAGTGGAACTTCTCACACCACATCCCTGAAGTTTTCTCTCTCTTGTCTCAGTTGTGACAGTTCAGAGGATGCCTTGAAGGGGAAGAATGACTCTGAACAGGCTGTCCAGGTCCTGACACAGACCTTGTTCCTGGGGCACGTGGCTGCTCCTGTGCCAAGGCTCTGACTGACGTGTCTTGGCGTGAGGTGGGAATGGATCATCTGAGGCTGGCTGAGATCTGGGCCCTGAGGAGCGGCCAGTCTCAGGGGTCTTTGGGCGAGCTGGAAATTGAAGCTGGCCTTGGTGAGTGTCAGGGTGGTGCCATGCCACCCAGCCTGCCCCTTCTCCCAGCTCCCACCAACTCCTGTTTCTCCAGCAGCTGAAGCCTGCCAAGGGCAGAGGTTGGGTCAGTGTCAGACAGCCCATTCCTAACCCACCTCCAACAGGCTGGAGGGGTCCTGAAGCTCGAGAGCACTGAGGGCGCGTCCCTCCATGCAAGCTTGGAGACTCACGGAGGAGAGCAGTTACCTTGCCTGGTCAGGTCCTGCATGGCTCAGCTCACAGCTTGTGGTAGTAGTGGCAGCGTAGAAGTTAGTTTGTCCTGCAGAGTTCTTGCACAAAGTTGCTCAGATTGTGTCCAGGGCCTGAGAACTGCATGTTCGATGGACAAGCTGAAGACCATGACCGCTGCTGTGTCCCTGCTCTCAGCCCCTGCGCCAGCGCTGTCTCCAGACTGCTCCAGCTCAGTGCAGGGAACTGCTGGAGCTGTGTGGAGCTGGCTCCTTGTGTCCTCTGGTGTCTCGTGGTTTCTTCCATCCCCGTGACCAGTGTCTGCTCTCCTGCTGCTCCAGTGTTTCCCCAGGCCCACCTAAGTCCTTCTTCTGGGTGAAACGTACCTTCAGCACCTTATGGTCGTCTGGGGGTTGTTTTGGATGACTTCAAACGGAGAGAAATGAGATGGAAACTCCACAAGTCCCCATTGTCTTCATCCTGGAGTTTCATTTAAGGTGTTTACAAGGCTCTGGAGACCCCCTTGCATGCTGCCTACGAGGCACACCCCACTCTTTCCGTCAGCTCTCCTCCTAATGTGATTCACGTATTCAAGAACCGGTTCTAAAATTCAATCAGATCCCCTTTCCAGTTGCCTAATATACTGCAGCAGAGTTTTTATTATAGGAATATATTAAATCATGTTGTTCCCTTCATGTTTCTTAAAGCTTCAGTTCTAGTTTCCTTTTTTTTTCCCTGAAATGAATAACTTTGTGTCCTGCAGGGCACGTACCCAGGACTGCAGCGAACGGAGCTCAGGGTGTTTTTCCGTGCGCCGTCCCCACAGGCAGTCAGGTCTGACATGCTTTTCCAGCGAGGCAGCTCAGCCAAGTAATGTTTTGTGACATCCTTAAACGGAGTTATTTTGCTGCTGGCTAATTTGCCTGCTGGGGCGCAGCCGTAATCCAGACGATACCAATTGCGCTGGCAGATGACTGCTGGTACCTGTGGCCGCTCCAGCTTTGCTGGGCTGTACTTCCCCGGCTTTGGGGGGATCTTGCGGAGGGGAAGGGCCCGGAGGATGGCCGGGGCTGAAGTCACTTGTGTACTTGTCATCCAGGGCGTTGGGCGAGGAAACGGCCTCGGCAGCCGCTGCTGCAGGAGGGTTTTATCAGCGTCGGAATCGGCAGGCTGAGTCAAAGACAAAGAATAGATGCTATGGCGACAATCTGCTTGAAGAATTACCGCTGCTGATAAGCGATGTCTTCCCCTCAGTTAAATTCCAGTTTGTGTATTTATAATCGGCTTATCTAAATTCCCTGTGCGCTTTCAATTGAACACGGCATCCTGCTTCGCTTCCTGCATTAAACCCGGTCGTAGCGTTGCCGTGCGCAGCACATCAGCTCTCCCGGCTCATCCCAGGCACCGTGAATTCTCCTCGGTCAGTGAAATTGTTGTCCCTCCACCTTTTCCGGAGAGGGCACGTGAGCCCTGTTGCTCACCGGCCTGGGCTGCAACACCAAGGACGCTGTTGCATCTTCCGCAGCCAGGAGGAAATGGCCTGCCTCTTGTAGGCAGGGTCGGTACCTTGAGTTAATTAGTTCATTAGTTCATTGTATTCAGCTCAGTCCAGCTGGGTAATAATGACTGGATGCCATAAGCCCCGGTTGCTGTTGCAGAGGACCCGAAAGCTCTGCCCGAAGGAGTTGGTGCCAGTGCAGGTCACTGCAGGTGCTGGATCGCAGCGATTGCCGGCCCAGGAGAGCTCACCGGGGTGGCACGGGCTGGCCGCAAGCACTTGCTGGGGTGGCATGGGCTGGCCGCAAGCGCTTGCCAGGGTGACATGGGCTGGCCGCAAGCAATCTGTGGGCTCCCCAAAACGTGCTGGTAACCTCAGGATGGGGATTACTGTGTTGCGTCAGGGTACTGATGCGGACCGCATTGCTCTGGGAGCTGTGACTTCCCGTTTTTTGACCAATGTGCCCGAGATCTTCATGGGGTGATGTGTCCGTGGTCCTGCAGCAGAGAGCTCTGCCATGGCTGGGGATGTTGGCAGCCAACGGGGCGCAGGCAGTGGGGCTGTGTTGTTGAGTGCTGGGGTCAGGCCAAACCGTCCCATGGCACCATCCCAAACGCCCCAGTTGGGCACGTAGGCAGTTGGGAGGTGGTCCCAAGTGCCTTCTGCTGCCCGGGGATGGCAAGTGTGGCAAGTAGGGTTGAGATTTCCATGTTGCCTATTGTCTCTCTGCGATTTGCAGTCAGTGGGAGAGACTGGCTGGTGCGGAGCCTCGGCAGAGATCCAGAGCAGGGGAGGCGTGTGTTGGGTGGTGGTAGGGATCGCCCTTTTGTGGCACCTGCCGTAAATACGATATCGTACATCCTCGTTTCGGAGAGGAATTAGCACACCTCGCCTCTGCCTTCAGTGCGTTGCAGAGCCTGTGGCTGAGGACAGTGCAGGAGACGGTGATTAGCCGTGTTCGTGTTGGAGGGGGCAATGACGATGCACGCGAAAGGCGACGGCAAGAGGATGGTTTGAGAGAAGGTGTGAAAGTGAGCGAGGAGCTCCCGAGGTGTGAGGGCAACTGGGGGGTGCTGGGAGCAGCAGGAGATGGGGAGGAAGGCTCTCCCAGTGAGACGGCCCGTGGTGCGCAGGGACAGAGCTGTGTCCCTCTCCTGCAGCGTGCCGAGGGCTGGGCACTGGGGGTGCCAGGTGGGTGTTTGTCTTTGGAGAAAGGGAGGTAAAAATAATTAATTGGAACCCAAGTTTACTGTCCGAGCAGGTAAGTCCAAGGAGGCAGCTCTCCTGTCCCTGTGAGCCCCAAGAGGGGGGCTGGTGGGTGGGTTTGTGGTCGCAGGGCCACTGCCCGGGGCCAGACCACGGGGCTCAGGGCTGTGCCAGCCCCCGGCATGTCCCTGCTGCTGCCACCACCTTGTGAGAGCATCGCCGGGGTGGGAGGACTGCTCAGGTGTTGTGGTCAGGGCTGGAGGCTCTGAACCCCATGGATCCAGCCTGGCACAGACAAGGAGCAGATGCCTGGCTGTAAAAATTTCCGATCTGGAAAACACGCTGTAAGGAAAGCCGGGGCAGTGACAGTGGGTGCTGGAGAAGCGAGGTGGGGGAATAAGGCAGCGGGGTGGGGAGGGGACGGTGCTCTGCCCAACCGCAGGAAAAAACACGCTGTGAGAGAGCTGGACCTTTGGGAAGCGGCTCCACAACGGCTGCGGCAATGAGGGGAGCAACACATGCCCTGGAGAAGTGTTTCGGGGCCACACGCCCACGAGGGATGGTGTTAACGTGGGGGGCCTCGGGGCTTACAGCCCCCTGCCCCGGGGTGTGCTGGCTGCGGCACCAGCCTGGCCCCACAGGGTCTGGACTGGGCAGGACAGGGTCCTCTGCTTGGAGCATCGCTGCGTCCGTTGCCGGAGCTCCTCTGCAGCTGGAGCGGCGGCGTGGCGCAGGCGCACAGGGCACTCGTGCCAGATGTGGGCAGGGATCGGCCCACGCTCACGCAGGGATCGAGGGTGGACGGAGTCTCCTGCTGCCTGGCCAGAGTATGTGGAAGCTGAATTCGTGATTTGCAGCGCTGTGAAGAGGCACACTCGCTTATATATGCATATATAATACCTATATACACGATCTATTGTGCCGTGCCCTTTATCTCTGTAATAGAATCACAGAACGGTTTGGGTTGGAAGGGACCTCAAAGATCATCCAGTTCCAGCCCCCCTGCCATGGGCAGGGACACCCTCCACTACACCAGGTTGCCCAAAGCCCCATCCAGCCTGGCCTTGAACACTTCCAGGGATGGAGCAGCCACAGCTTCTCTGGGCAACCTGTTCCGGTGCCTCACCACCCTCAGAAGGAAGAATTTCTTCCTTAGATCTAATACATTGTCCTTCATGAACTTATCTAATCCCTTTCTGAAGTCATCTCTGCTGTTGGCATTCCTGACATCCTGGAGCACTTAGTCCCTCAGCTGAGTGAAACGGCGTTTTTACTTGTAGTGTTATAACTCCATGTCCCTAACAAGGTTAGTTAACAAGGTTAACTAACACAAAAGCACTGGAAAATGGGCTTGTTCATCCTAAAGAACTGGAGACAGAGATGGGATTAAGCTTTAAGAAGGGCCAGAATTAACAAAGATGAGAGGCAACGTTGGCACAGGTACAAGTTAGCATAATTTTTCCAGTTATCAGTATGGATCTAGAAAGCAAAAAGTGACCCTTGGAGCTGCCAGGGAAGCTCTTCCAGTAGGAGCCCCTCGAGCCAGATATTGTCTTTTGAGCCCTCCTTGAGTCACACTTGGCATCTTTTGTACTTAACGGCTCTCACTGGAGGGGGTTCTGCCTTCAGTTTGTTCTGTGGCTTTTTGAGCCCAGGTGGACTTTCCTTTCCACAACATCAGGCAGGGGAGAAATCTGCAGCCTCTTTACCTGTACATGAGAAAGCTTCTCCTTTTCTCTAGCGTGGACCAACGCTCTCCTCACCGTGTGTTACACCGTCCAGTTCCTGCAGTGGGAGAGCCCGTGAGCACCAATCCCTGTTGATCTTTTCAGTCCCACCCCTGGTTTCCCAGACCTCTGCCATGTCCCCCCAGTTTTCTTCTCGCAGGCTGAGGACACTTTGGTTATGGACTCGCAGAAGCTGTTGTAGACCTTTAATCATCCCAGTCACAGTTTCTTCCAGATCTGGAACAGCCTTTGGAGGCAAGAGACCACAACTGCACAGAGATTCACAAAGATGGGTTGACTTTTCCCAGTAATTCCTGTTTGTCCATCTGTACAGTAGTCTTTAAGTAGCCTCTTGATTTGGGTGGTCGTGATAGCGGGTTTAATGGTGTGCTGTTTCTCCCCCAGATACTTTTAAAAAAATTACTGACCCGTTTGCCGTGTTCTGGCGCTGAAGGCCGACCTGAGGACCTGGTTCCGCACCACTGCTGCCAGTTCAGCTGTTTCAGACCGGAGCTCCTGGCAGTTTCTTACTGGCCCTTTGCTGGGCTGCGAGCCTCGCCGGGGCTGAGGCCGAGTCTCCGTGACACCGTCAGTCAGGAAGAGATCCAGCGTGGGGTCATCGCCGGTCTCTGTCCAGTCTCCTGAAAACATAGATGGCAATTTTTGTTGTGTTTTTCTGCTATGGCTTTATTCTCTCCAAGCACTTCTATACTGTGCTTATCTGCTGGTCTTTTAAGGCCCTGACAGGTTTTCTGTTCTCGGTGTTTCTGAAAAATGCCTTATAGTTTCCAGGCTTTCTGCACATTATTCTTCCAACTCCATATTTGCTTTTTTTCCCCCTCCCATTTAACAAAATAATGCATGGTCCTTTCTGGTTTTTCTCATTTAAATACAACTTTGTCTTTTTGACTGGTGCTCCATGCTGCTTATAACCTTACGTACCCCGCTGGTTTTAGGTCTTTCTGGGTCCTTCTTGACAGGTAGTACGTGTCTGAGCATACAGTAAGGTGTCCTGAAACAGTCTCCAGAACACCAGCGAAGGCTTTACTTTTAATGGTCCCTTTGAGTTTCTTATTACCGCAATTAATTTTTACGAATTTCAAAGTCTCCGTGTTTTCAACTGAGCATCGACGGTAGTTGATTTATTGGCTTCCATTGCTTTGGCAGGATTATGAACCTGGCTATATTGGGGTCACTGTTAAATAATGACTCTTAATTAACAAGATTATGAGCTACAGCGTGCTCACTGGTCAGCGCGAGGTCAGGAACGCGTTTTCCTGCGGTCAGTTCCCTGCCTGGTCGCTCCACTGGCTGAGCCTAAAAATGCAATCTTGTCGTCGTGCCCCGACACGGTGTTTGCTCAGTTTGTGCAGAATTAACTGGCGTGTCTCGATCTCCCGGCACTCACTGGCCTCGCTGGTCTCCAGCAGATTGTGCTCAGCGTCGCCATCCTGCCTGGGTGGCTGAGAGCGTAGTGCCGACCGCGTGCGTCTCCTGCCGGAGCCTCAGCCCGTGGCAGGTCGGTGTCCCTTGTTGGCACGGTTAACCCGTGGCAGGTCGGTGTCCCTTGTTGGCACAGTTAACTCGTTAATCTGATTTAGCTCTAAGCTGTCTTGGCAGTGCCGCACCTCCTCCCCTCCAGTGCCCGCTCTGCCTTTTGTGGCGCTTTGTGTTACGCTTTCCTGCTGTGTCTTTCTTCCACTGAGCTTCCAGTGCATCCCTTGTATCGATATTTTTATTAAAACCAGGCATTCTGGTTCTCCTGTCTTATTTCTTAGACTTCCAGCTCCTGCACAGAGGAACACCTGCATTAATTTGGAGTTTCTATTTTTTCATTCTGTTTGTGCAACTGCTCTTCACGGTTTTATTTCTGACTTTTGCCAGCTTCTGTCCTGTCTCCCTGTGGCTTCACCCTACAGCAGAGTCATCCCAAAGCAGGTGCTTCGGACCTGAGGCATGTCCCGTGTCCTCTCACTCCCAGGGCTTCTGCTGCCATTTGGGGCAGGAGCTGGTGTGGTCGCTGCGTGCCTGGCCTTGCACAGTGCATCGAGTGACCGCTGCCTTCCGTCCCTCCACGGATATCTGAGCTGCCTTCCAGCAGCGTGGGATGTGTCCCTGCGCAGTTCCCGTTCTTTGGCCTTATTTGAATCCTTCAGCAGTTCCAAGCGGTTCGGGTAACTTCTGGACTCAGCCATGGCTGTCTCCCAGCCACCGTGCCTGTGATTAAGGAACTCTGTGGGCAGGATGAGCGAATGTCATTTGGTCAAATTATTCAAATTCACCATTGAGAGAGAGTTGGAAAGTAACTTACAGCTACCATCAGAAAGGCAGAAGATGAGTGCTGGAGTCCGCGGAGTTTGGGAGGGTGGGATTCAGTAGGAGAATCTGGATTTCCAATGGTGAGGACACAAGAGGGTAATGATCTATGGGCATTAGTCCAGGCAAGCCATGGCATGGGGCTAACGGAGCTCAACGTAACGATGGTTGCGTTTGGAATAGAAACACTGGTGTCTTTGTGCTGAGTCCTGGAACAAACCTACGGGAGCTGGGAGAGTTGGCTTGACAGAGGCAGTGTCAGGCTCATCTTTGCTGGTTTCTCAGAGGTGTGGTGTCTATACGTCTCTGGCTGAAGGATGTGCAAGAAGGGTGCCTCAGGTTGAAGAATCTGGTGAATGCACAAAGGAGAACTTAGAAGTGGCTGAGAAGGCTGTTCCTGGAGAGTTGGCCAAGAGGTGGCATCATTTTCCTAAGGGGGAAAAGCTGATGCAACCCAAGGAGTTAGCTGCAGGCTCCTGCTTAATAAAATAAGAAAAATGGTTAAGCAAATAAAGAATCTGCAAAAGAAGCGCTCTGCATTGCTAAGTTGTAAATCTGTAGGTCTCTGCTGGTGTGTGCACACGCTTATCCTGATGTTCTCGATGATGCCTTGGGATGGGTTTGGAGAGGCACGCTCTGTGTGAGCCCTGTTCGTCGTGTCCAGAATGTGTGGCGTGTTCAAAGAGCTGGCACTACAGGAGTATGTGGGCACTGGAACAACCAACGTTTTAAGTGCACGGCAAAAAAATGGGACGTAGTTGCCCCCTGAGGTGTCCCGGCTCCTGGCGCAGTGCGTGAGGCGTTGGGGGTCGGTGAGGGTGGGAGCAGAGCTGCACTGTGCCGCCGTAGGAGGGAATGTCCCAATTACCTCTGCCTCCCGGCAACCGCCTCGCTGCCGACGGCGTGCTCCTGCCGTGTCCCGGCAGTCTGAGCCCTGGCCCGTTCCTGCCCTGACATGCTGGTCCTTTCTGGTCAGGAGGGGGAGAGGATGGGGGTGCCCTGTCCCCCTGTTCGTCCAGTAGCGCAGTGCCTTTGATGGAGAGCTTGGATGGTTTCGTAACTCTCGGTAAAAAGCGCGGTGTGCAGCTCCTGTCGTGTCGGTTGTGGTTGGTGGGAGCTGTCAGGGCTCGCCAAGGGTTTGGACGTGCGAGCAAGTCTGGGGAAGGAGCAGTGCCCGTGACACCAGAGCAGCTCAGGTGCTGTCCGTGCAGTCAAGGCTGAGACATCCTGAGCAGCACCGCCGGAGCCGGGGGATGTTGCTGATGACTCTGGAGAAACGCTGCAGGTGTCAGTCTCTGAAGTTATGACAACAGCTGAGTAATTTTGAGGACCAAAGTTTTGGACTACAGTGTCAAAGTCTCAACTCATCCTCCTCGTGGTTCTTACTGCAGATGCCCGTACCATCGAAAGTTCTCCCTAGGTAATTTTAGTGAAGGCAGAAGGTGTCACGCTGTGGGTCGCGGAGTCAGAAGTTGGTTACCAGTTGCACTGGAGTAACCAGATCTCTGTCAGTCTTTGACATAGACTCTCATCTGTGGAGCTGACTGGGCACATGGGGAGGACATTCTAGAAAAGGTCCTTCTAGACCTCTGGATCTGCTCATTGTCTGGCCATGTACAGGTTGGTGGGAATGTGAACATTTGTTTATGAGGAACAGAACCCGAAAACCAGTTGCACGCAGCAGATGCTGAATGGCATGTGTAGGGCACTGGGGTTTGACTGAGGCACACATAGTGACGTAGCAACCAAAGGTTTCATAGTCACCGGTTTTGCAAATTATTTCCTTCTTTATGAAGTAGCTCCTGCCTTCTGCATGGCATGGATTCCTCCTCCTCTGGGAACCGCAAAGACCTCTGGGATTGGAAGGTCCATGATGCCGAAAGTAAGGGGGACTGATTAATCATCGTCTTTCACTCCTGGGTAACACTGCCCAGGAGATACTGCTGAAATGATTCTTCAAAGGCAAATTTTTTGAAATAGCTTGTCTGATCAGCAGCAGCTTGCGAGGATCCACCTGGCCCTTTGCCTCCACCTTCCCAGGAGGTGTGGGGTTGGGTAACCCTCTTGCAGCTCCTTCCAGTTACTATCTACTGCGAGCTTGTCATCGCCTTTAGCAGAACCAGGCTTTCTCTCACCTTTGTGAGAGCATCTGCCAGAGCGCGCGGTGCGTGGGAATTCGCGGGAGTTGCCTGTTCCTGGGCTTATCAGACAGGTTGTCCAAATTCCGAAGGACTGTGATCTTGCAGGATAGGCAGGATTAGAGGCATAATTTTCAGAAATCCCGTTATCCTCTTTGTCAACTGATAAAACTGTATTTTGCCTTTTCAGTAGAACTCTTTAGATCTGATGGAGCTGCCCGGTGATAGGAAGCACTTTCAGCTGTCAGGGTGGAGAGGCACAAATCCAGCTCCGCTGGGGATGTTTCACTGGCTGGGCTGCACTCCGAGCGCTTTAGCGAGTGAATCGATATCTGTGATTATATAAAGGGAGACAAAACCTTTTAATTAATTGTCTCTCCCGGGTTTCCAGTTCCGCTCCATCTTCTCCAGGCGCGTTTGTAAGGCTGTAGCCGCAGCCGGGCAGAGGTGTTGGTACTCCGGGGGAGGCAGTGCGACGCCCAGAGCCATCGCTGCAAGGACGCGCGGGTCGGTGCCAGGGAGGGGGGTGCCTGCAGGACCTTTCCCAGCTGCCGCTTTGGCCGATCCCGCAGCCGTTATCGGTGTGTCCTTGGCAGCAGACTCACGCCCGGGTTCTGGACTGTCTGGTAGGTCACAACTGCCAGCGCTGCTCGGCCGAGCGCTCCTTTTGGGAGGATTTTCACATCCGGTCGCTGGCTGCGTGGCCAACGCCGTCCCGTGCCCTGTTTGCCCCGCGCGGTGCAGCGCTGCGCTCCGTCCTCCTTGTGCGGTGGCGGGAGGAGCCGCCCCGCCGAGCTCCCGCGGCTCCCGGCGGGTGCCGGGATCTGACCCGGGCTCGCGGCTCCGGCTTCACGTCGTCGCTCAGGCCCCCGTGCTAATGAGCTGGAGCGCTGGTCTGGCGGCCGGAGGAGGAGGAGCAGGGAAGGCGAGTGATTCCCGTTCTCCCGTTGTCTCCCTTTTCCCAAACTGTGAATCTGCCACTAATTGGCTCTCGTTAGCAGGTGACTGCGCTGTTCTCATTTCGCTGTGCAGAGATGGTCTGAGGCCAGAAGTTTCTCGGCAGACTGAACAGCTAAATGAGCCGCGCTCTGGGAACTGGAAGGAATAAAATCATTTTGTGCAAGAGCTGTACCAGTCGCCCCAGAATATCAGCCTGGGTCTGCCCCACTGCCCAGCTCGGAGAATGTGGAGGGGAGATGGGGTGGGTCCTGCTCTGCTTTTGTGGCTGGAGGGAGCCCCAGCAAAGAGGCATAAAGCTCTCAATGTCAGAAACTGCCTCCTGAATTTTGGACAGAACCTGTGTCTTCTGGTCATCTTGGCCTGACCCAAGTAATACTCTAGGCGGAGCGTCTCTGAAGATTTCTCCCATTTCTGAATTCAAGATTGCTCCCAAAATAGCTAATTGTCAGTCGAGGGGATTCCCCTTGACCCCCTCTTCCCAGCACCCAGCTAGAAAACAGCTTTGCAGAGAAGACCTGGGGGTCCTGGCTGGCACCATGTTGAACATGAGCTGGCGACGTGCCCTTGCCGCAAAGAAGGCACGCGGTGTCCTGGGCTGCATTAGGCAAAGCATCGCCAGCAGGTTGAGGGTGGGGTCCTTCCCCTCTGCTCGGCACTGGTGAGGCCACATCAGGAGTGCTGTGTCCAGTGCTGGGCTCCCCAGGACAAGAGAGATATGGACATACTGGAGAGAGTCCAGTGAAGGGCCACAGGGATGATGGAGGGACTAGAGCATCTCTCCTATGAGGAAAGGCTGAGAGAGCTGGGACTGTTCAGCTGGAGAAGACTCAGGGGAGTCTCATCCATGTCTATAAATACCTGCAGGGAGGGTGCCAGGAGAGGATGGAGCCAGGCTCCTCTCAGTGGTGCCCAGTGTCAGGACCAGAGGCAACGGGCACAAACTGAAACACGGGAGGCTCCTGCTGAACGTCAGGAAAACACTTTCTCACTGTGAGATTGACTGAGCCCTGGCACAAGCTGCCCAGAGAGGTTGTAGAGTCTCCATCCTTGGAGATGTTCAAGAGTCATGTGGACATGGTCCTGCGCCACCGGCTGCAGTGTCCCTGCTGGAGGACGGGATGACCTCCGGAGGTCCCTGCCAGCCTCAACCACTCTGTTTGATCGGTGAATCTGGGGAAGTTTTAGAAGTGACGAAGCTGCTATTTTCTTGCTGGAGATAAGATAGTTTCCATCAACCCAGTCTATTTTGGTATCTGTCAGCCACGCTTGTAGTAACAATCTGAAACTCCAGAACAGCAAAAGCATTTCTTCCGAAGGAGACATAGTAAGTGCCATAATCGAGGAGCAGCGTTTGGTTGTCAGTCAAATTCTGTCTAACGGTACCAGGTTCTAAGGACCTGCTGGAGTTTATAATGCTGCTCGTGTGGTGGCAAATCTTTCTTACCTGAACAGCGAAGAGTGCAACTCCCAAAGGAGATCACCACCGCTCTCACCGCTGGGCAAAGCTGAACCACCTGTGGCGGGGCACACATTGTGTGCGTCTTCCCACCGAGCTTTGGGTGCAGATGTCTCCAGAAAGGTTCCTGCAGAGAAATTGTCTCCAGATAACTCCGTGGGTGCGGAGCTGTGTGTGCCAGAGCACATAAATGTGCTCAGAGCAAGGGGAGTAGTTTACAAATCCTTCCTTTCCGTGGCTGCAGTGAAAGGCAACTCCAGCACCAGGGACAACTCATTCGGAAAAAAAAAAAAAAAAGAAAGCAAAAGTAAAGTAAAAGCAAAAGTAAAAGTAAAGCAAAAGCAAAAGCAAAAGCATGCTTTGGGATTGGTGCCCTGTGGGCAGGAGCAGTTCGACAGCCCTGCGGTTACAGGGAAGGGCGAGCAGGTTAAGTGCAGAGCTGCCAAATACACGTCGTTCCTGAAGGGTTCGGTCCGTAGCACGTTTTGAAACAGCAGGAAGTTCCCCCGTGCGAAACCTTTCTGTATCCTAAAGCAACAAAAATCTGATACTCAGCTCTCAAGGGGGAAAAAATCAGGATCTGTAAGATACTTTGATGATAATGTGCGAGACACCTTAGCGTGTTCGGTGCCTCCCGGAGGTGTGCAGGAATGGGCCAGGCGAAGCCCGAGTTATTCCCACAGCTCGGCACAGCCTCCTGGCTCGGATCAGCCACATCCGGCTCCTTCCTCCGCGGCTGCTGTGGCAGCGAGCGCTGCAGCGCCCGTAATCACCGGCTGTGCTCGCCGAAAGCCGGCGAGCCATCGCCTCGCACCGCGGGGGACTCCACCGGGGCGGCGGGGGGCAGGAATTCCCCAGAAGGGAGGAGGAGGAGGAGGAGGAGGAGGAGGATGAGGAGATGGAGGAGGAGGGCTGTTAAACCTGAAACAAGAATCCTTCAACCAGAACTCACCTGACAGAAAGTGATTCTCTTCTGATCAGCCCCTGGAGAGCACGTCAGAATTACAGCAGCCGCCCTGGGTGTTTGGGACTGCTCGATGTGTTTGAAGTAATTGTGGGAACTATTATGGTCTGTTAATTCGCTTGCGGTGTTTTGAACCTACCACCTGCCTGCGGGAGGGAAGTCTGCCTTCCCTCGGGAGTGACTGGGGCTTTCGAGAGGAGTGTTCTAAGTGTCCGCGCTCTTGAGGATGCTTTCCCATACTGGGACCCAGCACCGCATCTGATGGAGGCACTGGTCAGACGGTCAGGTCTCCATTGCTGTCTCCAGGCACTGTCGAGTCTGGATGCTTCCGTAAGAAGCACGAGACACGGCGTTACACACCAAATCCATCTCAAATAGTTATTTTCAACAGGCAGAGCAAGCGCGAGACCTCAGAACTCCTGCACGAAGATGTGCCATCAGGTTTCCGTGCTGACCCGTGGGCTCACAGCAGGGTCTCGTGAGCGCTCGTTTACCTGGAGGAGACCCAAACCCGAGGACCTGGACCTCGAGCAGCCCCTTGGCAGGACCTGACCGGGCAACGCCGCACGCGGGTGGCTCAGGCTGCTCCCGGCTCCGGGTGAAGCATCCACAGAGACGCGGGTTTCAGCTCTCCAGCTCCCAGAGCAGCCTGCGGGCTGCAGCGGCAGCGCGTGACGGGAGGAGGACGAGTCCTCCATCTGCCATTGAAGCTCCTTCGAACCAGCCGCGTCCCCCGTGCCGGCGTGCTGTAGCTGAACGATACCTACTGCGGGCGGATTTCCCCAGCGTCATTCTCCGTTCTGTGGGGAAATCGGAGTGCGGTTCGGACGGACGAGTTCCGGGTGAATGGCTGCCCCAAAGAGAAGAGCCCGGTGGTCCTGGAGGGCGGGATCCCTGCGCAGAAAAAGAACGAGCTGCTGCTCTCTCGCAGTGACTGCTCTTATCCGAGCTGTCCCCGCTTGGCACCTCCGTGGGCAGCGGTCTCCTCCGGTACCCGGACATCGCAGCCACGGCGTCCGTCCCGTGTGTCTCGGGGAGGAGGAGGAGGAGGTGGGCGTCGCGACATGGCAATTATACACTGGGGACGCTGAGAAGCTCCTCGGCTGCTTAACAAACAGTGCCGCGGCGGTGTTTGTTTTATTCATAACGTACGCGGCGTCCTGGCGGCTGCTCAGAAGGAAGTTACGGATCCCGCAGCGATTAGCTACAGCTTAACGAGGCGATGCAAAGGATGGAACTCTCTCCGTCGGGCCTCAAGGTGCCTTATGGCGCAAGGCGATAACGGAGGTGAAGAAACACCTTGTCAGGCGCGCGGAAATGGGCCAAGAGCGGCTCCGCCCATGATGGACAGGAAATGTAAACCCCTTCCAGGCAGTTCTTCTCACTTTTTCCAGTTGGGAATAGAGGTAGAGACGTTCCCAGAGTAGAGCCTGAGCCTGGAGCAGCTGCACGACTGGCACAGGTCTCTATCGAGTGGGCATTAGCATGAAATACGGTTAAACCGAGCGGGCATTAACATGAAATATGGTTAAACTAATTAACGTCCTTTAATTGAAATGGATCCTGCCAAAAGAGACCAAACAAAACCGGTGGTATTCTTTGAAATTATTACAAAACTTGTTATAAATGTGCTTCTGATGTAATAGACGTAGGCTTCTGAGACGTTTTGACTTAATAACTCCTTAACGATTAAAAAATGAGTGTGCTGCAAAATCGATACGGCAGATACGGACGGGATGGCAAACCACGTAATTAACGCTTCCCCGTGCAACAGCTGACGAGGAGCCGTGGAGACTTTGGGCTGGTGTTTGATCCTCGTGTCACTCGTGCGAGGACCGGCTCTCGGACCCGCAGTGGTATTTTCACAAATCCCGTGAAAGATGATGCAAAGTCGTTGCTAAGAAAAGGTGCGGGAGACGGTGCGTAAAACTGCCGCGGTCCTGCCGGAGGGTGCCGCAGCGCAGGATCGGTGCTGGAGCTGTGGGCTCCTTGGTGGCTGAGGCGGCTGCACAGCAGCGGCACGGCGGCAAGCAGCACCGGTGGCACAGCACGGCGAGGGTGCGGTTGTAACCAGTAGTTTGGGGAAGCGACACGATGGGAGCAGGATCCTGCTTGCCGACGTGAAGGTCCATGCGGGCACCCGGCGCAGCCAGCGGTGCCAAGGGGGCTGCACGGCCCAGCGCGGGAGCACCGCAGCCATCCCGCCGCGCACAGGCAGCCCAGCTCCCCGCTCACGTGCCCGCGCACAGAGCCCGGAGCGCCGGTGCCCGGTGCCGTGGGCTGAGCGTCCCCTGGCCAGCACGATGCGCGCAGCCGGGTGCGGAGCTGCGGTGCCGGCGAGGCACGGAGCCGATGTTTCTGTGAGCTGCCTGCAATACCTACAGCTTCTGCGCGCTTCTCGTGACTGTTGCTAAAAGCATAGAGGGCCCTTTAGAGCTCTGAGCTGGGCTTTAGCATCTCAGCATTGACTAAAAATGATACTGGAGTGACATTTAGGAGCATTACACGGAAAGGGGAGCTATTTATTTCTTTATAAGTGTTTTTTCCCTTGAGGGACGGTAGCTTCGGGTCGTACGGAAGCAGCAGGCGTCTGGGCTGAGGCTGGCGGTCCCCCGGCACACGTCACGGTGCCTCCTGCTGAAGCCGGGTGCCTGCGATGGGAGGTTGGAGAGGGTTTGGGCAGCCCCCTGATGCCAAGACGGGAATCCGCGACTCTTGTGCTGCCTGTTTGTTTCGGTGTTGGGTCGCCATTCCCCGTGCTCCGCTGGACTCTGTCACTGCAGTGGTGCTCCTGGGTGAAGCTCTGACTGTCCCAGGCAGAGGGATGCCATCCTGTCTCCTGGCCGTACCTGGCTCTCTGAGGAGCCGGGCTCCCCTTTGGGTTACAGCCATTTCTGGGGGTCCGCGTACGGGACAGCTTTTCCCACCGCAGCAGCCGTTCCCCTCCACCTGCACTGTCACCAGGCAGCGGCTCCGGCAGCAGGAGGGTCTGCGGGAGGAGACCCCGATGCACTGCCGTGCCCCGGCCTCTCCCCGAGGGCCCGGGGGGCAGCAGGAGGGTGGGTGGGGGCAGCCCCGCAGGGGCTATGGGGAACCGGGGGGATGTGGGCGCTGCGGGGTGAGGATGCACACACTGAACTGGGTCTGCAAGTGCAGATCGGGGGGGCTGCAGCTGCAGCGCGAGGGGGCTGCAGGCACAGAGCTGGGGGGGCTGCAAACGGGGCGCTGCGGGGGGAAGTGGGAGGGACGAGCCCTGGAGCGGGGGGGGAGGCTGCGGCCAGCCCCGAGCCCCCCCGCCGTGTGCGGGGGCACTGCGGTGCGCGGCGCTGGCGGGTGGGGGAGGGCAGAGGGGATCCCCACACCCCGCGGG
This sequence comes from Tauraco erythrolophus, assembly GCF_009769465.1. Lineage (NCBI taxonomy): Eukaryota > Metazoa > Chordata > Aves > Musophagiformes > Musophagidae > Tauraco > Tauraco erythrolophus. The sequence continues at coordinate 303,786 of NC_141468.1, forward strand.
CACTGCTCCCCGCCCCGGGAGCAGGAGCTGGGCACCCCCCGCGCATCCCCCGCCCCGAACTACGGCACCTCCCCCGGCACTGCCCCCCCCCCCCCCCCCCCCCCAAACTGCCCCCCCGGGAGCTCCCCCCCCATCCGCCCCAAGCTGCCCGCCCCCGGCGCTGCCCCTCCAACCTGCCCCCGGCACCGCCCCACCCCGCCGCCGGAGCCGCCCCCCGGCACTGCCGCCCGCCCCCCCAGCCCCCGCTCCCCCGGCCCGGGGCAGCGCGGCGGCGGCGGCCGCCAGGGGGCGGCTCGGTGCGCGGCCCCGGCCCCGCGGCGGCGGCGGCGGCGGCGGCGGGTCGGGGCGGCGGCCGGCGCGGCGGGGGCGGCGGCCGGGGGCGGGAGGCGGCTGGGCCGGCGTCGTCCCCGCCCGCAGGGGGAGGAGCCGCCGGCGGCGGCACCTGCCCCGGGCCATGGTGCGCGCGGCGGCGGCGCGGCGCCGGAGGGAGCGGAGCGCCGCGCGGGGCGGGCGGCGCCGCGCCATGGAGCCGGCGGCGGGCGGCGGCCCCCCCAGCCGCAGCCGGTGCCCGCGCCCGGGCGGCGCCGCGGCGGCCGGGGCTGCGCTGAGCCCCGCGCGCCCCGCCGGCCCCGCCATGGCGCAGCCCGCGGGCCGCGGCGGGCCGAGCCGCGAGCTGCCGGGCATCAGCACCGTAACCTACGTCTTCGTTTACAGCCCCGGCGGCCCGGCGGGGCCCCCCGGGCCCGGCCCCGGCGCCGAGCCCGCGCCGCACGCCGCGCCCGCCCCGCTGCGCGGGCCCAAGCGGAAGCTGTACAGCGCCGTGCCCGGCCGCAAGTTCATCGTGGTGAAGAGCTACGCGCCGCAGGGCGAGGGCGAGATCCAGCTCAACCGGGGCGAAGCCGTCAAGGGTGAGTGCGGGCGGGCGGGCGGGGGCCGGTGCGCGGGGTCGGGCGGGCGGGGGGCCCGGGGATGGCACCGCCAGCTGCGGGCTCCGGCCCGGGGGTCCCGCCGCGGCCACAGGCTGGGGGCCGGTAGCGCCGGTTGCCCCGTCTGTGGCCGCGGGGTCCCGGGTCGGGCTGTGGGACCGCAGAGCCGCGGGGTCCCCAGGCAGCTCCAGCCCCCCGTCCCTCGGGCAGGGCACGGGGGCGCAGGGCTGGGGGGCGCGGGCAGGCCCTGGTGCTGCCCGGTCGGTGCCAGGTGTGGGGCCGTGGCTCCCACCTGTGGCCCCGGTCCTGCAGTCGGACCTCGGGTGGTCGGTCCCGCCCTGTGACACGGGGCTGTGGTCGTCGTGCCCTGCCGGGACCCCCTGGAAAAGTGGGCGCCTCTCTGAACCCTCTTCTCCCCAGTGCCCCCTGAGCGGCTCCTGCCTGGCGCGGTGCCGCGTGCTGGTCGCCAGCCCACCGCTTGCCGGGCGGCGCGGGCTGAGCGCGGCGAGGAGGAGGTGGGCAGGGGAGCGCTTCCGAGACAGAACTCCCCGCCGCTCGCGCTGAGGAGCCGCGGCGATGCGGAGCTCACCGGGAGACGAGAGGGGCTCGCAGGGATAATGGCATGCCCGTTGTGCCGGGCAGGCTCCCGAAAGGCGTGCAAGCCCTGCGGGCGGTCAGAAGGCAGCTGCCAGCAGGCAGGGGTAACAAGAGGCTTCCTCTGCAAGGAGGCTAACGCCGTAGTTTTTCGGAGAAAGTTTAAGGATCTTCTTTTCATCTTTCTGCCTCCACTTTTTTCGCTGATGCCTCGTACAATGCGGGCTGGAGCAGTCGCTGATCCGACTGGTTGCATTGGCTGTGCTGTGGATCCGAGCTGGGAGCGGGAGACAGGGCTTGGGAGCGGGAGACAGGGCTTGGGAGCGGGAGACAGGGCTTGGGAGCGGGAGACAGGGCTTGCGTTTCTGTGCCCTGAATTGCTGCTTCAACAGCACGTGAGACCACCGAGTCCTGTGCTGCGGATGCTGAAAACCACCCCTTGGAGGTGGCGGTCCGAGCAGACCTGCTGTTGCCCCCACCGATGTGGTTTTGTCCCCTGAGTGGAGGCGGAGGCAGACGCGGGGTGCCTGTGCCGGGGCAGAGGTGCCCGGTGGTGAGGCGTTCTGCAGCGGGGTGGTTGGAGTTAACGGGTGGTTTGGTGTGCGGAGCTACGTGTCGTTGTGGTCCTGGGGTGAAGGTGTTGGTTTCCAGGAGGCTGGAAGGAATCAACAGATGGACAGGGCTTTGGGGTCAGAAGTGCTTTTCCCATCTCTCTCTTCACCCACTCTCCCAGTGTTTTCTGTCCCATCCTTCCGTCAGGCATTAAGGGAATGGTCCCGATACCCTTCCTTAGTAATGGCAACAGAGTCTTTAATTCACCTGTAATTGTGGGCATAGCCGCCTCATGGGATCTCCAGAGAGAAAGCAAGTTGTGGGAAGTACCGTGGGGAGGAAGAGCAGCCCAGGGTGGGAGATGGCTCCTCGGAGCTGGAGGCATCAGCTGGCTTATGTGTGGCTGAGAAAAGGTTCAATAAGAGTTAAAAGAGAATCACTTCAGTGACTTGCTGATGAAAGATCTCCAGGCAGTGGAGATGGGCAGCGCTCAGTTATTTACTCCTTTTGAGATGCTGATGGATTTTGGGAGGACAGGAGCATTGGCAGTGACTGGACAGGGTGCCCCGGCTCACAGGCAGGGCGAGCGGCGGGATAAATGGAACCAGCGGTCTGAGTAGAGCTGCTGCAGCTGGTGCTTTGTCATCTTTGGTGGACTCGTGACTCCTTTGGGAAGCGGGGTGATCCTCCGTCGGTGGGAAGAACCCTCTCATGCCCTGCTTGTGGGAAACAGGAGCTGGTATAAGATTGTGTTGGTGCTGGACTTGTGCTTTGAGCTAACGAGGGTGCCAGGGTGTCTGCAAACGGGCAGCAGCGGTGAGAGGCGTTGGGAGAGTGTGGCTGGAGAGGATGCCTTGGCATGGGCAGCTGGGGGACCTCAGATCAGGGTCCTGAACAGGATGTACCAGCTGGGTGGGGGGTGACGGAGCTGCCCAGGAAGCAAAGTGTTGGGCTGTTGGGGGTGGAGGGTCCTGGAGGGAGAAGGTGGCAGTTGGAGGAAGTGTTGACGTGTGGTGGGTATGAGCAGAAGAGCGGTGCGGGGAGGGGTGGGAGCCGATTTGGGGGGCGTTGTCAAAGGACTGCTGGCGGCAGTTGCTTGATGAGATGAGCTGCGTTTGGGGAGATGTGCAAGGGTGAGAGCCCTGCACGAAGGGGCCTCTCAGAGCGCAGTGCTGATGGAGAAACCTGCCCAAAGAGCAGGGCTGAGCGAGGAGCTGTCTGTGGGCACGAGTGCACTGTGGGAAGAGACCTCCGTGGGGAGGGCCACACTGAGCAGGCAGGCGCTGGGGACAGGAGATCACTGGCGTGGAAGCTGTGGTGGGGCTGGTGTCCCATCTCACATGTGTTAGCGAGGGGATGTGACAGCCGTCCCTTCCATGCAGTGAAACGGGGGATTTCAGGTGGCTGGGGCTGCCGGCGGTCAGTGTCAGGAGGAGAATGGCAAAGCATCTGGCAGGTTTGATCTTGAGAATTAAAGAGGACGGAGAAGCGTTTGAGGTGGAGTAACACGAGCACCTCCGTACTCATGTGTGTAAGCCGTGCGAGGGTTTGCGTATGGCCCTGTTTGAAGTGTGGCCGCGTTCTGAAGCAAATGCTGCTCGTTGGTGTGCTGCCTTGAGGGAAAGCTGAGCATCCTTGAACATCCGCCCAGGGTTTCGTTCAGAGGTGGGTTCCTTGTTGAAAGCAGACGGACTCCTGCGAAGGTTCTGCCGGGCGCTGGTGTTAGACGAGAGCCTCTCGTACTGGATTTGGCGGGGCGAGAGATGCACCGAACCACGCGTTGTGTGACGGGTCTCCTCGGGGCTTTTCAGTAGGAGCTAGTTGGGTTTGAAGAGCGCGGTGAAAGCTATGGTGTCTGTCTGGACTGTGTACTGTAGCTGTCGGGTGACAAAAAGCAATAATCAATACAGTTATGTCGTTTGTAAGATAGCTAAAGAACTCGAGCAGAGGAGAGTCTGTCCTTGATCTGCTTGTTACTGATAATGAGGAATGAAATGAGATGTGAGCGCCCCGAGCAAAGGGAGAACCAGTAGTCACCAGCGCTGAAATCGCAAGGTCACGGGGAGAAATGGCTCATAGACAGGGCACAACGAGGACTGACTCTCCAGCCTGGAAACTAGGGAGAAATGAGGAACACTATGAATGTGCTGGTTTTGGAGTCTCATTTCTTTAGGATTTGTGATTAGAAGGAGTTATTCTCAAGCAACTGTTACCATGTGCAGCTGACAGTAGGTTTTCCTTTGGAATGTGGTTCCTTACTGCACTTGCTGACATTCCCTACTGCAGTATCTAAGCCAACCCTCTGTGAAAAAAATGGCAAACGGAATTTCTGTTGGCTGTGGGTATGGTTTTGTTGAATTGTTGTTGTAGCAGTTCTCTGTTGTGCTGGAGGTTGTTTAGAGAGAGGGGGTTATTTTCCTTGTGAGTAAAGTTGCTGTTGTGCAGAGAAGATAGTTTCTGTTAGTGGAAGGTTTTGCAGTTTCTGTTTGATGCTCAGCCAGCAAGTTTCCTCTGAACTTTCTGTATCCATCCAGAAACATTTGAGAGAGGCTGCTCACGCAGTTTGCTCTGGGCTGGAGGATCCGGCTGCTCGGCAGGAAGGCGGCTGCTCTGGTGCTTAGATGCAGGTGGTTGGAGACGGAGCCATTAATAACTTGGAAGGTTAAGCTAAAGCTTTAAACTTCTCTCTCAAACTATCTGTGCCCGTGGTGATGTAGAGCAAAGGGCTGACAAGCAGCTGCCTCCCCACCAGACCCTGCTCCTGGGTTATTCTCGTTCCCAGCGTTGGAGGAACAGAGATGGAGAAGGAGCCGCGTGGTCAGTGGGTCGAGACCTTGGCCCTGCACGGCTTGACCATCACCTGTATGCTGATCATGCTCCTCCTCTGAAACCACTGATGCTTTCCTCCTGCTGTTCTGGTGGGGAGGCTGCTCTAGAACCTTCCAGACTTCATCTCTCCTAACTTGTGAAATAAGTGCTCATGGCTGGTTTAGTCATTTTTGGTGTGCCTTTAGACACAACAGACTGCTGTGATCTGGCTGTGAGACATCAAAGGCGCTGGGACCAGGTACTCGTTTGCAAAAAGGAGACTGATTTTTCCTTTCCTAACAAATGAAATGCCTTAGTCACAAGTGCTGCCTGCCAGCCTTATCTCAGCAATCCTCCGAGCGGGCATCCCAGGCTTCACTGCCTCCGACGAGGGTTGTGTGCATGAGAGCAGTATCCCACCTGAGGCTGCAGAGCATCTCCTGCTGCTTGTTGTCCCCATGGTCTCTTCAGCTCGAGCTGCCCTGTCCCGTGGGTGCTGACTCTGAGCGTTCTCCACAGCACCGGACAGTGCCGGGAGTCGTCGGGAGCCTGTTGCCCTCTGAGCCCGTGGTGCTTCGCGCTCTCAGTTCTCTCGTATCCCTTGGGTGCCAGCTGCTCTTGCTTTCCATCTGAGGAGCCCTTTAACTCTCCTGGGGACTGAAATGGATGAAGAAGCTGTCTTTGACCCCAGCGTTGTGAGTTTGTTGAGGACTGGGCTGTGGATGAACACTGTTCCGGTTCTCTGCAGCCCTGAGTTCCTTGGAGGTAATTAGGCAGGAGTGTGGATCCTACCAGGCCTTTGGAGAACAGGAGTTGTTCTCTCTCCCCCGTGTGCTGCAGGGAGTGATGGCAGACAGCAGTGCAGAGCTGTCCCCATCTGCTGTGGTACGTTCCAGTGCATCTCCTGTGCCATGGCTTTTCCAAAGATGCTCTGCCGTGAGTGTGGCAGGCTGGAACACATGCCCTGGAGTGGCTTGAAGGATAGCTTGTTTGGGAACCAAGCACGGAACACCCTAATTGGGTGGCTGTTAGGTGTTGGGGAGCCTGGGAGCAATGCTTCTCTGCTGTTTGTCTAGCGGTCAGTGTTTGGAAGTTAAAAGATATTTCAGGAATAACGAGAGCTTCTTCAGACATGGATAAATTATTTCCTCTTGTTGTTAGAAACTTTGAAAATGAGTCATGGAAGGGGAAAAAGAGAAGAATTGCTCATGAAAGACAAAACAAAATGAGCTGAATAAAACTGAAATATCTCAGGGACGTGAAAAAATGCGTTTGGAAGAAGGGGGGTTTTTGTTCCTTACGGTGTGTGCGACTGCATGGCCAAGCCTGCAGCGACCAGGTGACAGGATACGATCCGGTTCCCTTTCCCGTCAGCGGGACACACAAGTAGCGCTTTTCCACCGTAGACTTGTGATTCCTCTCCTTGGTCTAAGCAAGGTCCTGTCCCTGTGCGGTAATTAGTCCCTGATGAGCTAATGCTGGAGGCGCCTGGAAAGGGTTCGGTTGTGCACGACCTGCAGAAGAACCGACCCTCAAGAGAGCCCCATGCTCCTTGTCTGGCTCCTGCCCTGACGCAGGAAGATCCGTGGTCCATTCTTCTAGACTGTTCTCCTGAGGCAGCTGCACATAAGCAGCTGTTGTTTCTTTTCTGTTCTGATTGTTTCATACTCACTTTCAAGCCACTTCAAGATTTTCAAGGCCAGGTTGGATGAGGCATTGGGCAACCTGATGTAGTGGAGGGTGTCCCTGCCCATGGCAGGGGGGTTGGAACTGGATGATCTTTGAGGTCCCTTCCAACCCAAACCATTCCATGATTCTATGATTTTCAACCAAATTTGTCCCATGTGGGGAGGTTTCGAGGCTAAGTCGTAGAACTGTTTAGGTTGGAAGGGACCTTCAAGATCACCTAGTTCCACCCCCCCTTCCACGGGCAGGGACACCCTCCACTACACCAGGTTGCTCAAAGCCCCATCCAACCTGGCCTTGAACACTGCCAGGGATGGGGCAGCCACAGCTTCTCTGGGCAACCTGTGCCAGTGCCTCACCACCCTCAGAGGGAAGAATTTCTTCCTTAGATCTCATGGAAATCTCCCCTCTTTCAGTTTAAAGCCATTGCCCTGTGTCCTGTCACTCCACACCCTTGTCCAAAGCCCCTCTCCAGCTTTCCTGTAGCCCCTTCAGGTACTGGAAGGTCTCCCCGGAGCCTTCTCTTCTCCAGGCTGAACAGCCCCAACTCTCAGCCTGTCTCCATAGCAGAGGTGCTCCAGCCCTCGGATCGTCTCCGTGGCCTCCTCTGGCCCCGCTCCAGCAGCTCCATGTCCTTCTGATGTTGGGGACCCCAGAGCTGAAGGCAGCACTGCAGAGGGGTCTCAGGAGAGCAGAGCAGAGGGGCAGAATCCCCTCCCTCGCCCTGCTGCCCACGCTGCTTTGGATGCAGCCCAGGACACGATTGGCTTTCTGGGCTGCCAGTGCACAGTGCTGGCTCATGTTGAGCTTTTCATCAACCAACACCCCAAAGTCATCCTTCTCAGGGCTGCTCTCAATCCATTCTCCGTCCAGCCTGTGCTTGTGCTTGGGATTGCCCCGACCCACGTGCAGGACCTTGCACTTGGCCTTACTGAACTTCATCAAGGTCCCTCTGGATGGCATCCCTTCCCTCTGGCGCGTTGATCACACCACACAGCTTGGTGTCCTCAGCAAACTTGCAGAGGGTGCGCTCGATTCTACCCTCGAGACATGGCAGCTGAGGGTGGGGGAAGCAGCCAGTTGACGGCTCATCAAGCCTGGTGGTCCTGGCCCCGGGCCTGTGCAAGCTTCACGACATCCATGATGTGATCTGCCACGTTCTGGCCAAACAGGAGTAAGTGGGAGGCTGGGAGTGTTGGGGTGGGGAGAGGTGCTGGGGCTGTGTGAGGAGCAGGTAGAGCTGTGCTGCGTGGGAGAGACGCTGTGGGTGCACAGGAGCCGTGGACACGGGGTGATGGGGTTTGGGGGACGTGGGTTTCCGAACTGGGGCTCAGCAGTGGGCTGCGGAGTCGGTGACCTGCGTCGTATCTTGCCTGGTACATCTCTGGCTGTTCTTGTTTTCTGTGCGAGGATCTGACCTCCTTCCCATCCCTGCTGTGCTCCTTATGCCCGTTGTGTCGTGAGACAGCTAATTACGCCTGGTGCAGAAAAGTGTCTGATCTTATGGTTTATAAATATGTTACTCTTCAGTTTAAGTGTTCTCTCGTTCAGATGCTCCATGGAAGTTTTGGTTTTTTGAAATTCCACTCACCATTTAAGATGCCCGTTTTGTATCTGCTTAAATGTACATTGCTTTGCCGTTCATGTGCCTCATTCTTTAAATCTTTTCTTGCAATCATTTTTTTTATACCTTTCATCAACCCTTCTGCTCTTCTCTAACCCCGGTTGGTGTCTATTACAAATAAATAAGTCTTCGTGTTTGCAGTCTTGGGTGGTGTCCAGGTGGATCTTGCATCGCTTTGAAGAAGCAAAGATAAAGAGAACATAGAATTTATATACTTTGTTTTACTTTTTTAAAGCAAATACATTTTTCAATGTTTAGAAATATTAAGTATATATTTAGCTTAGGCAGTGAACCATACCTCCCTTTCCTCTCCCGTTGCATGTTTGCTCACTTGTCAACTGTGGATAGCAGCCCGTGTAAGTCACAAATCGAGGTGACTGCACGTTGTTTGGCGTTTTTTCGGGGTGTTACAGCTCGCGCTGCAGTTTTTGCAGTTGGTCCAAGGCTACGTGATCACTGCACCCTGCCCTCGATTGAGGAGGGGGCTGACGAGCTGGTCACGCTGGGCGGTCATGGCATCGCCCTCCCCAGTGCTCACCGCCACAGAGCCGTGTGGTGCCGGCGGCTCTGAGCACCGTGTTGAGTTTCTCCGGGATTACACGGAAGGATGGTTCTCGGTAGTAGCGTTGACGCGGGTCTCGACACCCGAAATGCCATTTGCTGGTTGTTAGGTGGTTGGGAGAGGCTGGGACCACAGGGAGGGATGAGCTTTGTGGAGGGACGTGCCGTTCGGTGGGCAGTCTCTTCCCTTCAGCGCTGGCTGCGGGTTTGTGGTGGTTTTGAATTATACCCACCGCAGCAGCACGACCGAGAAAGAAAGCAAGAGAGCAGAAGCCTGGGCAGGACTGTAGGGGTGTCAGCTCTGAGGACCCTTCTGACCCAAACCATTCCATGACCCTGCCTTCCTGATGAGTGCAGGTGATCCAGAACCTGCTGGATACATGCATCCACCCACACAGCGCTGAGCCCCAGGGACATGGCTAGATGTTGGGGCTCTGAGCGTTGGCTCTCCTCTGGGCAGGAGAGGCGAGTGACTTGTTAGAGTCCTACAGGCTCTATGGAGTGCTGTTTATGGTCTAATAGCAACCAAGGATTAGGAAGGTCGGGTGGCATCTGATGAGGACAGTGCAAGGGGAAGAAGCGTCAAAATCTACTTCAGTGCGAAGAAGAGATGGAGATTCCCCGAGGACACGCGGAACAAGTAATCCCTCTATGGTTATTAAAGCTGCCACCAGTTGGCATTATAAACTCTATTTTTAGTAATCCTAAACTATGGCTAGAAAAATTGGTCTGGCCTAAAATTTTCTCACTGTGTTTAAAGTTTAATTTTTGCCACAGATCAGGCAGCACATGTTCAGGCTTCTGAGTGTCATCTGAAGGGGTGAGCACGTCGGCGTGCCCAGGGCAGCGCGGCTGTGCCTCCTGCCCCTGCCTGGGCTCAGGGCACGGAGCTGACCTGGCACGGGCAGTCCCAGCCCATCCCCAGAAAGAAGCAGGTAACGTGCACGCACAAATGTAGATAAACTGTGCCCGGGCATCGGGGGCTCAGCTCCAGAGCTGTCGTGTTGGAGGACAGGGTCGGGCACCAGCACCGGGTGGTGCTGGGGGCATTTCGGGTGGTCGTTTGGGTCGGGCTGCACTGGCCGCGTGTCGCGTGTAGAAGATGGCCTCTTGGCCTGTGGTTAAGCCGAGTGGTTTTTGTGATCACCAGCAACAAAAGTTAACAAACCCCCTTAGTCCTGCCTTTCCCTTTCTGGCTTCGTTTCTGTGAAGGGTTTGTTGCGGTGTCCCCGTGTCTGCTTCAGGGCTGGGAGGGACTCGGAATTACTCGTGAAGCTTTTCCTTTGTACCAGGGTCAGGAAATTCTCTTCCTTCTTGTTTTGTCTGCTGGGAAGGTCATTTTGAAAGAGATGGGAAGAAGCCAAGCTGCGACTGGTTGCTGTAGCCTGGTATGAGAATTACACAACCTCTTGGGACTGCCGTTTGTCATAAGTCCTGCTTTCTGCTGTGCTCAATTTCTTTACTTGAGGTCAGGACAGGATTTTTCCACTGAGATCTTACGTGTTGCAGGTCAACAGCATGATTCTGGACTGTTGGAGCTACTAAACTTAAAATGTCCCGCTAAGGCCAAATAACCCTTCTGGAAATCATGGTGTCATTGACCAGAAGTTCTCTGCTTAAGATTTTGGAGGAAAAAAATCACAAAATGAACTTGGAGACAATGTCAGGCAGAACAGAATCAGGATCTCCGTTTCTCTGCTGCACGTCGGAAGGACAAAACTGGCCTGAACTGTTGTGGTCCACTTGCCTCCAACTTTACTTTCCATTCAGGTACACCGATGGAGAGATTTTGCTTGCTTAGGATGAAACAAATCTCAAACTTTTTTGTACTTCCTTTTTTCCTTCAACATAAATTCCTCTGCCAGGGATTATTGGTCTTCAAAACTTATGGGAACTTTCTTCAGATGTCAGCTTTTTTCAGTAGCAGCTTTCCACAAAGACACCCATCGTATGTGTAACACCATACTGGTGAGGTAATTAGATACTGGAAGAACAACCGTGTAAGATCCAGAGTTTGCATTAATGTTCCAGATTTTTCTTTCTTTTTCCACCTACATGTTTTTAATGGAATTTCTTCTGTCCTTTTATTAAGAGAAGGATAATTAACGTTTCCTATGTCGACCACATTGTGTTTGCAGATTCAGCAATGAGTAACATTGCCCCCCTCTCTCTGAAATACACCAAAATGAGCTGCTTCAGTGTGTGGATCAAATACCATTTGAAAGTCATATAGGTGCCCAGTGTGAGGTTGGATTATTGCATATTGCCATAAAAATGATAGCATTTGTACTTGGCATCCCCGATGATACATTGAGAGTTCTTACCAGCTTGTCACTGAAGGAGAGGAAGCCTTGTTGACAAGTCAAAAGAATGAGATACCATCAAAACTCTTACTACCACAGCGGAAATCCTCTGTCTCCTGCTTTCTTCTGCTCAGGTACCCGGTACCTGTGGCTGCGTCCTGAGCCCAGCTGCACGGGGGGGAAACAGAAGGTTCCCAGTGGACTTTATTGGGGTGGTTGTACTTGGCTGGTGTGCATCAGTTCGGTAGCTGGACCCAAGCATGGATAAAACCATATGTGCTTGAGATGGACTAGCACAGAAACTCTCCTTTGTTTGGAGTCTTATTTCCAGCAGGTGCTTCTGAATGCCCCTGTCTCTTGCAGCTTGCTTTTGGATGGACTTTTTCCTTTGAAGGAATGTGTTTTTTTTTTCTCCTAAAGATACCCCTCTTTTTAATTAATTTTTTGTTTTTAACCACGTCTTATGATCCAGTTTGTTCTTCATCCACTGTTGCTTTTCTAGCACTGCAGTACTTACAAATGCAAGTTCTTGGGGAAAAATATGAAATCAGTCATCTTAATTTAACATTGAGAGTGTTTTTCAGAAGGTGTTTTTGGGGGAGTAGATTTATGCTCCTGAACTCCTTCTGAAGGTCTTTCTCTATTTCCTGTGCTTTGCCTACATCTGAATTCTACAGCAGAGAGAAATTTGTCTCTAAATTGTGCACTGCTAAACAACATGTTTGAAAGCACAAGGAATTTTAAAAGCATCCTCACGAGTGGCTGCTGACCCAGGGTACTTGCCGAAATAACAGCCACGGTTGTTCCCTCCTCGGGGTCTTCTGGCAAAGTGGAGTTCTCCGTGCGGTGACATTTTCTGCTTGACACAGAAAGCGCAGGACAGACATGAACATCTCATCTCCTGCGTGCTCCTCTCCTTCCCGCGCCCGTCGGATGCGCTGTCAGGACAGCCGGGCACTGACAGCTGGCATCGCCGCTCTGCCTTCCGCCGCATTACGGCGGGGTTTGCTTTAGCTGCCCAACATCTGCGGCCAGGTTCCTGGCAGGTGCTGTTTGGTGCTACCAAGCCATCTTCCTGTGAGCACCTCCACCCCGTTCCCGGACCACGGCTGGTCAGTGAAACAGTTCTGCCTTTGAGTTCAGTCCTATCTTCAGCCCGTGCCAGTTGTGAACCTGGCGCCGGCTCCAGCTGCCGTGGCCGAGCTGAAACTCGGGTACTTGGGAGTACTGGTGGACGAGAAGCTCAATATGAGCCGGCAATGTGCTCTTGCGGCCCAGAAGGCCAACCGCGTCCTGGGCTGCATCAAGAGGAGTCTGGCCAGCAGGTCGAGGGAGGTGATTCTCCCCCTCTACTCTGCCCTTGTGAGACCTCACTTGGAGTACTGCGTCCAGTTCTGGAGCCCCCAACATAAGAAGGACATGGACCAGTTGGAGAGGGTCCAGAGGAGGGCCACGAAGATGATAAGAGGGCTGGAGCACCTTTCCTATGAGGACAGGCTGAAAGAGTTGGGGCTGTTCAGCCTGGAGAAGAGGAGGCTCCGGGGTGACCTTATAGCGGTCTTCCAGTACCTCAAGGGGGCCTACAGGAAAGATGGGGAGAGGCTGTTCAGGAGGGCCAGTTATGATAGGACAAGGGGTAATGGTTTTAAAATAGAGGGAGGTAGGTTCAGGTTGGATATTAGGAAAAAATTTTTTACTATGAGAGTGGTAGAACACTGGAACAGGTTGCCCAGAGAGGTGGTGGATGCTCCATCCCTGGAGACGTTCAAGGCCAGGTTGGACAAGGCCCTGAGCAACCTGATCTAGTTGGAGATATCCCTGTTCCTTGCAGGGGAGTTGGACTAGATGACCTTTGAAGGTCCCTTCCAGCCCTAACCATTCTATGATTCTATGAAACCCCCAGCAAGCCCTGACCTGCTGTCACTCCGTAGCTCCATAGGCTGCTGTCTTCTGCTATAACTTGCTGGTGGCCATTTGTTGTGTCTTTTTTGTTGGGTTTTTTTTTTTTTAATGTGAGTATCTTGAAATTTATGTTCGGTTGTAACAGAAAATTGCCTGTTCATATTCTCAGAATTTTGTTTGTGTATATATGTGTCTCTCTAATTTTACATAATCGCACAGCCCCTTTCTGATGTCCCATAATGAGTCCCACGCAGTCCTACAAGCCCCCCGCATGCCCCAAAATGTTCCTACTTGTCCCATTTCCCTGTTCTTGTTGCTGACGAAGTGGGGTTGCCCCTCCGGCGCGGTGCCTGCCCGCTTCCCGCGCTGCCCATCGGTGCGGACCCACGGCGGTTCGGTCTTCGCCGTTGTCTCCGGTGTGACACTGTGGATGCCGTGTGGCCGCGTTTAGTGATGGCTTCCTCTGGTCTTTGCAATTTCTGTTACACTTGAGCAGTTCTTAACCAGGTACCGTACTGGATCGGGTGCTTTCCCATTCCACATATCTTGCAGTGACAGCTGGCTGTCCTGGATGGGTGGATGATCTCCAGGATCTCTCTTTGCAGAGTGGTTTCCTGCTACGAAGTGACTGTTTTTTCCTGCCCAAGCTAGTTTCCCAGCTCTGGAAGGTTTTCTTCTGAAGTTTCTTGTCATAGAATCATTTAGGTTGGAAAAGACCTTTAAGGCCATAAAGTCCAACCGTTAACCCATCACTGCCAAGTTCTCCACTAAACGATGTCCATCAGCACCGCATCTACACGGTCTTTTAAATACCTCCAGGGACAGTGACTCAGCCACTTCCCTGAGCAGCCCGTTCCAATGCCTGACAACCCTTTCAGTGAAGAAATGTTTCCCAATATCCAATCTAAACCTGCCCTGGGCACACTGCTGGCTCATACTCAGCTGGCCATCGACCAGCACCCCCAGGTCCTTTTCCACCGGGCAGCTTGCCAGCCGCTCTTCCCCAGCCGGTAGCCTTGCAGGGGGTTGTGGTGCAGGACTCAACACACTCGTCCAGATCATTGACAAAGATATTAAACACCACTTGTGACCAGCCACCAACTGGATTTAACTCCATTCATCACAACATTTTGGGCCAAGGGCCGGCCATCCAGCCAGTTTTTTTACCCAGTGAAGTGTATGCCTGTTGAAGCCATGAGCAGCCAGTTTCTCCAGGAGAATGCTGTGGGAAACCATGTCAAGAGCTTTACTGAAGTCTAGGTAGACAACATGCACAGCCTTTCCCTCATCCCCTAAGTGGGTCACCTTGTCACAGAAGGAGATCAGGTTGGTCAAGCAGGACCTGCCTTTCACAAACCCATGCTGATTGGACCTGATCACCTGGTTGTCCTGCATGTGCCGTGTGATAGCACTCAAGATGATCTGCTCTATAACCTTCCCTGGCACTGAGGTCAGGCCGACAGGCCTGCAGTTCCCCGGATCCTCCTTCTGGCCCTTCTTGTAGGTGGGCATTTGCTACCCTTCAGTCAACTGGGGTCTCCCCAGTTAGCCAGGACTGCTGATAAATGATGGAAAATGGTTTGGTGAGCGCTTCCGCCAGCTCCATCGCTGTCACACTTGAGCACTCAGCTCTTGAGCTCTCTTGCACTTGAGCTGGTTCTGTAAAGGGCGGAAAGTCTGATGTTTTTTTCCCTTTCATCAGCTTTCTGTAGGGTTTCTCTGGCTGATCTGGCAGCCTTAGAAAGGAGAGGCTTAGGTGGAAGATGCATTCTTGCAAGGTCTGGGGTCTTTAAAAGCTCCTCCTGAGGTGGTCATGGCTCCCTCAGGGCAAAGGCACCTCTGACCACACGTGGCCTCAGGGGCAGGAGGCAGCGAGCACCAACCAGGAGCAGCTGGTGGCTGCGGGGTGGTTGTTGCTGGAGAGCCTCTGCCGAGGTCCTTGGCCACAGCGGCCATCGTGCAGGCTGACGGTGGGGCACGGGGCACCCGGGTGCCAGCACAGCTGCCGTCGTGTTGGAAGCACCGGTGTGAGTCTGCTCTGGGGTCCAGGGGGAAGTTAAAGGCTGTCGGGGAGGAGAGGGGGTGATCCATCTGTGGGTGCGCAGCTGCACCTGAGCTGGTTGTCTGGCCTCCCTGCAGTCAGCGGTAAGAAATAGCTCTGCCAAAGTGCAATTTATCTCCTCCCGAGTTAGACATTTAAAATAAGTCTGATGAATCACGCTCCGAAATAGCCCATTTCTCTGTTGACTAGCTCAGATATAGATAGCCTCTGAGCTCTGCCTTTCATCTGTCTTGGCCATGAGCAGTGGCTCCTGCGAGCCGTAGCGAGGGTTTGTTTGGCTTTGGCATCTACTTGCTGTCCAGAAAGCGCGCTCTGCTCTTGTCTCCAACATCCTGCTGGGGAAGTCAAGGAAAAGGGTGGTCATCAGTCTGACGCTCCTCACCTCTTGCAGGTGGATATCAGCCAAAGTTATGGGTCTTCTCTTGGAGCCAGCCAAAGCTTCCCTCACGGATCATCGTGCTTTCCCGCGTAAAGGCTGCTTTCCCTGTGGCCGAGGCATCACCTTGCAACGGGAGCGAGAGACAGATGTTGATGGCTGCCTCAGCGTACGCGGCTTCGTTTAAATAGTGAACTCATATCTTTAATCTTTTAAGAGTGAAGTTAATTAACGACGGAACAAACCTGCCGGTGGGTGTGTTTTGCATGAAGATCAGATGTGTTTCTATTCAAGGCTTTCCATCTCGGGAGAGGTGAGACTGGCACTTCAGCAGCTTGCTCCCGAGGTGGAGCTCTCTTGTTTGGCTGTCTGGGACTCTGCTGGCACGGAGGCTTGCTGGATAATCTGAGTCTTCAGCTTGGGGAAGAAGTGTGCCAGCAGAAATCTCTGTGCCTGACAGTAACAGCTTGCTTCGAATCCAGCCACATGTTTGTGGATTAAATATGGACCTTGGGTCTAACACCTGTAAGACGCCCCGGGGGCTGCCTCTCTTGGGCTCTCCAAACGATGCGTCACCGTCTCCCAAAACTAGAGGTGTTGCTGTCACGCCAGCCAGGAATAGCTGGTGGGCATGAAGGGTCGTCCTCAGTGTGTTTGTTTCTGTCTTGGTTAAGAATTAGTAATGATCCACATACTCTGCTCCTTGTTTAAAGCTCTCTGTCGAATCATATCCATGTATTACCATTTTCCTTTGATCCCTGCTGCCTGTCAGAAGCAGCATTTCCTTCTCAGTTGGCTCATGATTGACATGATTGAGTAAAATGTTTAGATAGTTGTTAATATAGTCTCCCTACAGACTGGGCAAGAGACACTCCTGCCTCTGTGTGCCCGAGTGCCAGCGTGGTGGTTGGTAACTTGCAGGGAGCCGTAGGGAAGGAAGGCTTGAGTCTGAACTGAGTCTTGGGAAGAGCTCAACTCTGATGTAGTGTAAAAGCTAAACCCAGGATGCAGATCATAGAATCATAGAATGGTTTGGGTTGGAAGGGACCTTCAAGGTCATCCAGTTCCAACCCCCCTGCCATGGGCAGGGACACCCTCCACTACACCAGGTTGCCCAAAGCCCCATCCAACCTGGCCTTGAACACTGCCAGGGATGGGGCAGCCACAGCTTCTCTGGGCAACCTGTGCCAGTGCCTCCCCACCCTCAGAGGGAAGAATTTCTTGAATCTCATCCATGGGAGGCACGGAGGGATGTCCCAGCAGATTTTTAGGAGGTTACTAAGGAGAAGCTATGTTATCGATTTCTAAGATCCAAGTGACGAGAATTATTTTCTGTAATTTCTGTATATTACCTCTAAATGCTATTCAGTTAATTTTTAATTGTAAGAATAATTGTAGTTTCTTAGGAGCACAAGAGTTAGAGTCCAAGGCGGTTGCTTTAGGCTGCAGGTAACTCGGGAGATGCCCAGTGCTCCGTACGAGCTCGTACGCCTGAAGGGCACAGCGAACCCCTGCCCTGAACTGCCCGGGCTCGCTGGGGCTGAGCGTGGGCCGGGCAGAGGTGCCTTCGGAGCAGCCTTTGGCCGCTTGCCGCAGGTCTGCGGGCAGAGGCTTTGGCTTGGTGTGGGTCACACACCCCGTCAGATCAAGGGTCTGGCGTGCACCTTGTGCTGTCGGCCCCGTGTCCAGCCCTGTTGCGATCTGCCTGGGTTACTTCTGCCGTGCAGAGGTTGCTGGGTGAGGCAGTGTGCTGGCAGAGACCAGCCCGGCTGTAATTTGCCTTCTGGCCTCATCCAGAGCGCTGCCGGCCGTGGACTTGACGAGAGTCGTCCGCGCGCTTCTGCTTGGCTCTCTTCTGTGGCCCCGACACCGGGATCTGCTGCTGGGGCTTTGGGGACTTGCTTAGCTGAAACTTTTGATCGTTGTCAGTTTTGAACCCGGGGGTTTCTGGTTGATCGGCTGTCCGTGGTGAGCCCAGCACGGGCAGTGCTGAGTGTCGGATGTCTGCGTTCCACCAGCGCGGTCCTTTGAGACGTCCGTCCGTTAGATCCCACAGCTCGTTCTTCCCTCTGTGGCTGGGCTGGGTGACCAGGGGAGCTGATCCACGCTGCCCTTTGTAACAGACCAGTTTACCCACTTAAAGCCGTTGTGGCCTCTGACTTGGAACTAAAATAGTTCATTTGGTTTATTCAGTTCGCTCCCAAAGCTGTAATTATGATAAAAGAAATTATATTCACTTTAATTCTGCATAAGAGCATCCACTTACAAATACGATTTGCTGTGACTAATACATTTCAGTTGAGATCACTGATATAAATTAACTCATCGTTTTGCACATCAGAGCCTCGACGTTGTAACGGACTCTTTAAGGGGGCCAGACGGAGGGGCTGCAGCTGGCGGTGTAACCCTGCGGATCTGCGCGGAGCGGTCGGGACGCACGCACATCTTTCACGGAATTACTGTTTACAAACTTTTAGACCTACAAATAGTAAATGTAGTAGCAAACTTAGTGGAGTTTTAAAAAACAGACCTCCCCTTCTTTCTTTTAAGGTTTAATTAGGATCTTTCTACATTCCCTGGCACTCACTTCTTGCTGCACGTAGAATCCTATGGTTTGGTCCTCGAGCTTTGCTGGTCTCTGTCCTCTGGGAAAAAGAGTTTCCTTGTACTCCTCCTTCCTCACTGGGACTTCTGCGGGCTGTACATCAGTTATTGGTCAGAGTTACGGGGCATTCCTACGACTGCACGTAAACAAGAGAGTGCCTGTGTTTTCCTTGGTAATGGAACGCTCTCTGGGCTTTGGGGGTGGTTTTGGTGATCGTTGGCTGGACCATCCAAGGAGCAGCAGATGGGCTTGCCTCCTGCCTCAACTGTGGACAAACCTGGTCACAGGGCGGAGATGTGTCTTCCTGCCAGACACATGGGCAAACAAACTTGGGGCTAAAATGTGTTTTGTAGGTGACCTCTAACCATGACCTGCTGGAATTTGGGGATACCATTTTAGCAATACATAGCCTGTCTTTCCTTGCAAACTGCTTCAATCAGTAAGGCATTCGAGTCAAATGCATTTAGGTGTGCACGGAGCTGGCAGCTGTCCCTATTTACCTTCCAGAATTAGAAAATGCTTCATTAATTCAAGTCAGCATCTTCTGTGCGCATCAGCTTGACCTTAGCAGTGTCCCAGTTTTCGGCTGTGGGGGCACACAGCCCTATTATTAGAGGGAAGACTCAGGTGTGAGCTCGCCAGGCTGTGGTGGCCGTAGGACTGATGTGCGCTCAGCTCCGCGCTCGCGGAGTCGGAGTTCGGGTTCTCAGGCATCCGGAGAGCTGCCTCGTGAACCTTGGCCGTGTCTCTTTGTGGGTGTCTCCTTGCCCCTGTCCATTTGGTGGTAGCAACAGGTTTGAAAGGGCTGTGTAGCAGTGTGACTCGGGTATCCAACCCGATCTGGGGACCTGCGTTGAGGACACTGACCCTCCGCGTGCAGCAGGGTGTTTGTTTGAGCAGGTTTCAACGTCCTTCGCTGAGCAGAGTCCAAGAGCTGCGTCCAGGAGTGAGCGAGGTGCTGGCACAGCCAGGGGCGTGCAGTCTCAGTGGGCTTTGGTGCTTCCAAATCCGTGCTCGAGGTGAAAGCGTGTTTAGCATCCTCACGGTTTACACAAGCCCTGTGCTGAGAATCGTATTAGTTGTCTGTATAGGGCTGTTGACATCTCCTCTGCGCAGCACCAAGAAGTACAAGGCACGCACGGCCGTCTTCTGCCATCGCAGGGCGTTTGTGTGCACCAATGGTTTCTTCAGGCCCTTTGGTTCAAGAAGCTGCCAGAAAACACACCAAGTCCCTTCCTCTTGCTCACGTCTGTGCTTCTAGAGTGATGCTTTTTTGTCAGCGTTTCCCTGCAGCGTTTTTTGCAGCGTTTCCCTGCAGGTGCAGTGGGAACCGAATCTGACAGTGCCATGAGCCCAAGACCCAGCAAAGGATCTGGGCAGGGAGAGGCTGATGGTGAAGTGTGGGGCCAGCTTTACGCTGGGGTGCTCCAACCTGCAGCACCAGCCACCTTCTGCCTCGTACCGCGTGGCATGGGCATCCAAAGGCTGCGGGGCATGACCGTGCCATCCCCACGCATCTCCTCACCGTGTCCCGGGTGGTGCGATACAGGAACCAGTGCTCTGGCACAAAAGTTGCGGTGGTGAAGTGGACGAGGTTCCACCCGTTGTAAAGGAGTAAGGTTGCTCTTGATTTAGCAGCAGCAGCTGAGGGTTCAGCATCTCAGTGTAGGCCAGAGGAAGGGCAAGAAATCGGTGGGGAAAGCCAGTGGAGAAAGATAATTTAGAAAGCAGTGGTTGGAATAACAGATATTGGTACGTTTCTTGATGATGAGACTGTTTGTTGGAGCTTCTTGAGGGCTTTAGTGGACAAACCAGATAGACATCTGTCTGGGTTGAGTTCTCAGGAACACCGGAATCTCACGGACATCCAGCGCAGCTTGAACAGGCTGTGGGGCTCCTGGCCATGTCAGCAGCCTGCCAGTTCGAGCAGGATCGCTGTTGTGCGTCGTGCGTGGGGTATGGGGGGGATTGGCAGGGGAGCAGGGTGTCCAGGGGAGGAATGCAGGGGGCTGTCTGGACCTGAGCAGGAGGTGGTGCAAGGAGGAAACCGAAAACGCTTTCTGTTTCCCTCCTGGGCAGGAGGGAGAGAGGAGACTTTTTAATTTTTATCTTTATGTATGGAATACTTTATAAATTGAATTTCCTTTTTTGTTTTGGACCAACACGGTCTTGTGGGATGAGTTTGTCTTTTGGATGTGAGGCCATGGGGTAGAGGAGCCAAGAAGCCCTCTGAAGGGTGTGTGCTTAGAAAGCATGTGGACCTTTGGGTTTTGGTAAATCAGACGCCATGGGGCCACCGTCAGTGGGCTGTGGGATGCCAGGCTGTTGGTGCCTGTCACTGCCCATGCCCACATGTGTCTCGGTGACTGAACTCTTGTGCTTCATTTATGTGTTTTTCTGCTTTGCTCTCAGCTTGTGCATGTGTCCCATGTTTTTTCTCTTTCATTTTCATTCATGCTCCGCAGCAGACGAGCAGCTTCGTGAACTAGGTAACTATGAATTTTTTCTTTTTTCTTCCCTCCACTCCACTGCATCCTTTTCCACTTTTCTCCTTGCCGTGTCCTCTGTGTGTGTGAGTTTACAAGGGCTTTTAGAGACCCGTCTTTCCTCTTCTTTCCTTGATTCCTGCTGTCCAGCCTGGATGGGGTTGGGGGACAGAGTACTAGAACGGACCTTCTTTTCCCATCCTGCTGACTTCCCCACATTCCCTGAAGGTTCTGTTCTTAGATGTGTGACATACACAGGAAGACCAACCAAGGAGATGCGCATGCCTCCTAAGAAGATACTCCCGTGGTGTCTGGTGTCTGTGGAAAGGTATGAGCTGGTCCAGGAGGGTCTTTGCAGAAGGCAGCTTGTGGCCGGATGGTGCAGGGGAGAGGCAGTGCCAGACCCTGCTGCTTCCCCTCTTGCTTGTGAACGAAGCGGTGGGAGCTCACACCCAGCTCGGGTGGTCTTGGCGTGGGTTGTTTGGATTTTGCAATGCCAAATACAAGTATTTGAGCTTAGCCATGAGGGACAGATCCCGTACTCTTCTTTGTGATCTCAGTGCCCCCAGTCCCCTGATCCGTGAGGATGTGACCGGGGAGCACTGGGTGAAGCAGAACTGACCCCGGGAGTTGCTGTGTCCCACTCACGTCCCCACTGACTCCCGTCACCCTCTGCTGAAGGGGCCTTGAGCTGAGCCCCACTGAAAGGGCCGTCTCTTTCCTGCAGAGGACACCTGGCTCGCTCAGATGTCCTCCGGCTGCCGAGCAGGGCTCGCCCTTGTTCCAGTGTGGGATGGCCGCGTGGCTTTAGAGCCGGGGTCTGCCTCCTCCGGGCTGCTGTTCCTGGTGCCAGAGCTGCTGCTCGGTGCAGGAAAATGCAATTGTCTTCCCCGTTCACAATGAGTAACAGTTGGCTTCTGCCCGTGAACATTGCTGGAGTTCACAGTTACAGGCAGGGCTGGCAGTCGAGGCTGCCACGCACCTTCTGGGCTTTCCCAGGGCTACTTCTCCCATCGTGGTATCTGCTGTGGCCTCGGCACGGGAGGGCAGCCGTCCATGCTGGGAAGCAGGAAGAGGCTGCACAGCTTCACGGGAACACTGAGGACAGCTGGGGACAGCTTCAGGGTAGGATGCAGCAGAGACAGCACCAAAAAGGAGAGAGGCAGGAGACCGGGAATGGGTTTGGAAGTGTTTTTCCTCTCTAGGATGGAACAGGACCTCTTAGCCTGGCAGAGAAATGGGCATCACATGTTGTCGATGTGAACAGGCTCCAGAAATCTATCTGCAGACCTGGAAAAGTGGCACCAAGCGTATGTTCAGTTGCGATTTATTTTTTTTTTTTAAGCTTAAACCGTTCCCAAATGGAGTTGGTTTTGTGTGTCGGTGGCAGCAGGCACCTTGCAGAGACCTTTTCTGCCAAATTTTAAAAGTCCATCGTCTTGAGTGCCCAAGTGTCACGGCTTCCTGCTCAGGA
Source organism: Tauraco erythrolophus (assembly GCF_009769465.1). Lineage (NCBI taxonomy): Eukaryota > Metazoa > Chordata > Aves > Musophagiformes > Musophagidae > Tauraco > Tauraco erythrolophus. Next base: position 325,745 of record NC_141468.1, read on the forward strand.
TCTTTGTAAGAGGTTTCGTTTGGTTTAGACACTGTGAAAATGTTTTCTTGCAGCTGTGATTGTGGATGGCAGCTCAGTTCCAGGCCCAGCTGGAACTTGTTTAAAAGATCATTGGGGCAAATACTTGGTGTAGGAAAAGCCATACTAAACAGTTAACGTCGGGCACCTCCGAGGCTGCTGAAAGCAGAATGTTTCAGTGGAAAAATGTGAGACATCATAACACTCTGACAGCTCCCCATGATGATTTATCCTCCTGTAAAGCCGTGCCAGTGTTTCCCTGAAACACTGTTAGATTGGAAATGCTGATTCCGCTCAGGAGCGTTTCCTGGGGCTCTGCTGACTCACGACCTGATCTGTGCATAGGATCATGGAATCACGGATGGGTTGGGTTGGAAGGCACCTCAGAGACCATCTGGTTCCAACCAGCATTGTCTGCTTGGCTGGGCCGGAGGAGGAACCTGCTCCCCGGAGGTGCCACCCCCAGCCAGCGCGGGCGGATGCGAACATGGGATGGGGAAGAGCTGATCTCGTCACTCTGCGGTCGGGGTCCCGGCAGTCTGGTCAGGGTCTGGCGGGTGGGTCAGGGTCCGGGCAGGCCGGTCAGTGAAGCGCGTCTCCGTTCTCCAGTATCCCAAACCTTGTCCTGTGTGCGAAGAGCAGTCGTGGGTTTGAGTGCTGCTGCAGGGGGATTCGCTGTTCGTTAAGGAGCAGCGGCGCTCGCCCGCGTGCCGGGAGGTGCTCTCGCTGCCGAGCACAAGGAAGTGCAGAATGAGGTGCTGCTTCAAAGAGGAGAGGGGAAAAGAAAAAGGTGTTATCAGTATCGGCTTCAAACGCAGCAGTATTTCCGCGGCTGCTGGGGCTTCTCTCCTGCCGTTTTTACTGGAGACTTTCCAACGATGCTCTATGCTGTCAGTATTAATTTTTGGATCCAGTACCTTTCAGCAGCCTTTGACTCTAAGAACTGCAGTACCTCCTCTACCTGCATACTGGCTCCTTGCTCTTCATCCTTGGCTTCTTTGGGCTACGTCAGAACCACTCCTTTAAGAACTCTCATGAAAATGGAATATTTTTCTCTTCCTCCCTCAATTTTCTTTGGATTTGTCTTCCCTCCCCATTGTTCTGTGCCGGGCATGCTGCTCTGGGTCTCACACGAAGCCTGGCTGCGAAGGACTCCTTCCTCCTTCCTACCTCTTTTTTCTAGGCAGGAGTTTCTCTCGCTTTCCTGGGCAGCTTCATTAATTAGCACATTTCTTTCCCCCTGAAAGGTTTTCCTTCACTTTGCAACGCTGGCAGCATGGATAGCATATGTTGTCAGCCATACGCCGTGCGAAGTGTTTACTGCACACACGTCTTCCCGGGTCGCTAACTTCTAGTCTGTGCTGAGAGCCCGCCTGACTCCGGGATTGCCGTGGAGACGTCGTGCTCAACACTTCTTTCTCAACAGCAGCACTGGCAGCGTGTGCAGGATGGTACCTGGGCTTCGTTATTATCTCTCTTAATCGTTCCACCCTTATTTTCTCTTCTTCAAAAGCTCCCAGAGTTTTCGGTCTTTTACCATAAAAAGCCCTTTCGTAGCTCTGGTCCCATCACTTGTTGGTCTCTAACTTTTCTGTAGCCGTGAAGCACTCTTGAAATGAAGTGGGCAGTGTTGCACTCGATGCGCAGATGAGGTGGCCCGTTTATTGTGTCATGTGTTTCATTCTCCTGATTTTTTCCTAAATGTTTTTTTTGAGTTACAACAGCAATCCAGAAGTCTCAGCACCTGCTTGTCATGCTTCTGGGGTCTCCTTGCTCTGGGGATATATTTAGTTTGAAGGCAATAAAGTGTGAGCTGCTCAGGTTTTCCTTGGGGCGCTGCATGGTGCACATCATACAAGCTGCTGCCCGTGACCGTGTGACTCAAGTACCCTCCGAGGCTGTGATTTTCCATATTCCCGGCATAATCACCTCGTCCCAGTTAGCAGCAGTAGTTGTGTGCGATGTCAGCTCAGCGCAAGGACGTCTTCTCTTCTCCGTGTTGTTCTTTAATATAAAAATGTAAAAACGGTCACATTTGGGCAGGACGAAGGACCACCTGGTTCCACTTCTTGCTGGTGAGAGCGGCCCAAAGCAGCGGTCTGCGGAAGACTATGAAGGGAGGAAGGTGCCTGGTGGTGCGTGGCTGGTGGGTTACGCTTGTAGTCACTCAGGGCTTAATTTATAGCTCTTGGTGATTTATTTTTTTTCTTCATTAATTTCTCCAGTGGCATACTGAACCCATGGTAATTTCTGCTGTCAGTAACAGCCTGTGGCAAGGTGTTCCTTGGCTTAGTAAGCATCGTATGAAGAGTTACCTCCCTGGTTTTCTTTTAGACCTGCTGCCCGGCGCGTCGGTTGACGAGCCCCAACTCTTGTGTTAGGAGAAGCAGTGAACGGCTGATGTGTGTCCGTCCTCTCCTGGCCATGTGCGATTCCACTGACCTCCCACTGCACTGGGCTCCTCCTTGCTGAAGGGTCCTGCTCTATGTATTGTTTCATGTGCAGATGCTCTTCCAGACCTTTGCTCTCGTTGCCCTCCTCTGGAACGTCTCCCAGTTCTCTGTCGCTTTTGAGATAGGGACCCTGGAGCTGTCTGTGTGGGCATGGTTGGGGTTGCACAGCGGCTCAGTGGCAGCTTTGCTCGTGCTTGATCCTACTGAACCTGCAGCAGCAGAGAAGAAAGTGTTCAGGTCCCCTCCTGACCTGGAGAGGAGCAGTGCCGGGGAATGACCTCAGGCCCACCAAGAAGGAAGGTGGTGATGAAGCTGGTCTTCATTGTAGAATAGCGTGCTAAAGGATGGCTGTTACCACCTTGTTCTTTTTACAGAAACTGGCTTTAAAAGCCCTTTCAACCTTGCATTAACTGTGGAAATTAAAGAAAAAATACAAAGCAGTTGTTAAGACTTTAACACTTCCTCTCCGTGTCCCAGGAGGGAGCAGTGCTTGAAAACCCCGTGTTTGATCATTCTTTTTCTTGGTGGTACCTGCCATTCTGGGGAGGTAAAGTGATGATGTGCAGCAGCGGGGTGGAATCTAGTCCTTTTAAGAGAGGATAAAATAAACAGTTTCTGGTCCCAGTGCAGCTTGGGGTGTCCTGAACTGCCTTGTGCGGCGTAAACACATCCTTATTTTCAGACCTGCTGCCTGGAAAGCGTGGCAAGAGCACAAGCTCTGGGCAGCCCTTCAGAGGCCTGATAAACTCATCTCACCCCAGGGCTCTGCGGGGCTCTGCTGCTCTCCGCTGCTTTTCGTTGTACGTTCACAGTGACGCTGTGTTCCTCGTAAGCCAACCCAGGCTTCTCCCGGAACATGGAGAGGGTGGGAAATAAAGCAGCAGCAGAGGAATGAAGTGGGAACGCCCGCAGGAGCAGGCAGGGAGGGGACGGTGTGGGGATGAGCAGCAGAACGCGCGTCGCTCGCTCCAGATGGAAGAGGTGGGAAGCTGCCGGTGCCTGGCCGCGGTCCCCGGGAGCCGTGGGCCATCCCTCGGCGGCGCAGGGCTGGCTGGGGCCGCCGGCAGCTTTTGCCACCCGGCGTGCGGGACTGGCTAACGCCGTGCCCGGCTTCACACGGTGCTGCCAGGAGCGCCGGCCGCGGTGCCGGAGCGCCTTTCCCCTGCCCCGGCGGGGGCTGTGCGTCCCCCTGCTCTCTGCGGGAGCGGGCTGCGGGGGCGGCTCGTCAGGAATTAATCCTTCCCTTCATCTGCTCCCCTCGCGGCGGCGTGGGTGTTTGTCTCAAGCAAATGGGATGGCGGCAGATGAAGCCCGCGCCTGTGGGGAAAGCGGCGAGCGCGGCTCCGGCGCCCGGGCTGCCGGTGGAGACGGCAGCCGGGCTCAGCGAGGAGCGCCGGAGCAGCAGCAGCAGCCATCCGTGGGGCGGCCGTCGGGGCGGCCGTGTGCCCAGTGACACGTGAGGGGCTGGCACAGCCCTGGCGCCCCAGTGCCCCCGAGCTGGCAAGCAGGAGCCAGCGCCGTGTGGGGACGGGCGCAGCGGCCGTGTCTCAGAGGCGGTCGATGGCCTCGGGGAACCTTCTGGTGCCTGGTGCCCCGCCACTTGGTCAAATCCAGCCCTAGAGAGGACATGGCAAAGTCATTCGCTTGCCTAATGGAGTTTGGAAGAGAAAATTAGAAGAATTTGGGAGTTTCCACAAGGACTGAGCAGTTTTTAAGTGTCTGCTGTTTATTTCACAAGGGATTTTAATGTTGACTGTGTAATCTCTTCAGTGTCCACCGTGGTTTGGACCTCAGTCCATGAGCGTGTGTCCCCTTCCCCCGTTGCTGGCTCCAGGTGGAGAACCCCCTGGCTTCCCTTCCGCCCCCCTGGCCGGAGTCATTTCCTGTACGGCTTTGAAGTTTTCAGGTTGACTGTGAAGTCTCATGGTTGTACTTCCATTGGTGATGGCACCAAACGTTTCCTCTGGTGGGGCCATAGGAACAGACGGCACAAGGTGTGAATTTAGGGAAGTACGGCAGCTCTCCCTGGCCCCTTCCCAGTACCTCACTGGTGGTGGGGTGCCATGGGGCCCTGCAGCACCACATCCCCAGCACGGCCCGGAGTGAGCAGCCCTCCTGATTGCTTTGTGCTCTGCCATCGTGGGAGACATGAGCCAAGGCCATGTCCCTCTGGAAGCTGACGTGATGAGCCGGGTGGCCATAACAGTGCTCTAGTTCGGTGCTTTGTACGTCTGTGTCAAATTCAGTGTGTTTAATATCACAGGAGATGTTTAATTTTCAAAGTGCCTCGCTCCTGTTCTGCAGAAGTGCAGTGTCATGCTGCAAAGCGCCTTGGATGGGAGGAGAGGTCTGCGCTGCTAATTACGGAGCCGCGAGCTCTTGGCATTTGAAATCGCAAAGGTGTCAGTGGGCTGCTCCCAAGTACACGATCTGGTAATTTTTGTTTAAAAAAAACAAAAAAGAAGCGGTGGTGGAATGGCTATGAGTGTTAAAGGAAAAGGTGAGGTGCTACTGCTGGCAGTGCTGCGAGCTGCCTGCCCGCCTCGCGCTCGCCGAGCCGCGGCAGACAGCGCGGTGTCCGCGCTCGCCCGGGGTGGGTCCCCCGAGCACCGGCTGCCGAGAGCTGTAGTAGAGGGGTGACGTGATGCAGCGTGAGTAATAAAATGTCTGTTGAATTCCAGAGGTAATAAATGCAAATCGTGCATACAGCGAGGAGCAGCCCAAGCGATGCGCAGCAGTGGGAGTCGATTCGCTGTTGGCATTCAGATGGCAGATCTCGGAGCAGCAGTTTCCCTGTAGCATTGGCAATAATAATTATCAATAAGGCGATAACCAGCAATGCTCTCTGTAAAATCAGGGCAGTGCTCCAGAACTGGTCAACCCTACCCCAACTGATGGGCAGTCAGGACTTACTAGGGAAGCTCTTAAGACGGAAGCGAACCCCGTCAGCACGCACAGCGTCAATCCGTGGTGTCCCGCGCTGGCGGCTCGAGCCCCCCTCTCCCTACGGCAAAGCGCAGAGAGGGCATCGAGGCCGATGAGAAGCCTTCGGCGGCCCCTGCGCGAGGAGATGCCCTTGTGCGGTTTGAGATGTATCCGGTTGGGAGATAAATGGTGTGACAGCAGCCTGTGGTTTCATGAACCGCTTGGAGAAAGGCTGCGTACTAATCCTCTACCACAGGAACCTGGAGGTGCCCACAGAAATGTTGGCTCCAGCCTTAAGACAGAGGAGAGCACTTGTTTGTGCAGTGTGGTGTTAAACTGCAGGATTTATTGCTGCAGGACATTGTGGAGGCCAAGAATGTGATCGGATTGTAAAAAAGGAGTAGGTTCGTTTATGGCAGACAGGCTTGTTGGCATCCGTTCGGCAGTACGGCTGCTGCGGGCTGCGGCTCCGGAAAACCCCCCGGCTGCCCACGGCTGGAAGCCGAGCGTGCCGCTCCTCGCAGTCGCGTGTGGGTGCTGGGGACGGGGTGATGGGTGCCTGAGCCTTTGGCCGGGTTCACGAGGGCTGAGCTGGTGTTGCCCACGGCTCCTCCTTTGGACATGGAACCAGGTTCTCTGTTTGGGCAGCTGGAGCCCCCTGAAGAATTTGCCTGATTTCTGTGGCTGTTCTTTTCAGTCCCAGGATGGGAATACGAGAAAGGAGAACAATTTTATCCTTTGTGCTGCACTCGATGTGCAAAGGGAGGAGGGAGGCAGCCAGCGTGGCGCGGGGCAAGGTGAGGCAGCGGGTGCTGAGCCCGCTCAGGTCGCCTGGGCTCTGGCTGCTGAGCTGGGCTTAGCCCCGGTCTCGCAGAGCGCGTTTTGGACCGCAGCCTTCTCCCCGCGCTCTCGCAGCTGATGGATGGCTATCGACGCCTCCGCAGCCGGCCCGTGCCGGTGACTCTGCTCCCTGCCTGCCGAGTGATGTGTCGGGGGGATTCCTTCCCACGAGGCCACCCAGTGCCTCACAGTTCAGGATTTCCTTGCTGTATGGCTCTCGAGTGGATCTGGGGATTCCTAATCCTTCTGTCTTTAAGGACGAGCTCTCTCAGCTGCAGCAGTAAATCAGAATTGCGATTGCTCGTCCCCACCGGAGTGTCTGATCCCAAAACGTTCCTCGGAGTGGGGCTCATTCAGCAAGGGCTTAGAAAAATCACATCAGCCCATAATAACCTCCAAGACGCTTTCTTGCCTTTCTTTGACAAGGCATTTGAGCTGCTCGAGTGGTGTTAATACGGCGAAGCGCGTCACGGCACTTCAGTGGCAAGAGGATTCAGCAGCAGACAAAGAGATTTCCTGAACTCCAGGGCTCTGACGGGGCTTTTCCTCCGGGAAAACAGCTCGTCGGGAGGAGCAGGGGAGATGAGCAGGCGAGTGGTGCCGCTTGGCAAGGCGGTTGTGATTCTTGCCGATCTCTCTTCTCCCTGGCAGCCCGGCGCAGCGCGCGGCTGCGAGTTCCTTCCGTGGGCACGCGCCGAGCTCTGGGCACGAGCCGGCCGAGAGCGCTCGGGCTGCTTCTCCGCGTCCAAGGGCTGGGGAAGCACGTGCTGCTGCTTCCTTCACACCGGCAGCGCCGCCGGTGCCGCCGTCAGCCCGTGACCCCCGCAAACCCGCGGCGCGCCCCGCTCTGCAGCGCTAACAAACGTGCCCGGCGTGGCGAGGCACCAGGATGCGCGGTGGCACCGGCACGCATGGTGGGACCGCAGCAGCGCTGGGCTTGGCAGCGAAGTGCTCCGTCGGCCCTGCTCTTCTTTCCGAGTGCCCGCCACAGGCTGGAGATGAGGCAGGCGAGGGCACGTAAGGTGGTAATGGGGCAAAACCCACGAAATATCTCGTGCTGAGCAGAAAACGGAGACAGGTGCCAGCAGGTGCGTGGGGGTACTGTGTCTGTGTCGCCCCTTTGTGCAAAGTCTGCTCGTAGTGGAGCTGCCAGGGCTGGACCTGCCGGCACGGGAGCTGGGGGCAGCGCGTGGTACCTGCAGGCACACAGGGTGCCCTCCTCAAGGGCATGCTCTGCTCCCGGGGAGGCGTTAATCCCTGTAACCTGGCCAGGGAAGCAGTAAGTGGGCAGCTGCGAGTGCTCTGTGCTGGGCAGCTGCTGCTCTTCCCACCGCTGTCCTTCCTGGAGAAGGAAGAGCCTGGCTGCTCCTCTGCCTCGCTCTGCCAACCGTTGTCACCAGCGCGTCTGCTCACCTTGGGCGCAGTGCGCAGCGCTAGAAGCGTGCAGTGCTCCTTCCTGCCCTGGGCTGGGAAGTCAAGCAGGGATTATGTATCATTTTTAATGCATATTTTACACTCGTTCTGTGCTCCTTGTATATATCAGCAATAGGAAAAAAAAAACCACACCACCACCAGCACCCTAGGAGGGAGGGGGGAGAAAAAAAGGCTTTAGTGTTGCCTCTCCTGCAGCAAGAAACACCCTGACATCTAAGGAGCTGACAACACCTTCTCTTGGGGTCCTCCTCCCAGCCTTTTGGGGTCCTCCTCCCAGCCCTTTCGGTCCCTTCAGGTCTTCCATGAGAAACCAGCACAGGAGTTGGCGTGCAGGAGCCTAGTCCTGGGTGGCTGGAGGGCACGTGTGCTTGGGGTGACCGTGGTCCCCCAGGTTTCGGGGGCTTGTTGTTGGTACGAGGTGTGTGGAAACGAGACCGGACTGTCGTCCTTCAGCGTGATATTGAGCCTGCAGGTGACCAGACATCACACAGGTGTTTTTCATACATACGTACTGCTCTGCAGTCTCGAGAGTGTGAGGGATCCAGGAGCCTCCTGAATTTCATCTGTGTAATTATATATTTAAAACGAAACCCACACCGCCACGTCTGCAAAGTCGCATCTTTCTCATGGTTGACTTCTAGCTGCTCTCCATGAGTGTTTTGCCAAACAGTGGATCCTCTTGCTGCTGGTTGTGGATGGACACGGTGGAAGGTGGGTAGAGCTGTCTAAGGTGCACGTAGTTCTTGCTTCCATTTCTGTCGTCCAGCCATTTCATCTCCTGGTGGCCTGCAGGAGTCAGTTGTGCTAGAGAGGTGTGATCCTTCCGAAATCTTGACATGTGAGGGATCCAGCGGCAGGACTCCGATTGCCTGCAGCTCTTTTTGCATACATCTTCTGGAGAGTTCTTATGTTTGTGTCCTTCTGGCTCCTCCAGGCAGCAAAGGAGTGTCTCAGTGTCTCCTGAGCATCGATGGGAGCAGTCTGGTCTTTCCCAGACTCTGTGCCCACTGCCTGCCCTTCCCTTGGCAGGAGAGGTCTGAGGACCAGGAGAAAAGAAAAATCCGTGTTTCTTTCTAAAACACTTGTTCTAGTACAGACAGAATAACGGGCAAGACGCAGAGATTCTGGGAGTTGGCAGAGCAAGATTAACACAGCAGTTTCCTCCGTCCTCAAAACCCACAAACTCGCAAAGCCCCGTCCATATCCTTGAGCCTGTCACACTTGGTTCGCTACGTGACCTGCCTGAGCAGGGTGCCCGTGGCTGCAGGAGCTTCCTGGGGATGAGGGGAATTGACCGGATGAAACGTGGAGCTCTTCCAGGCAGTAGCTGTTTGTGAAGTCCCTACTGGGACCTGCAGCCTGAAGACCCAGGCCTGCACGTGTCCTGAAACCAGCAGCAGCAGCAGAAGGAGATGGAGGAAGAGCAAAGCGTTTGGATTTTGCAGCTGAAACTTTTTGTGAGCCCAGTGATGAAGTCGAGGACAGTGACCCTGGTGTGCCTCACCAGCTGAGAGCTGTCACTGGGAGCTTCTCTCCAGCCCTCGGAGCGGTGGAAGCTGCGGTCAGCACAAAATCCTGCCCAGGCTTGGCTCCAATTTCCTGCTGACTGGTGGTTCACTTCCAGTGGCTCATCTTATTTGAATTGAGCATATTGTAGATGTTCAAATCCTGTGCCCGTGTTTCTGCCTCACTTACGGGTCGGTGAGAGATTGCGTAGCAGGGAGAGCAAAGGTGACCAGGATGGAGTCGCTGGTGTTGTGGTGCTGGTCCCTGTTCAGAAGCTGTCAGAAACTTTCTGTCTAGTGAAGCCCGTGGGCTCAGTGTTGTTCGTCATCAGTGTTCACTCAGGGTTGTTTGCCCCATCCCTGGCAGTGTTCAAGGCCAGGCTGGATGAGGCTTTGGGCAACCTGGTGTAGTGGAGGGTGTCCCTGCCCATGGTAGGGGGATTGGAACTGGATGACCTTGAAGGTCCCTTCCAACCCAAACCATTCTATGGCTCCATGAGGCTAACTGTCCCCGTTTAGCAAATGTCATGGATGGGACATCTGCCTGGCCCCTGGCAGAGCTGGCACACGTGCTGCCCTCAAACCTTGAGCCAGCTTCAGGGCACATGTGTCAGTGAGGACATTCGTGCAGCTGCCTGCACGGGACAGAAGTCACGAGCAGATAAAAACTTGTGCTTCAGGTACAAACCAGCTCTTCTGACACATTTGGGAAGACACACACATGCCTTCCCCCCCCAGTATCCCTTCCTTCCCCAAGGCAAGTGATTCTGTTCCGATCTGTTAGAAGGAACCTTGCTCCTTCCCCCGAGCATCAGCTTCTTTCTCCTTTCGCAGGCAGGACAGTAGGTCAGATGAAGTCCTGCTCGGGCAGCTGCATGACGCCCATGTTCCTCCTCTCGCCCGCATCCTGTGCAGCGCGTTGTGGTGCTGTTGACTGTGAGCAGTGATCTCTGCTTCTGATGGCCCTTCCTCTGCGGAGAGGTTTACCCCGTGGGAGCTCTGGCTCGTGCCTGTGATGCTTTGCCTGCTGCCAGCCTGCCGGCCCCACTGCCATGGGTGCCTGTGGCTGGCAGTCGGGGTGTGCGCGGGCACCGTGCACGCTGCCCGTAGGTGGGATGTGCAGTGGTTGGGTCCGGCTGCATCTCCTGTTACCGCAGGCACCGAGCTGACCCGCCTGGCTCCGGCCGGGCCCCCAGGCTGGGGGAGAGGGGAAGTGCTGATCGACTGCGGACTCGGCTGCCCTTTATCCCTCTCCGTGCACCGCAGCTCCGAGCTGGGACTCGTCGCCTAATGCTTGCTCCGGTGGGTGTTGGTCGGGTGACTCGGTTAGCCAGGATAAACGTGGGCTTTAGGGGGGCTGAGCTGGCTTTTGGTGACCGACGTGCTGGGTGGACGAGTGAGAGGTTGGACCAGCGTGAGTCGGAGCACACAGCGTAGGGTTGAGACTGCCCCATGGTCCGGGCGGGGTGTGTCCACAGCAGCAGGAATTTCGGAGATTTAGGAATTGCAGATTGCCATATTGGTTCCTGATCACCAGCAGAGGAGGAAATGGGCTATTTTCAGGGTTTTCTGTTTGCTGCTTTCAGTACCGTTTCTGACCAGGGATTGTTGACTAGTTTCCACTTTATCCTTCTGAGGTAGACACTTCTGTAGCCTTCAGCTCATCCTCAGACATCATCTTTCTGATTGTCCTGTCCAGACCCAAAGTCCATCAGGTATGCTGCTGTTGCGTTATCCTCTGTTGCTGGCGGATTGGAGGAAAAGGGAGGGAGTGGAGGGATGTGTGTGTGTATTATACAAAATGCACAGCACTTCATCCGTTTCATTTCCCCTTTTTATTTTCCTGGAATGCCTCCGTAGTCATTCCTCCGTAACGGAAAGAAAGAAAAAGCAGGGAGCAGAAGCATTACAAAGAGCTGTCTGCACGGCTGCGCCGCTCCCACGTGCTGCTCGTTGTTGTGGTGACCTCGGAGCCCTCCTGCTCGCAGGTACCACCGCGCCTCACCCGTCCGGCACATCGATGGCTGGGTACCGTGGGAGTGGATCTATTGCCAACTGCCAACTTTGAGTTCTGATCAGGGCTCCCCGAATTCCACCTGTTTCGTGCTTTGCGCGTATGGCAACACCTTGGGTACGGAAAGCGCTGGGTACACCTGCTGCCTGCGCCTTCGTTTGCACGCACGTGTGAATCCTCCACCCACGCTCCTCTTGGCACGTGTGGAGCAGCTCTGCAGTGCCCGAGCTGCCTGGTGCACGCCCTGCTCACGGCTCCATTGCTGGCATGGGATAGCCCAGCGGTGCCAGTGACCTGCTGCTGGACTTAGGTGTGTCTGGGGTGCCCGTCCATGCTTCCCCCAAAGTCTGTCCATGTTGTGAGGCAGATGCTGATGAGCACAGGGGGGGAAGAGGTGGAGTGGAAGTGTTGCAGGCTCAACTGTGCATGTTTCTGCTATGTGAAGTGAAGGGCATCGGTGGTACCAGTTTTCAGTTCAAAACAGCTTTCTTTGGAGCACTTTCAGAATGCCAGAGGAGTGAAGTCTGGGCTTCTCCCTCCCTTTCTCTGTCTCGATGCAATCAGCCGTGCAGGGAACAAGTGAGGAGCTGTGATGAATCCAGTTGAAGTATGCAGCACCAGGAGAACTCCCAAAGGATTTCCCATCAGGTCTGGTGCCACATGGAAATGAGAGGGCTGAACACGTACCAACAAGGAGCTTTAGAGCCAGGACATGACACCAGGCTGGTGGTAAGGTGCCAGTTGCACCCAGTAATAGGGAGAAGCATCTCTGTGGGAATCTTGGGTCAGTCGTGGTGGGATCTCTTTGGGGATGGAAGGGTTTTTCTGGAGACCTAAGAGAGGGAGGGAGGGAGGGAGGGATGGATGGATGGATGGATGGATGGATGGATGGGAGCAAGCTGGAAAGGCTGGATGTGTGTACGCCCAGGGCTGTTACAGTTGCTCCTGGGCATGCAGGAGAGAAGGGCCGTGTCATGAGCAGACTCCTCCAGCAGTGCTGTGCTGGAACCTTGGAATATTTCCTGAAGTCTCCTCCAGCAAGTTGGTGTTTGTGGCTTTTGGAGACACAGCCAGCCAACAGTCAGTGTGGCCCGTGCGGGGTCTGGCAGCAGGAAGGCAGCTGCCTGCAGCTCTCCTTCCCTTCACCAGCGCTCCCAGGCAGCGCCTCCGGCACCGGGGCAGCGCCTGCTGCAGCTCGTGCGTGATGTGCTGCAGCTACAGGCCATGCAGTCGTGAGGGCCACGTGTTCACAAGGGACCAAAAGCTGCAGCAGGTCTTTAGGAGAAGCTTGGGGCTTGGCATGATCCTGCCTGCTGCAAATGGGAACAGGAGCAGCCCTGTCAGCCAGTCCCCAGCAGCGGGCAGCACCAGGTGCCCGGGGAGGAAGGTGAAACTGGGAAGCGTTCGAGGCTCAGAGCTCTTTGTCCGTGTCCGTAGTCCCTGACGGTGCTTCCTGGGGTCTTCGTAGGGATCTTTGCTCTTTTAGCGCATACAAATTCTTCACGGCTGCAGCAGCTTAACTGTGCATTGTGTGAAAAGTCGCTTCTCCTGAGGCTTTTTTGGCCTTCTGTCTGCTGGTTTTGCTTGATGACCCTTAGATTTTCTGTGCAAGAAGCAGCGGGAGGGGATCCCTGCGCCTGCGGTGCTGCTCTTGACTTTGTGCACTTGGGTCGTAGCCTTCACTTCTCCTCCAGGCCAGAGGCTGCCCGGTCCGTGTCTGGAGCCATTCCTTTCGCTGTCCTGGTGACCCTTTTCTGTGTCTTTCCCCGTTGTGCTGTGACCTCTCTGAGCTGAGGGAGCTGAACTGCACGAGGTATTTAAGATACTTTCCCTTTCCTGACCATCCCTGACACTTAGTTTGGTTTTTGTTGCTGTCAGCCACTGAGCTGCTCTCACACAAAGACCTAAATCAAAACCTGGTTCCGAGGGGCAACAGGTCAGAGCCTGGCATCACATGTGCAATATCCATCACTTCTGCTCGGGCACAGCCAGGGCACATTTGCCCGCGTTTGGTTTGACCTGTCACACCTTCGCCCCTTTTTGGTGTCACACGCTGGAAGCGTTGGGAGTGATGTCCATGCTCTGGCTCTTCTGCCCTGGGGCGCTCCCAGCCAGGCACCATCCCAGTCTCCTGGGGGGTCTGGTGAGTGCAGGTGCCTTCGGACCGTCCCGAGCGGCTGAACCCCAGCCTGTGCCGCTGCTGGAGCGGGTGGGATCCTCCCATGTTCCCAGCTGTTGGCAGCAGCTGGCATCCTGGGAGGAGCTGCCTGCATCATGGAGGGGTCGTGGGCCCAGCCGGGTCTTCATGATGGGCTTTTGTGAGAGCTCCCACTGTTCCCAGCAGCACGGAGCGTTACGGCACAGAACAGCCATAGGGAGCTCTGGGGCCAAGGGGGATGGATGGGGCGGGGGGCTCTGCTGTGCGTCCCCCCAAGTGCCGGCGTGCAGCGCGGGTACCCCGCGGGGCTGGGGGTTGCTGGCAGGGCTGGGGACCAGGTGAGCACTTGCAGCACAGGTCTGCGTGTGGAAGGGGTGTCCGGAGAACGGCCGCCGCGGCTCCCATCGCCGCTGGAGGCTGGATGTGCTCTGTGTCACTCGGTGCTGCTGCTCCCGCGTGTGCTGTCACGAGGCCTGGGGAGGAGGGACGGCCACACGCATCGCCGCGGGCTGCGGCGGGGGCTGGAGTGAGGGAACCCCCGTTTGGCCTGGTGAGCGCCGGGGGTGGATTTGGGGTGAGCTGTGCCCATCTGCCTGGCACAGCAGAGCCGCCTGAGCCCTTCCAGTGGCCCATGCGTGGGCCGGCAGGAACGTGCCCTTGGGATGGGTCTCTGGCTGCCGTTCCTGTGCCCCCTGCCCTCCTGGGGCTGCCCCCTGCCCTGCTGGTCCTGTGCCCCCTGCCCTGCCAGGGCTGCCCCCGGGAAGATGGGGTACTGCGAGGGTGAGGACATCTCAGCCCCCTGAGACAGAGGAACAGTTGTAGGAGAAATTGCTGGGGGTGCCGGGTTGCTGTTCACAGCGACTTGTGCCGAGATTCATCCGAGTTTTCCAGGGCAGAGCTGGCTTTAGGGAAGGTTTGGCAGGCCCAGGCACCTCCCTGCAGATGCCTGACAGGGTGGCCACTGGTGCTGGGGGGCTGCTGGGGCCGGGGCTCGGCAGCGCGAGGCTGCCTGCAGTCCCGAGCAGTGGATGGATGCTCTGGTTGGGCTGTGGTGGGATTAATGTCCCCAGGAGTAGGGAATGGAAAGGGGAAAAGATCAGGCAGTGCTGGGAGAGGAGGGGGCTGAGCATGGACGGCAGAAGAGAGCGGCAGCGGTCGCCTTTCTGCTCTGGCCATCTGGGTCAAGGCCACTGTGCTCAAGCTTTGCGTGTCACGTTTCAAATCTGCTTACTGGGTACCAGATCCTGAAGCTCTGCTTAGGCTGAAAAGTCCTCATTAACATTTTGGGAATACGCTAATTCCCTTCCTTTCCTATTCCAACCTGCTGACTTTGATTGGCACTATTTTTTACAATAAATGCTTAATTAAAGGCATAATGACTGTATAATGATTGTATTAAAAGCAAGATGATTATAAAAATCAGCTTAGCAGCTGGAGGCTGCAGGGCTGGAACAGCTCGGAGCGGGAATCGGTGCGGCGGTGCTGCGGAGGCTGCAGCCATAACTTGGTTGTACGCAGCGTCTCGGCTGCTGTTGCGCTCGCAGACCCCCAGCCCACGGCCCCCTCGCTCCCAGCGCTGTACGGAGATTCGCTGCAGAAACACCTTCTGCCTGAAGGGATCTCAGCCTGAGCCAGCAGCAGGTGGGGGAAGGCGGATGAGCCGTTGCTGCCGACTGCCGGGATGACTGCAGATGAGGGGCAGAGCCGTGGCGCGAGGGAAGCTACAAAACCTGATGCGGTTCTGCATCGGCACCAGCTGCAGCCTCAGGTCTCTGCTGGGCTCCAAGTCCCGCGGGCTGGTGAGCCAAGTTCAAGGTCTGGGTCCTTGTCTGCAGGGCGCACCGCGGTCCCACGCAAGGAGCCTGCAGCTCCAGGCTGAGGCCATGACCAACGCGTTGCTCCATGGGCACAGCGGCGCTGTCCCCAGCCAGGTGAGACCTGCCAGGTTAGGACCAGCTTGCGGAGAGCGCGCCAGGCCCCCTGCTCGCCCCGCTGCCCCCCGTGCTGGTGCTGCTGCTCCTCGCTGGGCCACCTCTGCTGGCGTGCACACGTGGTCTGTGTGCGACCGAGCCAGGTCCTGCTCTGCCCGGTCACCAGCTCACTCCCTGCTCATGCAGATCTCGTCCTTTGGGAGCAGTGGGCATGAAACGTGACCGTCAGGGGCATCAGCCAGCCTTCCTTGTGTGTCCTTAGAGCACTGATGAGCAGGGCATGAGACTCCGAGCAGAAATGACCCGGGAGAGGGAGTGTGACAGTCCCCTGCAGGGCCCGTGGCTCGTCTTCTGTTGGGCCATGTGCCGTGCTGCGGGGCCAAGGGCAGTGTGTGCTGCTCTTAGCGCTTCTGCACGGGCTCCTGCCCTTCCTTTCTAATGGCACTCAGGTGGATCCCATCTGCTCCTGGAGACTTTTCAGGTCCCCAGGCCTTGAGCTTAATTGCTTTTACCTGCCTGCGTCCGAAGGTGCCAGGAAAGTTGCCATGTAGTCGGTGACAGGTGGTGCCCCCAAGGGTGGTCTGAGCTTTCTTTCTGCCGTGCCAGTTCCCTCTTTGTGCCCGTTCTTCAGGTCATGTCCCCATTCATCCATAATGATCTCATTTCCTCCACTGCTATATTTGAGCTCTGTGCCACCTCGGGTCTCCGTTGGACCCAGCTGTGCCTGTGTTCCTCTGCGGTAGCTGGAGCCCCAAACTTCACAAGGTGCAGAAGGGGCGATTCAGAAAGTGCCCCTCACCCCAGCCGGATACTTGTGCCATGCCTGGGTCAGGGCAGTCCACGTGAAAAGCTGGAGGCTGCAAGTTTGATAAAGCGTAAACCCTTAACGTGGTGCTCAAGGGCAGCTTTTAAAAACGTTGCAAGCTATTTCAGTGTGCGCTGATGAAGTAATGGTAGAACAGATGTTGAGAGAAGTCCTTTTTGTTTCTTTTTGTCTAGAGCTGGGTGCCTCTGAAATAGGCTACATCCATCAAGGTGTGGGTTCTGTCTTTGCAGCAGATGTTGCGGTGGTCCCAGGTGGGAAGCACCGGGGCTCTGGCTGGAAGCGCTCGGGCACAGGTTGTGCTGTGCTGTGGCAGGAGCTGGGAGGAGGAGGGACTGGGCGCTGTCGCTCAGTCGTTACCAGCTTCACCGCCGCGCAGGGCAGACCGAGTCTGCAGAGCTGCTCTGCCTGGAGGGTGTCTGTCCATGGCCGCCTCGATGGAGGGAGGTGCCAAGCTGCCAGCACAAACCTGCGCCTGGACCCTCCGATGTGGAAGGCTGTGGGGAACCAGCACGTGCAAACCTCTGCCAGACCCATCAGGGCTTGTTTGGTTTGTGGTGTTCTGAACTGGACTTAACATGCTGGTCCCTTGCCTGGGCTGGTGGGCCTGAGCTCCTGGGAGCAGGATGAGGGTGATTTCTGCTCCTCAGGCACACGGCGTAGTCCCCGGTGAAGGCAGTTCTTCTCTTCTTACAGACAGAGCTGGTCCAAGCTTGCAGAAGACACTCTCACAGCAAGAACCCAGCACAACTGCGCTGCCCTCAGGCTCAGCTGCACGTGCTGCTGGGGCAGCCGCTGCGGCAGCGTTACTCACCTGGTTCTTTGGACCGCTGTAAAATTGGATTCTCCCAAGGATTTCTTCAGGAACAATGAGGAAACACATCTCACCCTTCTTTTATTTCAAATAGAGCAGTGAAGGTTTTCCTTCCTTTTCATCCTTCTCTCTTTTAAAAATTGTGTAGATGTCAGCGACGAGTGCAGAATAGCAGCGTACCAACAAAGTCATGTCCATCATCTTGGCCTCTATAGGAAGCGGATCGGAGTGCCCTGTCCTCACAGTTAGCTCTAATTTGGGGGTCTTTTTTGTCCCTTCCTCTTGGGATGATTTGCATTTTCTGCCTGACTTGGCAGGCTGTGATCTGGCATGCGGAACTGCTGCCAGGCTGCTTGGCTGTAACCACCAGTTGCGCTGGCTTTGCTCTTTGGAAGATGCTTCCAGAGCAGCCTTTCCTCGGGAGCCGCGCGCTTGGCCGGGTCGTCTCTGCTTGTTCAGCACAACGTGGCTCTGGCCAGTGCCTGCAGCTGCAGCATTCGCTTCTGTCATCCACTGGTAACTGTAAATCCTACCAGCAGCTTCATGGCATCGCTGGGGGCTGCAGTTCGAGCAGCCCAAGGTGAAGGCTGT
This sequence comes from Tauraco erythrolophus, assembly GCF_009769465.1. Classification (NCBI taxonomy): domain Eukaryota; kingdom Metazoa; phylum Chordata; class Aves; order Musophagiformes; family Musophagidae; genus Tauraco; species Tauraco erythrolophus. The sequence goes on from NC_141468.1 coordinate 343,251, forward strand.
CAGGTGTCTGGCACTGGTAGGACACGGGGCAATGGCTTTGAACAGAGAGGGAATAGAACTAAGGAGGAAATTCTTCCCTCTGAGGGTGGTGAGCACTGGACCAGGCTGCCCAGAGAAGCTGTGGCTGCCCCATCCCTGGCAGTGTTCCAGGCCAGGTTGGATGGGGCTTTGGGCAACCTGGTGTAGTGGAGGGTGTCCCTGCCCATGGCAGGGGAGTTGGAACTGGATGATCTTTGAGGTCCCTTCCAACCAAACCGTTCTGTGATTTGATACACTACACTGAGACTGTGCCCAGTACTTAAAGCATCTTAAAACCTGTTCTGGTGCGATGGTAGTTTTCAACCTGCATTGGAGCCACCAAATTGTCGGTGTGGTGAGCTGCTCTGAACACCAGGTGTAGGACACCCCGAGGGGAGGTGCTGAGGAAGAGTCTGGCTGTGGAAGGCAGGTTAGGTCAAGGCAAGACCTGGGTAGAAGTTCTCGCCCCAGTGGTGTACAGCCTCTAAGGCAGGTGACTCTTCTGCAGCAGACTTGCTAGGGTCTTCTTGTGAAGTACTGGAACAGACTGCCTAGGGAGGTGGTGGAGTTCCCATCCCTGGTGGTGTTTAAAAACCGTGTGGATTTGGTGTTGAGGAACATGGTTTAGAGACCCTGACAATGCAGGGCGAGTGGTTGGACTCGATGATCTTGAAGGTCTCTTCCAACCAAATGACTCTATGATTCTACAGCAGGGAGAAGTGTGGAGTGCCTTTGTTAGGGAGAATTATGCATGTGGGAAGGGCTGGGAGAGGGTCCAGCCTCAGGATATATGTAGTACTTCCCATTGGAGAGCAAAGTGCTTTCCTTGACAAACCAAAATTGCACTTGGATGTGCTTCTGCTCATGGGCAACGTGGGAATGGCTCATTGTCCACACGTAGTTCTGTAGCACGTGTTGAGGTCTGTGTGAACGCAGGTGTGTTCAGTGGGATGGTGGATGCATCTCTGGAGTGGAAGACATCTATTTCCATGCCTGCCTGACTGAGGATTTCATTTCTGTGTTGCATGCAGGCTCCATTTCTGTGTTGCATGCAGGCTCTAGCTTCTCATCTGTTGTCAATAAAGGAGCAAGTGGTGTCTAATGAAGGCTCGTTCAGTGTAACCAGGATCAAAAGCGTCCCAGGGCGTTTCGCTGGAAGGTTATGAGGCTGGTGGAGAAACCGTTCCTTCTGTTCACCTGGGAGCCCCATACGAGTCTTTTCAGTTTTCCCCCATTTCTTTAACTGCCAACTTGTCTCTCGCTTGAGTTTTTATTAATAAACCCAAGTGAAATCTGTTGTTGCAATGAAAGGACCCTGCAACATCTGCCAGATGGATTGTACACAGTCAGTTTATTAATTTGATGGGGCATTTAAAATCAGCTTTTATAATTACATTTTCATTTCGTAACAGATAAAGGAGCTGTGCAGAATGCAAAGTTGGGCTATTGTGGCCTATACTGGGGGCTCACTGACTCTAGAAATGGCTTGTGTTGTACAGCTTGACCCATCAGGGATCTGTGAACTTCATCAGATAATGGGCTTCGAGAGTCCCCCAGTTCTGGGAGTTAGGAAGACTGTAGCCTTGTTGTGCTGGTACCAGAGACTGCACCTTCCCAGGTCTAACATTCCCAAGACCTGCATGGCACAGTGGGTGGGCTGCTTCTGGAAAGAGGACACTGCTAACGTTGGTTCACGAACTCTCCTGGGATTTGGGCATGAAGAGTGTGAGCAGATGTAGCTCTTGAGGACATGCAGCCTGAGCGTGCGGTGAGTGCTCAGCCTCACCGGCGGGGTGCGGGCCCTTGGGCAGCGTGCTCGGGCGTTGAAGGTGAGCTGGGAGTGAACAGGGCTCGGAGCAAAGGATTTAAAGCTGTGTGAAACTTCACAGTGCTTGGCTTCCTTCCAGTTTTGACTCTGTCTCACTATAGACACAGGCAAATTAGATGGAAAGGAAGAGAAAACAATAATAGAAAGAAACTCAGAGCCTGATGAGCTCTGCAACTAAGTGAAGGTCACAGCACAATGCTGCTGCTCAACTGAGGGACTTGACCAAAAAATGGGTCAGTTCCGATGGCTTTTCAGAGCTCAGCAACAGTAATTTACAGCTGGCGTTGAGCAGAGCTGTGCTGTCGGCACGATTCTGGCAGCTTCCCTGTTTCTGGGTCCCTGGTACAGCAGTGGCTCAGAAGTGGAAAACGTGAAGGTGAAGAGTGTGGTTGAGAGGCCATGTCATCTCGTGTTAGCCATTAGGTTAGCCAAACCAGACAGGTTTGGGTGCTTCGTGTAATACCCAGGTTACACGAGAGATTGGCCAGGACGTGGAGTTGTTGCACAAGTAGAGGCAACGTTTGCTTGTTTGCAAGCAAATTATTATGGGAAATTATTTTGGAATAAAACTGCCTAGAGACTTGTGCATGATGGAAGCACCTCTTTCCTCTTGGCTTGATCTTGGATTAGAAGTATGTAGTGGTGGTGTTTCCATGATGTGATGTACATCTAGTCTTGGAGTGAGGTCAGGGTACCTGTTCAACTGTTTTTCATTTTGTAGCCTTCTGGAATTTGTCTTTGCCTGTAACACGTCTTCCAGGGACCAACCCTGCTGGGGTAGGGTTGGATGTAGACTGGAACAAGATCTTAGCAGTGCCAGCAAGGTTACGGCTTCAGCCATGCTTGGCAGCTGCACATCATAGGTAGTCTGGAACTGCAAGTAATCCTGCATGCTGAGGATTTAGGAAGCCCTGAAGCCTGGTGGCATATGGACAGCATCAGTGCTGTTAGCGCGAGGGTCCCCGGTGACCGTCCTCATGGATCACCAAGCACTGCAGATACATGACTCCAAGTGGTATATCAGGTTTGAGGGAAACGCGAACACTGCGTCGGCCTTTTTGCCTCACCATTGAGGGCACCTTACGTGGTCAGGGTGGCTTCAGGATGTCCTCTCCATCGGAGTGGTCAGGGAAGGTCTCTGAAACCCAGGTGTCATACCCCTCTCTGGGCATTGGTGCACGTCCTTGTGCTGCCTGTCGCAGAGGTGCGGTGCGGTGCCCCTGGGTCCGAGGTGTTCCTTACCGCAAGGTTCCAACGTCTCTGGATTCAGATTCTGTATCTGTCCCCCAGGTGGCTTCCCGACAGTCATTTAACAGTAACACACGCCGCGCGGCTCTGTCCCTTCTCTGTAGCTCGTACATAAGATGCAGATGATGATGGTTTTCTGCCCCTCAGGGGGCTGAAGCTAAATTGACCTGTTATCTCGGAATTTGGCCGTGACGGCTGCCGAGGACATAGGAAACCCACAAACAGGGCGGTGGGTCAGACCGAGGTGCAGTGCTTGAGCGCGGCTGCCGGGGTCGGAATCGGAGGGGGCGCACCGGGGTACGGTGTCCCACAGTCCCCAGGTCAGCGAAGGGAAGGGCACGTCTGAGCGGTGCCGGAGTGGCCTGGAGAGAGCTGTTCGTGGGTGAGGATCGCCACGGAGAGACTCGGAGGAGGAATATGGCAGTGCATCCCTTGTATCGGAATAGCCGTGGTGCTGAAGAGAGATCCCGTCTTCCCCGGAGCGAGATGGGGACCATACTGCAGGAGCACACGCTACGGGAACGGGGCCCGTGGCTGCTGCGTCCCCAGCGCGTGCCGGAGGGATCCCCGCACGCACAGAGCAGGAGAGGGAAATTGTCTTGGGAGACAGAAGAGGGGAGGAAGATTCTGCTGGAGCAGGGAGTGAGCCGAGGGCTGGCCTGAGCCCAGCCTCGTGAGTCAGTGGGCAGCTTGGGTGCTCGGAGGGACGTGTCCGATGGGGAGGGGACAATAACAAGTCACAGTGGGGCAAATCTGTGTCTGAGACTGTGTAAGAAGGCAACTTCTGGGATTACTCCCAAAAGGAGCAGCCACATCTCGGTGTGTAGGGGACTCCAGAAAGGGAAAAGCCATGACCACTATGGGTTAGGGGTTTTTTGTTGTTGTTATTTTTTTCATGTCTTTTGGTCTTGGAACCTGTGAAGCGAAGGAAAATGGGAGCTTCAAGAGGAACAGAGGCGGTAGTACCAAAGTAAAGAGTTTTGCGGTCCCAGCCACCTGTGACGTTGCCAGCCCATGTGAAAGGCATATCTTGGTAGCATCTGGAGTCCTGTCGGGCTGGAGACCAGCTTTGTGAGGAAGAGGCAGGACCAGATCGTGGATCTGCAGGTTGTAGAGTCAAACAGCAGAAGAGCTGGCAATTCAGCTACAGGGTGCAAAGAGGTGGTCTAGAAGAGCTGACGCTGCTGAGCTGGTTCTTTACGTAGGTTTGAAGGGTTAAATGAGATTGAAACGAGTGGAAGGAACACAAGGGAAAAACATAGTCTTTGGTCAGGACAACTGCCTTGTCATTGGCAGCTGGCTGGGGTCCATAAGTGTCATTTCAGTAGGGAATTTTCCACAAGATGTGAAGGATGCTACAGTGGATTCTCCAAGGGAGAAGGTTGCAGGTACAGTGGAGGCAGCATGAAATGGTCTGGAAGATGTGTTTGGAGATGAGTAAGGGCTGTGAATGGGGTGGGGGTAAGTAGGGTCAGGTCCGTGGTAGAACAGTGGTGGAAGGTGGATTGGTGCCTCAAAGGGGAAGGTAGAAATGTCTGCATTTGGTGTGAGAGCAGAGAGGGAGCCAGCGAGAGAACCCTCAGGAGTGGCTGAGAAAGCCAAGGGCATCTCAGCAGCTGCTGTGGGATTTTCCTGCAGGGTCCTGCAGCAGCAGGTTAAGGGATCCTTGCAGGCAAAGCCAGCTCGAGAAAGTGGCAGTCACTTGGGCTTCTTTGTTCAGGCCATGGAGCAAACTTGCCAGTGTGACTTGTTTGTGAATGTCTTCAAAGCATATTTAAGCATTTCGCGTGCGCATCCCACCATGACTCGGTATATGCCTCATTTCCATGTTTATAGCTATGCAAATTACAGCGACCTTCAGAGTTGATGGTTGTGTGTATGAGTCGCCCAGCTTGCACCAACGATTTGTAGGCCTCAGTAGACCATTTATTTCTCTTCTCCTGTCAGCACCAGCTTTTTCTTGACCGCTATGGCCTTGCCTGCTCGGTCTAAGGCCCCGGGGGAGAGGAGGGCTGTCACGGCGGAGGTGGGCTCACGGGGACTTCTGAGCCTGGCGCTGCAGGAGAAGGGCCAGACTTTGCAGAAGAAAATGGACCAGACTTGTCAGGAGAGACTGCTGCGAGATGGCATCCACGCGTGCAGTCTGGCCCTGCTGAATTCCAGCTGAATCCAAGCTGCTGCTGTGAGTGCTGTCCTCTTGGTGTGCCAGGCATGAATTGCTGTAGCTTCAGAGCTCCTTGGCACCATCTGCTCCTCTCCCTGCCAGCCCAAAGCTCACGCTCTCGGTACCTCATTTCTGAAGATGTTGTGTGTTTAAACAGCAAGAAAAGTTTGACTGAGCTGACCGAGGCCGAAGTACCTGCCTTCGTCACCTCAGCCTTCACTGGTAAGACCATGCTTCAGCAATCCCAGGTCCCTGAGACCAGTGGGATAGCCCATGGCAAGGTAGGCATACCCTCAGTGGAGGAGAATTTGGTTAGGGAATATTCAGACTGGACATATGTGAGTCCATGAGTCCTTATGAGACACACCAGCAAGTGCTGAGGGAGATGGCTTATGGCTTTGCCAGGCCACTCTCCATTGTCTTCGAAAGGTCATGGTGGTCAGGAGAGGTTCCTGATGACTGGGAGAAAGCAAACGCCACTCCTGTCTTCAAGAAGAGCAAGGCAGAGGGTGCGGGGAGCTCCAGGCTGGTCCGTCTCATCTTGATCCTTGGGAAGGCGACGGAGGAACTAACCCTGGAAACCATTTCCAAACACATGAAGGACAAGGTGGTGATGGGGAGCAGCCGGCTCCCAGCCTGGTTTTGTGAAGGGGAAATACTGCCAAACAAAGCTGACAGCCTTCTGCAGCGAGGCCACCAGCTTGTGGGACGGGAGAGCAGCGGATGTTGTTTATCTTGACTCGCACAGGGTTTTTATCTTGTCTCATGTAACATCCTCAGAGACAAACTGGTGAAACAGGGACAGCTTTACGTTTTTTTCTTTCGTTAGAATAGACTCAGTTTGTGTTACTTCAAAATCTGTGTTCAGCTCGACGCCAGGCAGGCTGCAACTTCAGTCCTTCCAGTCCTCAATCTCACAACGGAGAACTGTGTCATTGAAGAGTCAAGCATAACAGTACAAGAACGGGAGGCTCTGGAGAGCTGGATGAGCTCTCCTCCACGAAGGGCTGGTTTGGAAGTTAGAAATACAAAGTGCCAGAAAAGGGAAGTTTTCCGTTGGGAAGTGTTAGCAGAGCTTCTAAAGCATGGACGAGAGCAGCGGGAAATAAAGGATGGGATCTGGGGCTGTTCCAAACCGTGACAACGTCATAACCTTTGGAGAGCAGGAGCATTTGCATCTCAAGAAAAGATCCAGAGGAGAGACTGAAACGAGTCTCCTGTTTGGCTTGTAAATCAGCTTCTCGTCTGTTTGTTTTTCCCTCGCTTGCTGTAGAACTAATGCCCAGATACCGGCAACCGCGAAGTTCCTCTTCTTTGGGGAATTGGCTTTGGCTGGCGTGGAGCAGAGCTCCGGTTATCAATCACTCTGGTGTTTGGGTTCGGCTGTGACCGACACACGGGCGGCGCGGGGATGGGTCTGGGGTGCTGCCTGTGCAGGTTGGGAGGGGGCCGAACGGGAGAGGGAGCAGTGTGCGGTAGGGGGGGGATGTGTCTGCGCCTTCTGCCAGTTGGGAGATCAAATACCGCAGGAATTCGGGTGTTTATGTGTTAACTGAGTTGTCCGACCAGTTAAACGGCAGCAGAAATCCCAGCCTGGCAGCAGGACCGTGGCCCGTGCCAAGGTGTGCTGCCATTGGCATAATCGCATGTCCTTTTCTCCTGGGCTGAAAGTCCCATAGATGTGCCAGCTGGGGGTTAAGCCTCACGCTGCGTTCCCACCGCTGGCACTTGTCTGCCCTGCCTGGGAAGGACAGCTTTCCCTGCCCCTCCACACATGGCTCGGGATGGGGGGTGAACACCCAGGAGCAGCAGGAGGGAGTTCCCCGGAGGTGTTGGCCTTAATGGACATACCAAGAGCACAAGGACTCCTGTGCGGTCAGGGCTGTTGATGTTTTGGATCAAGACAGGAAAAGAAAAGAAACTGTTTCTTCAGAGATCTTTTGACTTGGAAGGCACCACTGCACGAATGGGTCACAGAATCCCAGAATGGTTTGGGTTGGAAGGGACCTTCAAGATCATCCAGTTCCAGCCCCCCTGCCATGGGCAGGGACACCCTCCACTACACCAGGTTGCCCAAAGCCCCATCCAGCCTGGCCTGGAATACGTCCAGGGATGGGGCATCTACAGCTTCTCTGGGCAGCCTGGTCCAGTGCCTCCCCACCCTCAGAGGGAAGAATTTCTTCCTTAGATCTAACGGAAATCTCCCCTCTTCCAGTTTAAATCCATTGCCCCGTGTCCTCTCACTCCATGCCCATGTCCAAAGCCCCTCTCCAGCTTTCTTGTAGCCCCTTTAGGCACTGGAAGATGCTGGAAGGTCTCCCCGGAGCCTTCTCTTCTCCAGGCTGAACAGCCCCAACTCTCCCAGCCTGTCTCCAGAGCAGAGGTGCTCTTGATCTATAGCATTTTATAGACTCCATCTAACACGGGAATTCACGATCTGTCCCAGAGACCCCTGTGTTACAGATCAGGAAAGCGTGGTGAGCCACAGTGACCTGAAAACACATCTAGCTGCTCTCCTTTCCTGGGTCAGGGTGGTGCAATGGATCGGCCTTGTAAGTGCTTGAGTTCACGTGAGAAGTGCACGTCAGCTGTTTTCTGGATAAAATAGGGGTAAGATCTGGGCACTCTGGATGCAATATGTAAATGGGGAACACCAGAAAGATTGGTGATGATTCTCGCCTCCCTTTTCTCTCCCCTGCCTCATGCACATTTCTCTTCTCCTGGGTGCTCTGGGAACAACCATCATTTTCTCCCTGGCCATAGGAAATGTAATGGTCACGTCTGATGCGTTTCTAAATGTCCCAAACCAATCTAGATCTTCCCTGCAGAGCCTGCTAGCCTACGGTGCAGGGTGCAGCTGCAGGGAGCTGGGAGGTGACAGCTGACATCAAACATACGTTTGCTGACAATGGTTTTCATATCAGAAACCTCAAACTGCTTTGTAGCCTGGAACTGTGCTGGCTACTCTGTGTTAGACCCCAGTTTGCTCTTCAGGCGTAATAGGAAGTGCTGGTTTTGTCTGTAGCTCTTCCGCGGTTTGTGTCCCGGCTCTCCGAGAGCCGTCCTGTCCAGCCGGCGGCTGGTGAGGAGCTCAAGCTGATGGTTCCCTGGTTTAACGAGGACACTCCTGATGTGATTCTCCATTAAAATCTCCTTGACTCTGAATTCATTTAATCTTCAGAGCACGTTTCAAGACTTCCTCTCCGTTCCTCTAAGCTTTGAGCAAGGGAAAAAAGGCTTAATGGGTCGGGAGAATTCTGCTGTGGCAGTGCAGAGCCTTCCTGTCCGCTGTGTCATTTGGGAGAAGCAGCTCTCGGGGGGGCCGGCGGGACAACCCTGCTCCTCAGAGCGACCCATCTTGTCGCCTTGGCCAACCTCTTTCCCTCTCTGCATCCCGTTTTCCTTATGGGGCTGCGATTCCTCTGTTGCTCTGAGGATGTCAGAAGTGACAGCAGGTCGCATGTTTCCAGGAGCTGGTTTCACCGAAGCCCGTGTTGTGTCCGGGCCCCCATTAACAGCCCTTCTTACAAAGGCAGATTTGCTGTTTCAGTTTCGCAGCACGTGGCTGCATGAGGCCACTGTCTACACTGTCTCTCTTCTGGACACGGATGAAAGAAGCTTTTGAAGGCTTCTCGAGGTGCTTCCTTCCTCCAGACCGACCTCTCCTGGCCCCAGACAGATTTTCTGTGCTCTGCCCTTTCGTGTTTCCGCTGCGTTAGCACGGTACGATGGTCATTCCGGCCTTCCCTTTCTCTGGGTGTCCTGCCCGTTCTCACGGACCTGTTTGTTTCTTCCCACAGTGCTGAGTATTGGCGAAGGTGGCTTCTGGGAAGGAACCGTGAAAGGACGGACTGGCTGGTTCCCGGCAGAATGCGTGGAGGAGGTGCAGATGCGACAGTATGATCCACGGCAAGGTAAGCTGTTTGCTTAGGTCCGAGCGTCTCTGCGGACAGGCTGGACAGCCCCAGAAATTCAGAAGGATTCATCTGGAATTTCTGGCAGTCTCGGAGCTTGCCCGTTCTTTGCAATGGGCAGTGGATGCATCTGAGGAATTGTAACTCAAGGTGCTGGTTTATGTTGCTGAGTGCAGCAGCACCCAGTAGTAGACACGCTGATCCGTGGTAAGTGTGTGGTACTGCCGTGAGGAGGGAGGTCACTGGTCCCATTTGTGGAGATGGCTGCAGTGGCAGCATCTTCTGCAGGAGACAGTGGGTGATGGAGCAAGAGAGCGGGACTGTCGATCTGAACCTCCGAGCCCATGTTATGGTTTAGGAGACTTAACAGAAAGCAGTGATTTGCACGTGTGTGTTCTAGTCCAACAGAAGATACTAAAGATGCCTGTGACAGCCCTGGCACTCCTGCCCCTCCGTCTCCAGCCACCACCTAACAGGAATTTGCTGTTCCTGGAGGACAGCGGTGTCAGGAGGAGCTGGGGATCGTGTGTGCCCAAGAGCATAGTGTTCTTGGAGGCCACCAGGACTTAGTGGGTCCGCTGCTGTTGTGGGGTGTCACCACAGCCTCCCCCTTCTCACCGACAGCTGCCCAGCAGCGTTCCCCTCCCAGCCTGAGGACGGGGTGGGAAACACTTCTGGCAAGCCCCAGCTTGTCCTGGTGTAAAGCGACTGACAAGAACATCTGGATTACTTTTTTTCCATGTATTACTGAGGGGAGAAGTGGCCCTGATTTGGCAGATTCAGTGAAGGTCACTTTGCATATTAAATGAGCTTTCAAATTCACACAGCTGGATTCTGGTGAGAGTTAAACCTTGATTGCAGGGTTGGAAACAAAGCTGTAGAAGAGGAAAGAAAATCCATAAAATAAGTTCTCTGTTCTGCACAACAGCCAGTTTTGATGAGTTTCTGGGAGCCTGAACCCACTTACAAAGCCTTTTCTTTGCTCTAATCGCGGTCCTTCCGGAGAGTTTTAAGTGTGTGTGTTTGCACCTGCAGGCAGGTTCCACCAGTGAGCCGCTGACTGTGTGCTGGGATGAGCACGGGGCAGGTCTGTGCTCTGGGACGCTCACACGTCAGTCCCTGTGGGTGAAGCATTAGGTGCCTTTGGGAACTGGTCCCATGGCCATGGAGGGGACCCCACCGGTAGCACCGCAGACCTGCACGCCGCAGGGCCTGATCAGCAGAGATGTTCTCCCCCGCCGCTGATGGGTTCAGCTGTTGGCTCTCCAGTCTGCAGTTCCAGCTTGTGTTCCCAGTGCTCGTTCCTGTGTTCCCTCAAATGATCTTTGTATGTGCTTCCCCGTACTGCGCTGGTCACCCCTGCCTTTGCGCTCTCCTGGCCAAGCGCCGTGTCGGGAGCTCACCTGTGCTCTGGGCCCAGTAGAAGTGCAGCAAAGTGCGTTTCTGTTGTGCTGATGGGAAATGCTTGAGGATAGTGAAGACCTGACTGGGATATTTCTCTTTTTTCAGGAGGGAATAGGGCTGATGAGTTGGGACTTCACCGACAAGGTTCCACCTTCCTGTCCTGCTGCTTTGGAGCCGTGCTCTGGAGCTGTGTCGGTGTGCAGGAGCTGTTGGCCCTCTCCTTTTGTGAAGCTAAATAAAAAAGAGCATAGACTGGTTGGTGTGGTTTATAAGCCCTTCCTGTATCTGGGAGTTCATGTCTGCTGGGTGCTTTCTTGGAGAATGTTACGTGTTTGGGTTAAATGGCAGTTGTGTAGTGAAGTGTGAAAAACAGATGGTGCATGGACACCACAGCTGGAGCCAGAGGTATGAGCACTTTCCTCCAGGTGTCCGTACTGTTTAGGTGTTGGCACGTGCCCTGGCGTGGTTTTGGCTTATGCCGACTTTTACTTTTCCAGACGAAGGTCGAGCACAATTTTGAGGTACAGAGTGTTTGCAGAAGGTGGTTTGGATAAGGCCGTGCTGTTTGTGCACAGAAGGAAGTTCAGCTGTGTGGACATGATGTTGCTCTGCCACTTTTCATCGAGATCAAAAAAAGAGAAGTGTCTTGTCTTCTGATTTCAGCATAGCCCAACAGCTGATTGGGCTCTACGCTGGTGGAAGAGTTTTGGCCCAACTATACTTTTCTGGGGAGCAAAGCCACATCAGACTTGTGGACATCTCCAAGTGTGTTTATTGATTGAAGAAGGTAGCAAGGTTGCATGGCAGATACCTGACTAGACTCTTGCTGGAACAGATTGAAGATGACTGTGACAAGGATGAGATCAGCTTGGGAAATTCATTGTGATCTTCATTGAAATTCAGAGAGAGCAACTTTCAGGGTTGACGTTTTGGAGAGGGTATTAGAATGTTCCTTCAACCTGCGTGTATTTTCATGCTTTGAGGGAAAAGGCCATGAGCTGCATATTGATCTGCCTAAATGAGCCAAGTTCGTCTCCAAGGGTGCTTCTGGGTCAGCACTTCCCTCCCAGGTCCCAGTTCGTAGATGCTGCAGTACTTGTTGACTCTGAAGGAAGATGTCCTGTTGTCCACCTCCGTTACGGGCGCCGAGGCAGAAATGTAAGTTTCTCACTTCGCAGTGAGGGTCTCCTTAGATATCTCCTGTCTGTGAACAGAAATCCTTTGGAGCTCAAATGGAATTTCTTTGGTAACTCAAACTTTCTGTCTGTTCTAAATTTATTTCTTCTGGCCTTACAGTCGGAGATCTCTGCTTTTGCCCGTCTTCCCATGGAGATGATCCTTCTTGTATCATCCTGGCATCCTGAGAGGAGATCCCAGATCTAGTTATCAACCCCACCACTTCATTACAGACTATTATTCCTGTCTGCACCTCCTCTAACACCACACCCTGTGTTCCACTTAAAGAGGTGTGACATTTCTGTTGGATTCAGGGAATTAATCTTTTTATGCCTTCCATGTGGTTGAAGCAGGCCTTGTCTTTCTGCCAAGAGGGCATAAAGCCCCTCAGGTGGTCCTCCCAGCTGTTGGTAGCCTGAAATCTGTGGGTGTGAGAACCTGCACGCAGACACCAGCTAGTCCAGTCTTCCTGTCTCTGGATCGTGATGTGATTATGGCGCATGGACCTGCCGGTGGGCGGTGGGAGTGCCTTCTCTCAGCTCTTGAGCTGCAGCCATGACTGCCCAGGAAGGTCTTTGTCTGCCTGAGCAGAGGTGCTGGCGGAGCTTCGGGCCAGAGGGACCGCGCTGCCGCGTGTCGAGCAGCTCTTGGAGCTCCGTTCACGCTCGCAGAGATGCTGCGGAGTGCCACCAGGGACAGGATGGTGCCATGGGTGGGCAGCACTGGTGCAGGTACCCGAGAGGCTGCAGATCTACATCCAAGTGACGTAGGAAGGGGGTCTTTCACAGTGTGAGCGTGTGTAGGGCGCTGACTAAACTGAAACTGTAAAGAAGGCGGTTTGTCAGTGACTTTCTCAGCGTGTCCAGCCCGTGTGTATGTCTGCCTCCCGATCTCCTTCCTCTCCTCCCCAAGGACATGTCTTTGCCTAAAGGAACCCAGGAGAGGAGGCAGGTGGACAGGCTGCTCAGAAAAGAGGCTGTTCTCTGCCGATGGACTCGGCGGTGGCCAGTCGGATACGGCGAAGGTGTTGGGAACACAAAGGCCAACTGGTCAGCGCAGGGGGGACACTGGGCCCGGTGGTTTGGTCAGTGCGACAGCTGTTATGGGCGAGAACAGCCCGGAGCAGCGTGGCGGTGCCTTGAGGAAAGGTGGAGGTGATGGCAGAGCTGAGGGAGTGTGAGATGCACGGACTGTGCAGGGACAGAGAGAGGACAGGAACGTGCGCCTTTACGTGGCTTTGGAAAACGATGGTGCGGGATAGCCTGGTGATGAGGAGAGGTTTTTGTATTTGATAAAGAAGAGAAATGTGGTGAAGTGCATGGAACTGTCTTCAGTGAGTTAAAATAGAGGTGGAATTTTGAGTGAGTATTTTAAGTCAAAGCTACAAAGACCTGCCCTGACTTGTACTCCTGGCAAAGAGAAATCTTGCGGGTAGAGAATCCAAATGCGGTTGTCCCTGGGCCTCTAGGAATAAGCAAAGCTTTCAAAGAACAAAGATGAGGATTCATCTGGAGAGAAGAAACTGTATCGGGAATCTGAAATCATAAATGTAAGATGCGACTTGCCAGAAATTCAGCTGAGCTGGACCTTGAGAATATTGAGAGGAGTAATTCAGGATGTGAAGAATCCTGCTGTTCAGGGTTCTTCAGCTGTACAAAGAAGAGTAAGGAAGGAGGGTGTAGAGCTACTAAGCAATGAGAACGAGGTAAGAGCAAAGCTAATTTTGTAAAAGTCCAAACCTACCAGAACTGTTCCCTGTCCCAACAGACACGATGCTGGATGGATGGGCTATGGCAGGACTGGTACTGCCAGCTGGGGAGAGCGATACCAGGGCCCTGAGGGCACCAATATGTCTTAATGTCCCTGACTAGCTTCACCTGGGGTCTCCTCCCACACCACTGGTCCCAGGAGCTCTATTTAAGCTGCGGCTTTCAGTCCCTGCCTGAACTATGTTGGAGGAGTCTTGGTCTCCAGTTGAGTCACAGTCACGCCCATCGCTGGCCATGGACCCTCTTGATCCAGACCCCAACCGATGGACTGATTTCCCAGCTTAACCTCAGACCTGCCCAGTGGTCACTAGACCTGGCCTTAACCCCAGCCTGAAGACTGGCTTCTTGGCTTGTCTCGAGACCTGCCCCATCGCTGTGCTCCTGCGTTACAAGCTGGAGTCCTAGTTGGACCTGGCCACCATCTCTGGGTCTGTCCCACTGGCCTTGCTTGAGTGGTGGCCAGCGAGGCCCCTGCCCTGCTGGCCGGGGGGGTCTCCTGGGTTCCTGAACCACCTTCCTTTGGGAGCAGCCCTGCCCTTGCAGCCCCCAACGAACAGGTGACACCAGCATTCTGAAAAAATAATAGGGAAAATTACCGGCACGTTGGCAAGGATTTCAGGGAGGTAACGGTGAACCTTGTGCGTGGGAGTGCTCTGGGCAACCCCAGTTAAGGTGCTCCGAGTTCACTGGTACAGAAGTGTTAAAAACAGATTGTGGGTGAAGGGAGAGGAGGAGGATGGGAGAAGGGGCAGGACAAAACGGTGTTTGTGCTAAAGGAGATTGATTGACTGTGTTGACTGAGGAGATGCCGTTGTTCCAGCTTGTGTGGATTTCAGGACGGTGTCATGTGGGAAATTATTAGTGAAGTTGGAGGAAATGTGGGGGAGCACTGGGAATTTGTCATCTGTCACTAGCTGATTAACGATTTCACCTATTAAATGCTTTCACTAATAGCTGCGGCCAAAAGAAAACCGAAATGTTCTGCTAATGTTTCCTTGTGACGTCTTATGAGGTGAGAACATTTTACTTCCAAAGCTGGATGAGTTGGTGTAACAGAAATAGGATGAAATTCAGGAGGATAAAATGCAGGATCTTGCACTTAACAGGAAATCTCCTCGGTAGTTCTGCGCTAACATTTTCCTCCTTGCAACAACAAGAGGAGGCATGTTGGTGGTTCAGGAGATGACGGTAGCGTTGTGTGTCTGCGAACGAGGCAGACATGAGCCTGGGATGTCTCGTACGAGGCATCTCCAGCATGTGGGAGGCATGAGGAGCTGTTAACATCTGATCTGGAACTGGTTGTTGTTCTGATCGCTGTCTGCAGGAGACTGGATTCACATTGGTCTTGTTCTCCTCATGTGGACACGCTGTTGGGAGCTGTGTGGCTCTAATAAGAGAATTCAAAGTGTGGGCAGCCTCCGTGCGCTCAGTGAGGAGCCGAAGCCTCGGTGGTGGGATCCCTTCTTGGATGGGGACTGAGTAATGGCCTGTAGGGCTGGGACTCGG
The DNA here is from genome assembly GCF_009769465.1 of Tauraco erythrolophus. Taxonomy (NCBI): domain Eukaryota; kingdom Metazoa; phylum Chordata; class Aves; order Musophagiformes; family Musophagidae; genus Tauraco; species Tauraco erythrolophus. The sequence goes on from NC_141468.1 coordinate 358,278, forward strand.
TACGTGCTGAGCTCGCACGCGCAGACCTCAGTGATACCATTCGGGAGTGTCTGCACTGTGTGAAATGAAATGGGAGCATTAATTGTTCAGGACACAGTTGGTCAATTGTTGGACAACTTTCTGCCGAAGTTGGCAGTGGAATGGCTGCACCTCCGCTTTGAACACAACTCGTTCTTGCTTTGGGTGAATGACAGAGTAGTCCTGAGTCTGTGGTCCAGGGAAACGTTGGGAGAAGGACCTGCAGCTTTGGTTAGAGTTGCAGAGGACCGTTTGGTAGCTGTAGTTGAGGTGAAGCAGCTGTTTGGGATAGGTTGGGGCGCCGTGGAATGTGCATTTGCTGATTACGCCTTGAAATGCGGCGGTCGTGGGGTGGTGTCGGGTCCGGTTTGGGCTCGTTTCACCCTGAGCTGTCGTCCCTCTCTCCCCTGACATCACTCCCTGTGTGTTCTTCAAAATCCCCTTTTGTGGCAGACCCCGGCTGCCTCTCCCGCCTGACGTCGGTGGGACAGACCCCACCGGCCGCATGGAGCTCGCTCGGGAAGCGACACCCAGAAATCCAAGGACGAGTTTGGGTGTGCGAAGCAGAACGTGCCGAAGGCTCCGATGTGTACGTGCGAGCAGCCTGTTGTCACAGTAACTCATCCGAGGACTGAGAGAAGGTGTGAGAGTGGAGCAGAAGCTCCGCCGCGCGCTGCGAGCCGGCACCCGGCCTCGGGAGACAGCCCAGGCTGTCGGGTGTCACCTCGCTCCTGCTGGCGCCTCTCGAGCTGTGCGTGGTCGGAGAGATGCGGCTCCGTCTCCTCCAGGGAACCTTCTGTGCTGTTTGTCCGCGTCCGTGCGCAGATCCGCCCTTGTGCGGGGAACGGAGGGAGGCTCTTGGCAGACCCGATCACGCCGCGTCGGAGCTGGTGGGCTGGAGAGCACCTGCAGACGTGCAGGGTCTGGGCTTTCCTGCAGCTGCTTCCCCACTACTGAGGGACGTACAAGTGTCTCCTCCCTCTGACTCAGCCAAGCCCTGGGATGCCCTGGCAGTGCCCCAGTTCCCGTGCAGGGCCAGGAGGTGGGTGTGCTGCAGACATGCCTGCTCTCCTCCGGGGTAGACAGAGAGAGGATGGGCATCATCTTGAAGGAAGGATGGGCATCATCTTGAAGGATGGGTGTCATCTCGAAGGATGGGCAGGTCTTCAGCGCTGGGAGACGCAGGGACATGGCTGCACAGATTGGGAAGGCACTAGTGCCGGCAGTGGTCAGGGCTGTGCAGAGCGTGTTGGGGAGGCTGGGACTGACTTGTGCAGTAACCCTGGCACGAGTATCTTCTTTATCAGATCTTTTCCTTTTTATCTTGCTTTGGTTCCTGTGGAAGGATGTGGGAGTCAGTAGTGTCCAGGGAGCCATCTGTTTTACATGGCAAACCTCTCCTTACTGCTCCTTGTCTGCCCATTTATTTGTGGCGAGATTTCCAGTTTTTTCCATCATCACAGCATCTAAATTACTAATACATGAAACGATGTTAGCTGAGATCCTAATGGGCTCAGTCTTTGATATTTCTTCTTTTTCTGAGAAAAGAATAATAATTTTAAGGGTGGAATACGCCCCCTCGTATGACAAGGATGTATTTAGTTACTTCCTTGGTACCTGCAAGTAGCAGTAGAGATGGTGGAAGTGTTCCCACTTCTTAGAATCATGGAATGGTTTGGATTGGGTGGGACCTTCAAGATCATCCAGTTCCAACCTCCCTGCCATGGGCAGGGACACTCTCCACTACACCAGGTTGCTCAAAGCCCCATCCAGCCTGGCCTTGAACACTGCCAGGGATGGGGCAGCCACAGCTTCTCTGGGCAGCCTGGTCCAGTGCCTCACCACCCTCAGAATGAAGAATTTTCTTCCTTAGATCTCATCTAAATCTCCCTCTTTCAGTTTAAAGCCATTGCCCCGTGTCCTGTCACTCCATGCCCTTGTCCAAAGCCGCTCTCCAGCTTTTCTGTAGACCCCCTTTAGGTACTGAAAGGTGCTGGAAGGACCTGATCTTCTCCTACAGTGGGTGGTTCTTCATTCTCCCAGTCCCTGCCTTTGCCTTCTGGGACTTGGGCTGTGCCGCTGGAGCTCGTGCCAGTGAAGAGTGAGGCAAAAAAGTAATTGAGCACCTCAGCCTTCTCCATATCCCAGATAGCCAGGCCCCCCGTTTCCTTCCAGAGAGGCCCCAGGCTTTCCCTAGTCCTCCTTTTAGCACTGACACGCCTATAGAAGCTTTTCTTGTTGCCCGTGATGTCCCTGGCCAGATTTAACTCTATCAGGGCTTCAGCTTTCCTGACCTGATCTCTGGTTGCTCGGACAATTTCTCTGTATTCCTCCCAGGCTACCTGTGCTTGCTTCCACCCTCTATAGACTTCCTTTTTGTGTCCGAGTTGGTCCAGGAGCTCCTTGTTCATCCATGCAGGCCTCCTGGTGTTCCTACCTGACTTTCTCTTTGTTGGGATGCACCACTCCTGAGCTTGGAGGAGGTGATCCTTGAATATTATCCAGCGTCCCTCCAGGGCTTCATCCCATGGTACTCTACCGAGGAGATCCCTGAAGAAGCCGAAGTCTGCTCTCCTGAAATCCAGGGTAGTGAGCCTGCTGTGCACCCTCCTTGCCTCTCTAAGAATCTTGAACTCCACCATTTCATGGTCACTGCAGCCAAGGCTGTCCTTGAGTGTCACCAGCCCTTCTTTGTTGGTGAGAACAAGGTCCACCATGGCACCTCTCCTCATTGGTCACTCTGTCGCTTGGAGAAGGAAGTTATCATCAGTGCATTCCATGAACCTTCTGGATTGCCTCTGCCCTGCTGTGTTGTCCCTTCAACAGATATCGGGGTGGTTGAAGTCCCCCGTGAGGATCAGGGCTCATGAATGTGAGGCTGATCCTATCTGTCTGTAGAGGGCCTCATCCACTCGGTCCTCCTGGCCAGGTGGTCTGTAGCAGACCCCCACTGTAACCTCACCTGACCCTGCCCTCCCTTTAATCCTGACCCATAAGCTCTCCGTCAGCAACTCATCCGTCCCCAGACGGACTGCCTGTCTTTCCTAAAGTGCCCGTATCCTTCCGTTCTGACACTCCAGTCATAGGACCCTGCTGTGGAAAGGCTTTCAGTGGAAAGAATTAGGAGCTTGAACCACCTTTTGGTCAAGAAATGAGTTTCTTGTGTAAGAAATATTTTGTAATTGGAATAACAACTGTTGGGTGCTTCAAATTATTTACAAGTCTAACAGTGAGAGCATCTTGCTGTCTCTCTTAGTGGCCAGCATAGACACTGGAAGAGCAGATGGTAGAACAATGGGATCTTAAAAAAAAACCACAACTAGCATCGCTGTTTCTGAATCATCCATTCCCATGTTGGATAAGAGAGTCTGAAGTATCTTCCAGCCTGGCACATCTGAGGCGCTGGAGCACATCACCATGGAGGAAGGTGAAGTGTTGGTGTGCCTGCGTGGCCCCGGTGGTCCGATGGTGGTCCAGAGCCCAGCTGAGCCTGCCCGCTCTGGTGGTCCAGAGCCCAGCTGAGCCTGCCTGCCCCTGGAGAGTGGCTGTTTCTGTGCCCACTGCTGGGCTGAGGAGGGGAGGTTGCAGAAGTCGTTGGCTGTTTCTTTTGATAGAGGGCACTGTTGTTCTTCACTCGTCTGATGCCAACCTCAGGTGGTGACGTGAGCACGTGGGTTGCAGAGGAGGAGGAGGAGGATTGTGGAGGATTTTGGTACCTTAATGAAATACAGTGCTCTGATTTCCTGCGGTGTATCGATCATCTCCCTCCTGGAGGTCTGCACCAGCCTTTGGGGACGTCGGGTTGTTTTGTCGTGGTACCCATGTCATAGCTTTGTCTCTGTGTGTCCTGCATGCAAAGGGACGCGTTGTCTGTTCCACCTTCTCTTTTGTTTTCTTGGTGCGTTACGGAGTCTGCCTCGGCTGGCAGTGGTCCTCCTCTGGAGAACTCTCTCATAGAGCGAGACTGGGAACGTGTTCACTAACGGGGCTGCTGCCTCATCCACAGGGAGACGGGATGGTGCGTAGAGCGATGGCACGGAGTGGGAGTCCTGCGGCTGAGAGGCTGTTGGTGTTCCCTGTAGCCAGTTGTATGGGTCGGGTCTCGTTGGTTGTAGGGCTTCGCGTGTAGCACCCGTGTACCTTGTTGGAACTCAGCAACCGTTGCTTTTGACAAATACCTTGCTTTTGGGAAAAAGACTGCGCTAGGAGAGGAAGGATGGACAGCTATGCTTCCCAGGGCTGGGAAGGAGAAGCCCTGGCTGAGCAGTGAGCGCCGAGTCCAAACACTGTGGCTTTTCCCCACAGGATTTTTGAGAGTCCTTGCGTGGGAGGAGGGAGCTCCTAAGGAGGCGTCTGCCTCATAGCAGCAGGTTGGAAGCCACAGCGGCACAAGCGCAGCCTCAGGAGCCAGAGCACCATCCCGAGAGCCCCCGTGGGAAGGAAGGCCCCTCTTTGGCTTTTCCAGCGACTCGATGTGCTGTGGCAGAAAGACCAGCGAGAAGATGGATGTGCAGACGCTCCACTGCGGCTGCGCTGGGGAGTGGATCTGCACCTTGGTGCTGCACGACGAGCGCCTGCACTTGCTGACAAGCTCAGAGGCAGCTTTCCCGGAGGATGCCAAGCAACGGCTCCTGTGCCGGGGGCACCTGGGAATCGGTGCAAGTGCTGCAAACTGCCCTGCTGTGACTTTGCGTTCACCTTCTGACTTTGAGTTCAGTCCCGTCCTCTAGTCTGTGTGCTTAGTGGTCCTGGAGAGAGACGTCAGCATAGAGTCACAGAATGGTTTGGGTTGGAAGGGACCTCAAAGATCATCCAGTTCCAACCCCCCTGCCATGGGCAGGGACACCTTCCCCTAGATCAGGTTGCTCAAAGCCCCATCCAACCTGCCCTTGAACACTTCCAGGGATGGGGCAGCCACAGCTTCTCTGGGCAACCTGTGCCAGTGCCTCCCCACCCTCAGAGGGAAGAATTTCTTCCTTAGATCTCATGGAAATCTCCCCTCTTTCAGTTTAAAGCCATTGCCCCGTGTCCTGTCACTACATGCCCTTGTCCAAAGCCCCTCTCCAGCTTTCCTGTAGCCCCTTTAGGTACTGGAAGGTGCTGGAAGGTCTCCCCAGAGCCTTCTCTTCTCCAGCCTGAACAGCCCCAACTCTCTCAGCCTGTCTCCAGAGCAGAGGTGCTCCACCTCTTGGATCATCTTTGCCCTTCATGAAGCCATGATGGCTGTCACCAATCACCCCCTTATTTTCCATGTGCCTTAGCATAGTCGCCAGGAGGATCTGCTCCATGATCTTGCTGTGCATGGAGGTGAGACTGACTGGCCTGTAGTTCCCCAGGTCTACCACCTTTTTTCCCTTTTTAAAGACGGGGGCTATGTTTCCCCTTTTCCAGTCATTGGGAACTTCACCAGATTGCCACGACTTCTGAAATATGATGGATAATGGCTTAGCAACTTCATCTGCCAGTTCCCTCAGGACCCGTGGATGCACCTCATCTGGTCCCATGGACTTGTCCACCTTCAGGTTCCTTAGGCATAAGCTGAACATCTGTGTCTGCAGTGATGGGTGTACGACCACTGGGCTCAAGCAGGGCGTACCAAGGAATGGGACAAAGCACTCAGGTTTCCTGTGCCAGTTGCGTATGAACCTCCTATCGATGCCTTGGTGCTCGTAGCCCGTTTATCTCACTCGCGCTGTGTCTCCAAGGAGTGAGGATGTGGTTATCTCAAAGCACTCTTAGGCTGACGCTTGAACCATTCAGAACGTGAGGGAATTGGAAATGCAAAATAAATGCAGTTGCCCAAAGTGGTTTCCCTTGGGCTGATTTGTGTAGGACTGTAAAAGAAAAAAAAGTCTGTAGCATTACTTAATTAAAACAAAACCCCCACGTCATGGCTATTTGGCCTTCTGCAGAAAGAATTTGGACTCAGCAGGGTGGTTTTATTGCCATTGCAGAGCACAAGGAACAAGAGGCTCCCTGGACCCGGGGTTGGCACTGGTGGCCTGGGAGGGGAGCTGGTGCTGGTGCAGGGTCCACGTGGAGTCATTCCGAATTCTGCATCTCTTGTTTCAGCAGAGCACTAATCTGCCCGAGGTGGGCTCAGGCTTATCTGTACTTTATTCTGGAATTCTGGACAGAAGTCAGTCCGTTTATCGCCACCCGAGTGCCTGACCACAGCCTGGTTGCTCCCAGCTCTGTAAATTTTCGGCGGGTCTGTTGATGCTCCGTGAGTTGCCGTAGTTAATGTCTTCTGATGGTTTTTGTTTCCAGCTGATTTATGTCTTATTCGTGTCTGGCGCTGTGTTTGGTATTAGCGCAGACGATGAGTTAGAATTTCTGTCTTTCTTTAAGCAACTGCATCATTGTTAGTTGCTAACAGCTTCTGATGCTCCTTTGTACCATGCGCTTCCCATTGTTTCAGCAGCTCAACAGTCGTAAAGGAAACGGATACAAATCCTTTGGTGGCTAGTTCCCTGCGTTTCTCAGTTAACTTTTTCATTTCTTATCTTCTGGAGCTTGCAAGAAATGTTTGTCCAGCTTCAGGCTGCTGGGCAACTGGTGGATGGCAGAGGCCTCCGAGGTGCCTGCCCTCGGAGCTGGCTGGACAGTCTGAACCCCAAGGCGTGTGTGTGAACGTGCCCTTGGCATTTGCTCCGGGAAGCTTTTTGGTTCCGGCAGTTCAAGTTCAAACTGGGGGGGTCCGAGTCTGGAGGCCATCAGCAGCGCTTGCCTTGCCGTTGACCGCCCAGGGGACGCGGGCGGTGGGGATGGACCTGCCGGGGCCGGGTGTCTCGCTGCCAAGCGTGGAGCTTTGGTTGACGTTGGGTTTCCCTTAGGCGACCCGGATCTGCTCTGTGACTGTGCCATCGGTTTGTGGTACGTGCTCAGAAGGTACAACACGATACAGCATTGCTGTGGTGGCCCAGGTGACCTGTTTAGGCAACAGCAAAATGAGTGACCTAATGGAATTATTAAATAATCAAGTTTTTATGGGCTTTTACATGCGCCTCAAGATCAGTGACAGTCTGTCATGCCATAACTGCAAGAGTCATCCCTTTAAACACTTGACTCAGCTTTCTTCTGCTCCTCAGTCCCTCGCTCTGTGTTCCAGGGCTTACTGAAGATGTTATTCCCAAGAGATGATCAGTGAGGTCCTGAAAAGATCCTGGCTCAGAACCTCGAACTGCTCATTTTAAGGTGCTCATCTCTTGGAGCTGTTGTTCAGCATCTCCTGTAGTCCCCACTAGAACAAAGACTCCCCAGTCAGTGTGCATCATCTTTGCTGTGTATGAGGGGAAAAAAGAGCTCAGCCTCAACTGCATTGATTTTCGTTACTGTAAGAGACGAGCAGCACTGCCAGGATATAAAGACCAGTAAGTCTGATTTATTTTTTTCTTTTTTGCATCTTGCAACTTAGCAGAAACTAGAATAAAGTAGTATTTCATTGACTCTTCCTCATTTTAAAACCTTTTTAGGGCGAAGTCCACTAGATGTCCTACAAGTCTTTGAAGTAGTCAACAAGGTCCGAGATGAGGATTGATGCAGTGTACCAGGGCTTTCAGAAAGCTGTTAAGTTGGTTTTCTCAGAGTCTGCTTAAAAAAAAAAAAAAAAAAAGAAAAGAAAAGAAGAAACTGGTTGAAAAATAAAAAGCGAAGGATAGAAGTAAGCAGGCAGGTTCTACAGCAGATGGAGATTGTCCATGCATGGTGGGCCACAAGACTTTCCAGATGAGGAGAGACTGAATTAAAAAAAGAGGCAAGTTTGGGGAGATTGTCAGGAGAATACAGCAGGAGTCTGAGACAAAGTCTGGAGAAGTTCAGTGATTTATTGTTTGTCTAAAGGTGAGAATTAAGGGACAGTCAAGGAAATTAGGCAGCAAGGCTAAGGCCATCAAACGAACTGTTTCCACTCGGTGCGCAGTTGCGGATCTCGTTGTCGCAGTTAGGGCAGATTCAAGGCTCCAAAAGGAGGTTTGGCAAATCCACAGGGGTTGTGTTCCTCAGGTTTGGTGGTGATTCCGATACTCCCGCTGCTGAGGGGTTAAATGAAGCCTTTGCTTGCGTGGTCTTTGTTCAGAGCATCTGCACTGACCGCTGCTGTCTGCCAGCATGCAAAGCCTTTCTGAAACTGTCCTCCTGAAGGGTCGTCCTCCAGACCTCTCCTGTCTGGGAAGACTTTTAAGTCACTGTGGAGGATGATGGTGCCCCAGTCTTTGGTGCCAGTCCCAAAGACAGCAGGTCTGTGGCCAAGGACTAAGCCCAAGAGCAAAAGGGTCATAACTGTTCCAGGTCTTTATCAGCATGGAGAGCAAGGAGACCTGGTGAAACCTTTCCACCAACTTCCCTCTGCACACAATGGATCAACAACATGTTTTCGGTCCTGATCAGGCTTAAGGTTCCCTCCACACCCACTTTTCATATCACTGCTCAAGTCAGAGGATGCCATATCATCAGTACTTTTGTTTCTTGTTACTGAATCCTAGAGTGGTGGCCAGTCTTTTGCTGAGCCAGATCTAGAAGAGATGGTCAGTGGTGCCTTTTTGGCCCCTCGGCTGTCATGCTTACAGCTCGAGGACCTCTCTGTCCTTTGCCTCCTGCTCCCTCTGCACCAGGAGTGTTGTGTTTGAGGACTGACAGACAGAAGCACAAACAATCATCTCAGGCTTGCTCTGGTTGTAATTCCTGCACTACTTGCAGTGTCACCATCTTCTGTGGCCCACTGGTTGCCCCTATCTCCAGAATCTCCGTTCTCTGTAGCTGGCACCAACTTCCGGGTTGGTCGTGCTGTCAGTGGGTTTCCTGGCTTGGCAATGAGCTTTCTCAGGGGGACAAATCTCCCTTGTCAGCGTCTCTTCTGTAGTCTTTTGATCCCCTCTCTTGGCTGGGTGTGGGGACAGCACTCTTCAAAGAGCAGCTTGTCACAGAGACCTGATTCCCTCATGGGAAGACGGTTCTCCAGTCTCTGTGGGGACTACTGAGAATCATTTCAGGGCCACTTCAGCAGGACGTCACATTTGTGGCATCTTTGCACGCTCTGAGCAGTGTGAACATATGTGCTCTTGGATGTCTCTCACCATATAGCTTCTGTTAAGGTGACCCTGTCCATCAGTGAGGTCATAGCAGACCCTGCTACAGCCATCTGGCACTTCCCTACCCCTGCTAAAGCCTGCACCTCTAAAAATAGACCTAGTACCACCATCCAAGAAAGAGCCTGAAGTCTCTTTATGTACTTTACTTTGACTCTGATGGTCCTGACTTCTATCTGAAGGTCTAGTTAAGTGAAGCCTTTAGGTCAGGACTCAAGAAAATTAGATGCTGTGGGCAAAAGAGCATACTCCAGAGGCGTTCTTATTTTTTCTGTTTTGCCAGATGACCAGACACACTTCATTTATAAGGTATGCCACCCTCGGATGGCTTGGCTGTGTTGGCATCCACGTGCTCTGTGAACCTCGGAAAGGACATTACAAGCTTCAGTGAAGGTTCAGCTCATAGCCAGAGCTTTAGTGCAGGCTGCCCAGAGGGCTGTGAGCACTAAGATGTCCACATGCCTGGCCATGGTCATATCTTCAGTGTCATCCTTTTGACTCTGGAGCCCTTAATCTACTAAGAAACACCCAATTTTTGGTGTGGCTGTTCCTCTCTGTGGTATCATCTTCGTGTTGAGGACAGATGCGATGCTACATTCATAGGAGGGTTGCAGTTCCGTTCATGTGCATGGGGGCAAAGGATTCAGCCTGTTGGCGTGAGTCAGCACCAGACGTGCTTCAGTGAGCTGGATCATCTGTGTGAAGGGTTTCTGCAGGCAGTTTTACCTGGAAGACATGAGGATGTTGGTTCTGTCTACAGAGGGCAAGGATGAGAATCATAGAATGGTTTGGGTTGGAAGGGACCTTCAAGATCTGAAGTCTTCTCTTCTCCAGGCTGAGCAACCTCAACTCTCTCAGCCTGTCTCCATAGCAGAGGTGCTCCAGCCCTCGGATCGTATGACTGAAGTGCTTTTGTTCCCCAAGAGTGATGCAGTTGGCAGGAGTGGAGATGTTTGTGCGTTTTGCCTGATGGGTTTTGGAGTAGATTCAGTGGTGTAAAAGGGAGATGTTGCATCCTCTGGAGTGTAGCTCCTGCCGTGCACCTTGGTGAAGAGCTTTGCTCTGTCTTCTCAATAACCTCCTGTGTTTGGGGAGACAGCTGTTGTGTCCTCCTGAAGCTGTCTCTTCCTTGGCACTAGGCAAAGCCCAATGGCTGGTGGGTTCTTCTTGGTCTCATGGCATGTGGCTCCTCAGTGCTGTAATGGACGAACACCTCTCCTGAGCTTCACCTGGCGCAGTTCCACTGCTCTCGGTGAGGATGCTTCCATTCCAGCTGCTGGTTCAGACGCAGGAGAAGGAAGCCCCTCTGTGTCGGTGCTGTCATACGCGGAACGTCAGGGCCGTGTCACCCTGCTGTGCGGAGCGTTGGAGGTGGGGGCGGTAGAAGGGTGAAGCAGCGTCAAACACTGCCGAGCGGTTTGCCGAACCCTGGAGATGTGGGGAGGTGGGGAGGACAGGTGAGTGTGCAAAGGAAACTCCCGCAGCTCGTTAGCGCGGTACCGGCCCCGGTCTCAGCCGCGCGGCGGTGGGAGCGCGGCCCGCGGAAGCTCTCCGCTGAGAATCGGTTCGTGTTCCACCTGCGTTGCGAACCGTGGAGAAGGAGCTCACCGAGCGCGTGCCGTGCCCGCCGCCGCTGCTCCGAGCAGCTTTGCCGGTTTCGGCTGCTCACGGCAGCAGCGTCCCGGTAACGGTGGGACAGTAACTCGGGCAGCGGCTCAGAGCGAGAGCTCCTGTCCCTGTGCGCTGAGGAATCCGGTCCCCTGCGGCGTCGGCAGAGCCGTGGTCCCCATCACAGGGACGTGGCTCCTGGGGCTGCGTGTGCCACGCGGATGGCTCCTGTCCCTGGAGGGAGGTGACATGCACCAAGCGGCGGGTGGAGACGTGGTGAAGTAACCCGGGCTGTCAGTTCCGAAAGCGTTGGCGCGGGTCGTTGCACTCGGGCAGGGCCCTCGTGCTTCCGAGTCCCCCGTTCGCTGTGCGTGGTCCGGGGTCAGGAACCCAAAGGGACCCGCGCTGGGTGGTGGCCCTGAGGCTCCTGCTGGCCATGCTCGGGTCTGTCTGTCCTAGCACGGAGGTGGTGGCACAGGACTGGCAGGCTTTACCCTGGCATTTGGCTGTGGGAGCTGTTGGCACGGAGGATCTTCCCTGGAGATCGCTGGCAGGTTGTGGGAGTTCCTGATCCTCATAGATTCGGTTTATATCTATTTAAAAAACAACCCAAACGAAACAACAAACCAGAAGGAAAAAATCCATACGGGGATTGTGGTGTCATCCCCCCTCCCCTGGTGCCATGGATGAGTTGTGGGTTTCTCCTGAGGAATGTGTCCTGGCAATGGGTCCGTGGGTGCAACGTCTGCAGGATGAGCCCTTCTCCTGGGGAGGTTCGGGCTCAGTCAGGAACTCCAGCTGCCTGGATGGCACTTAAGGAAATACCTTCGTTGCAGAAATGTGGGTAAATCCACGTGGAATAGCTGTGGAGGTTGAACAGAACCTCCTCGGGCCCTGCTCTGCCGCGTGCGTTGGGTCGGCGTGGTGGCTGTTGCCCATCTCCTGCTCCGCTCGGGCTGGCAGCCGTGGCCGCTCCGTCCCCGTGAGAGCCGACGCACAGATGCTGCTCTCTGACTCATAGTTATTTGAGAGCAGGCTTCCATTTTATTTGCGTTTTTTCAGTTACAGATAAGCGAAGGACTCTAACAAGCATAATTTTATTGCAGGTATAACTCATAAATCAAGGGCCAGAGGGACTAATGCAATCATCTCCTCTGCGCGTTTGCGGAGCGCAGGCTGAAGGTTCACCAAACGTGCCACGTCTTGCACGTAGATGGTGCGGAACGGGACGGTGCAGCAAGGCTCTGACCGCGTTCGCTCAGAGACGAGTTGTGTTTGGACTCCAAAGGGTAAAGCTCGGTCGTGGGGAAAGCATAACTTCGTTAATCGTTCTGCATAAAATGCAGCCGTGCCGCACATCGCCGAGCAAATCACCGAGCAACGTGTTCTGGGGCTTTTCTGTTTCCAGTCGGCAGCTCCGGGCCCTGGGTTGGCTCGTTCTGGCGGCGCTGTGAGCGGTGGAAGGGTCCCGCTCCAGGGGTTTCCGTGCTTTCTCGCGCTTGAGATAAGGCTCGTGGCACGGCAGGCAGAGCCGCTGCCTCCGGGGACCCACTGCTGCCCGGGAGCGCCGGCGGTGGCCGCGGCAGAGCTGGTCGCTCCAATGTCTCTCCTGCTCTGGCTCCTTCTCCACGTGGAGGAGACCCGGCTCCTCTGCGGTCTCAGGCGCTGCGTGTCCTTCCCCCCTCAGCATAGTGCAGCATTTCTCCTTGGGAAATAATTCCCGCTCTGTTCCCGCCAGTGCCAAGGCTGCCCCGGCCAGATTGGCCGCCTGGCACAGAGCCTGGAAGAGGCTTTAATTGCGATGGCACCTGCTCGTCAGCCCGCTCCGAGTCAGGCGCTCGGGAGTGCGGTTCGGGACGCGTGGGTGCAACCCACAATGGGCAGCAGTGCCCGTGCCAGGGGGCCGCACCGCCCTGCGCCAGGGCTGGGACGCTGCTTCCCGGGCGTGCTGCGGCACCGCGGCTCCGCCACCGAACCCCTTCCCAGCTTCTAGAGGGTTCTTCTGCCAGGGGTGCCGGCGCTGGCTGCCCCCGCGGAGTGGCACAGCTCCCCGTGGCATGAGAACAGTCTCAGGCAGGCTCGTGGTCTGGCTGCTGCGAGAGGACGAGGCCGCCCACCACTTGTCCTCACTGAGAGTGTCAGCTGGACGTGGTGTGTCTTCCAGGGGATGAGACAGTTCAAAACACGATGAATTGGTGCCACTGCGCTGAGACAGGGCATCTGTGAGCCTCCTGCGTGGGCTGCTGGCACCAGGAGTGTCTGTGTGCTCGAGAAGGCACAAACAGGGACCTCAGCCTTCTCCATTCCTGAGGTCACATCTCCTCTGTGTTACTGCTTTCGGAGGCATTTCAGCTCAGAGTCTGCTTTAAACCCTCTTTCTTGACTAGCACAGAGTCAAACTGGTCTCTCTCTCCCTCAGTTTCTCATCTGCCTGATGGCTGGATGGTTTCCTGTGACCTTGACCTCCCAGGTGGTTTGATGTAGCTCTTGGAAGATAACCACGACGTCCCTGCTGCTGCAGCAATGATGAAAGGGATCGGTTTCCAAAACATGACGTGTCATTCTCCTCCCAGCGCTGCGGTGCAGCACTGGCCCCAGGGCCGTGCAGCCGTCGCCGGCGGGGAAGGTGCCCGTTGGGCACGTTGGCTGCCAGGCCCGGTCCCTTGGCTGGCGCGGGCTGCTGCTGCCCCGGCGCTGCCGTGAGCGCCTGCTGCCACGGTGCTGGTCCGGATGCAGGAGCCGTTGGTCAACTAGACGGTGAAAGAAAATGCTGCCAATAATTAGAGGTGCATGAATCGTGCATTTAATAAGATAAATTGTGCTTAGAAATATAATTTCAACATTTTGCAGAAACAGAAAGGTATATTTTTGCATTCCAAAAGACTTATTTTTTCTATTTGGAACCTGCTGTTGGTGCCTCAGAGAAGAGAGGATGGGACAGCCCAGGAGCTGGAGGATGCCTGGGAATGGCACCCCGGCTTCTGGCCAGGCTGCTCTGGCCCAGTGGGTGTCTGTGTCAGGTCGGTTGGTGTGAGAGCTGCTTCTCTCCCAGAACCTTTTCTTTGGCACGTCCCGACTGCTCCTGGCCAGCCACGGGGCCTTAATGTTCCTGTGTTTTCATCTGATGCGTTAGGCAGACTGAACCTGGAAAGAATTGCCATTTAAAAACTTCCCAAAAGCGCTTCACAGGCAGCGTGCCGAGCACCTTGAGCACAGCCCACACCCGTCCACGTGCTCCTGGTTTCCAGGCTGTGGTTTTCCAGCATTCCGTGTTCCCTGTTCCGCTTTCCCTGCTGGTGCCTGCCCTTCGTGGGCTGCCGGTGCTGCTGCGTGTGTGGGTGAGCCCCGGGCACCCGCCCCGCGGGCACAGCCCATCCCACCGGGGTCCCTCGCACCCCCTCTCTAAACACAGACCTCCCTCCCGCGCCCGGCTCCGGGCGATCCGCTCCTCTCCATCCATCAGCCGCAGCCCCGCTGCCGCCGTGACGGCTCCATTAAGCGCACGCTCGGCAGCGGCTATATTTAGGAGTGGGGAAGGGAACAGCTCTGGGCTGCGGACAGCCCATAAATCCCGCGCCCGTCGCCAGATCACCCTTCATTTATCTGGAGTGAGATGGATGGAGGTGTTTGCCGATGAGGCGCAGTGTCGGTGCGTGCGCCGGGGCGCGGAGGAGGCAGAGGAGAAGGCACAGCGGGTGGAGGGAAGAGGGAGAAGGGGCTGAAGGGCAGCGGGAGCCCCCAAGGCAGGAGGAGGGGGTGCTCCCCCCGCGCAGGGGTCTCAGGGGGGGTGGGTGTCTTGTACTGAGAGTCTTTGGGTGCCGTGAGGCCGAGAGCGTGGATGTGCTCAGTGCCACTGCGTGACCCGCTCGGGCTGCGCCGTGCTCGTGCCTCCCCTCCCTCCTTCTTTACCTCCCTCCCTCCCTCTCTCCCTCCCCCCCCTCCCGTTTTCCATGTGTCCATGTCACGTAAAGAGCTGTGGTTGCCAACTTGTTCACAGCCACAACAGCCACACTTGTCCTGATGGTTGAGGTGCATTTGAGGCCTTGGCTGTGTTTCCTCATTCCTTGGTTCTGGATCCCACTGCCCAGCCGTGCACGTGCCGTGCCAGCCAAACTGGAGCTGGAGGCTGCTGTGGCTCGAGTGCTGCCCCGGCAGCGCGGCAGGAGCCGGTGCGCGGTGCAGGCGCAGCTCCGGCAGCAGGAGCCGGTGTGTGGTGCAGGCGCAGCTCCGGCAGCACGTCGGTCCCCCCTTTTCGTTATGGCCGCAGCACGCTGTGGTTGTGCTCCCGGGGGTAGGGGCCCATATCCCCCCTGACTCGGAGCTGAGCCCCCTCTGCCCCCGCGGACAGGGCGGGCGAGCTGAGGCACTGCCTCGGGTGGCCCAGGCGCAGGGTCAGCTCCTTTGCCTCGTCGCGGTGCGGTGCTGATCAGTCCCTAACGACGCCGTTCCTTGGCACAGCGTGTCTTTTTGCCAGTAAGATTAATTCCTTGGTTCTTTGAGACAGTTATTCCCAGGACCGCAGGGACGGGGCTCGGTGGACGACCACCTAATCGGAAGATTCATGGGGAGCCACCAGCTCTCCGGGCACCACCAGGCTTCAGGAAACCTCCCTCTGGATTAGGTAAACGCGTTGGGCGAGGCTGGACCAGCATGTTGGATCACCAGGTTTCACCAGGGGCTGCTCCCTGCACGGGGACGTCCCCAAACCCTCCTGAGCCACAGCACTGGGGACGTCCCCAAACCCTTCTGAGCCACAGCACTGGGGACGTCCCCAAACCCTTCTGAGCCACAGCCCAGCTGGGGGTTCCTGTGCACCTTTTGGGGGGTTGCCGGAGCATCCACGCTAATCACTGTGATGCTGCATGTCCGTGCGTTGGGGCCTCACCATTTTGATCACGTGTCCCTCAGTAAAACGAAATTTGAGCACACACCCCCCGTGTACACGTATATTTAGTTATGATTTATATACCTGCCCTGCTCTGCCCATGTGCTGTGCACGCTGTAAAGCACGTGCAAAAATAGAAACTAAGAAATAGTGAGATAAAGATGGAATTAGTGCTGGTTTTAAAATCCTTTAAAATTGTATTAATGGTACAAGAAACATTTTCTTCCCGCACGCCAGTGGATTGTCTCACGCACCCCACTTTGGAGACCAGACCGCTGCCGTAGGAGGGACGGCCAGAACCACAGGGCGTAGGGCAATGTTCTGGGGGAACAAGTGCCAGGATGCCAGGGCTGTTCTTCAGCTCTTCTGAGAAAGAAAGGAAAAAGCTAAAAAAACCAAACCAAACCAAAACAACAAAAAAAACCCACACGAAACCAAAACAAAACAAAAAATCAGAAAACCAAACCACACATAAAGTTAATTGTTCTTTCAACCTTGCTGGCAGTAAGGGTGTTTTGGGTGTGGAATAGGGGTGCCTGGTGCCCCGAGGGCAGGACATCTGTGCTGGGTACTCGTGCCCTGTCCAGAGGCCCCGTTGGGATCGGAGAAGCTACAGCCGGATCTCTGGCAGGGTGTCCGGCAGGGAGGCACGGGAGGCAGGGCAGGACGGGTGCCGCGGCGGCCGTGCTGCCTCGAGGGCTGTCCTCCATCCCTGCGGTGGGGAACCGCCGCGCTGCGGCACGTTCCCCTCTGCCGGCGGCGCTGGATTCATGTGGTGGTGAGAGCAGGGTGAAAGGTTTGGCAGCGCGCCCTGTCCTGAGCTTACAACAAAGTTCCTTGGATCAACAGTGATGTAACAACAGTAGAAACTGCCCCTCTGCTTCGGCAGCCCCTTCCCACGGGCTGCTGCCGTTCCGAATTCCAGCGCAGCTAAAACCAAATGTTTGTTTTGCGTTGCTACTGCTTCGAGTGCAATTTGTGTCCCTACTGATGAAAAGCATGAGTCTCTTCCACACTTCACTCTTCATTTCCTCTCTTACTCATCCCCCTTCTGTCCGACCACCCTCGTTAGCATGTGCTGCGCTTGCAGCAGAGCAGCAGTTGACCTGATGCTGCAGCAGAAATGCAGCGAGCAGCACCGAGGGCTTCACAAGAACGAGGTGACAACACAGTGGAGTGGAGTTACCTGATTGTTTGGAGTCCCATCACCCTGCTGCAGCTGTGCATGAGTTGGTTCAATGTAACGTTCTCGGTTGGGTTGGTGTGAGGACCCAGTTGCTTTCTGCAGGGTGGGTCTTGCGTACCATGCCTGGGTCGTGCAGTAAACTCATTTTTGGTAGAATCATAGAATCATAGAGTGGTTAGGGTTGGAAGGGACCTCAAAGATCATCCAGTTCCAACCCCCTTGCCAGAGGCAGGGACACCCTCCACTGCACCAGGTTGCTCAAAGCCCCATCCAGCCTGGCCTTGAACACTGCCAGGGATGGGGCAGCCACAGCTTCTCTGGGCAACCTGTGCCAGTGCCTCCCACCCTCAGTGTAAAACATTTCTTCCTGTCGTGTGTCCTCTGAAGCCTTTAGCTGCAGACCATATTTCGATGTCTGCAGCGGCATCTCTGTCCACTCAGCCCTGAGCCAGGCTGCCTTCCTTCAGCAGCCTGCAGGCCCTGGCATCACTTTTGTTGTCAGCTTCACAGATCAGGCTGGCAGATTCTTTGGCTTTTTGGCACTTCTGAGGCAGGCGAGTAACCCCTGAGTTGTTACACCCAAAGGGGAGGTTCGGTCCAACCGAGCATGTCCTGGAGCACCGGGTGCCCTGGCCGTGGCCAAGGCACTGGTGGGGATGGTGCCGGTGGTTGGCAGATGAGCGGTAGCAGAGGTCTCTCTGGGTTCCCAGCTTTACTTCCTAGTAACTCCTGTGCACCTGGAGAGCTCGGTGACCAGCGGGGGAGTAGGAGGGCTCAGCAGGACCATTACATCTCTTCTGTGCAAACTGCATCTCTCTGCGTTGAGGCGTGCAAGGTTGATGTGGGCCACAGGACAAGGGGAAGGAACCTGGCTGCTGCTGTGGGACGTGGAGCATGTCTTTGCCTTACCAGGGCTGATTCACCTCTTTGCCTCTTCTGTGGGGTCTTGGTGAAATTGGACGACTTGACATGGTTTAGAAGTTCTAGCAAAGAGATGTTCTATTCACCGAAGCTGTTGGTGCGCGTGTGGGGCTGCACACGCGTGCATGGGACTGATCACATCGACACGGCTGCACGCAGATTGTTACTTGGTTATTAATAAACGCTGGCATGAAAGCAGGATTCACTCTGTTTGCAGGTGTGATGGGGAAGCAGAGACGATGGAGAAGTGTTCCTTTGACTCTCAGCTTTGTGATGTGTCTTTTTTCTTGTAGAAACCAGAGAAGACAGAACAAAGCGTCTCTTCCGACATTATACTGTGGGCTCCTACGACAATTTCACCTCTCACAGGTAAGCATCAGGTCTTTGCTTTGCAGTTATGAGGAGATTCGTTTCCATGGAAAAAGTGTCTCCTTTTCCTGACAGAGCAGTATACGTTGGTTTAATTTCATGGGAAGGAAACTCTTCTGGTTGTTTTGGTCAATTCAGTTGTAGTCTGCATTACAAGTCCTAGATAAGGGTCAGCTGGATGAAACGTTGCAGCTGCAGAGCAGCCTGGCTCATGTCTCAGTTGAGGAACAAACGTTCTGGAGAATTTCTGGTGTGCTCCAGGAACTGAAGAGCATGTGTTGGATGCAAATGCAGAGTTACAGCTTCGGTCTGGAGGGGAAAAGAGGCGGATGCTGTTGTGCAGGGGGTGGCACGACAACAGCTGTTGCTCCAGCCCATCAGCAGGACCGAGCGTGCTGCCTGCACTGCCCTGTGTTCACTGGCCCACTCCGGTCTGTGGCCATCGAGCACAGCCGCCCTGGCACGGAGACCGGCCTGTGGGAAGATGGTCAGACTGGACAGGGAATCAGTCGTGAATGCCAGGGTGGTGTTGCTGGTTTGGGCTTGGTTTTGAGCACGTTGGATGTATTCGTAGGGTCTGCTGGTTGGATTCAGGAATGCGTGTTGGGCACCAGGGTGCTGTGTTTGAGGGATACATGTGGGGTTACTCCGTGGAACACCATCTCTGCTTGCAGTCAGGCTTTAGCACTCTTAAAAACTATTGGTCCTTAAAGTAATTGGATGAGCATTATTGCTCATGGCATGTCAGGAGCAAATTGTGACAATTCATTGTGCAAAAACCAAGTTATCCTGAAGTCTTTGAGCTTACCAACAAGGCAGCGGATGTGTTCTGGTTTGCTGAGCTTCTTATCCCTAATCTGTCTCCGTGAGTCTGAGCACTTTTTACTCAAAGTAATGCGTGTAACTTGTGTTGATTTTCAAAAATCCTGTGACACGCTGCTTCGGGGTCTTTATGTTCTTAACTGATCATGGGGTGAAAGCGAAAATGCTGCTATGACTCAGAAAACAGTAAAGAAATAAAAGAGGAGGAAAACAGTTTGTTTCTACCATGGCTGAGTGCTGCAGGGAAACCCCAGAAGGTCTGTGCTGGGGACACTGGTTGCTGTTGGTCTTACAGGGCAGGAAATAGGTCAAAATTTGCAGATGAGTCAAAATGACGTTCCTTAAGCAAAAGAAGAGTAGGTGGGTGGGATTGCATCAAGCTGGGTTGGTAGTGAAATAGATTTATTTTGGCATACACCAGAAGAAACACTGTGAGGGACTCATGCCCATTAAAGATTTTTCAGCTCTTCCTAATTGCTTAGGAATAGAGATCTGACATCACTGTGACGTCACAGCGAAAACATCTTGTTTAGCACTGAGGTGTTCAAAAAAAACCAGACAAACAAGTAGGTCAGAAAATACAGCTCAAGCAGTTGTGGAGAGGTCGCTGATGACAGAGGATACTGGATGGTCAAGCAGCAGCTGAACACCAACACAGAAAACCAAGAAGTAATGTGTATGGGGAAAAAAACCAGTAGCAGTATTTCCTGGGCAGTGAAGGTGTTGGACTGACTCCTGCTCAGGAACAAGGTTTGGGGCTTACTTCGATTCCAGTCCAAACCTGAAAAAAAAAAAAATAATAATTTTTGGAATTGTTAGGAAAGGAAAAAGTAACAAAATGGAAGACATAATCATTAATGTCTGTGTATAAATCTGCACCATACACACATCTTGAAGCCTGCGTGCAGTTTTGGTCTTTCAGACTTGAAAAATAATACTTGAAAAGTTGGTGGAGAAAACTAACAGGTGCTCGAAACTGGGAAACATCTTCCGTAAGAGGTGAGACTAAGCAGATGGGAACGCCCAAGCTTGGAAATGCTGCTGGAGGAGAAGGGTGGGGATTCAGAAAGCAGCAGGACAAATCCGAGGAAGAGGAGTGGTTTGCAGGCTTCCGAGTGAAGAGACCAGCTGCGACCCCGGGACTCGCTCCCCACCCCACAGCCGAGGTCAGGAGAGCGCGGCGGGGAGGCATTGCTGTGCTCTCGCCCCACTCATCTTTCCTCACCGTGTTCCCCTTACTGGGAAGGAATTGGGAAGGTCGCTGGGCAGTCAGGAGCACAACTGGCCTGACCCGCTGCGGCTGCCGCTGGGAGCTGGGGGTGAGGTGGACTTTTCCCTGAAGCCCAGAGCGAGGTTTCCAAGCCCTACAGGGAGCGGATTTCAAGGCATGGCCTTCTCCTTGGTGTCCCCTGTAGCTGCTGAGATGGCTCTGTGGTCAGGCACCTGGTCCTGGGCTCTGAACTCTGCATTCCATGATGGAGGGAGCCTGAGCACTTGACCGGAATGTCTGGAGAGCAGACTTTAGCCTCTTCAGAGGTCTGCATGGCAGAACCCCATGGGATACCATCCTGGAGAGAAGAAGTGCCCAAGAGAACTAGTTGATATTCCAGGACAAGCTCCTCCAAGGTGAGGAGCGACCTGTCCCGACGAGCAGGACATCAGGCAGGGGCAGCGGGAGGCCTGCGGGATGCACAGGGAGCTCCTCGCTGAACTCGGACACAAGAAGGAGGTATACAAGGGGTGGAAGCAGGGAGAAGTGACCCGGGAGGCACAGAGAGCCACTGCCCAGTCCTGCAGGGACGGGGTTAGGAAAGCCAAAACCCACCTGGAGTGGAATCTGTTGAGGGATGCGAAGGGAAAGGGGAAAGGATTCTGCCCGTGACATCAACAGCAAGGGGAGGACTAGAGAAAGCATGGGTCTGCTGCTGAACGGAGCAGGGACCCTGACGACAAAGGGCAAGGAGAAGGCCAAGGTACTAGATGCCTTCTTTGCCTCAGTCTTCACTGGTAAGACCAGCCTTCAGGGATCCTCGGCCCCTTGGAGCAGAGGGAAAGTCTGGAGCAAGTAGGACTTGCCCGGGGTAGAGGAGGATCAGGTTAGGGAACATTTAATCAAACGGGACATAGATGAGTCCATGGGGCCTGATGAGACACACGGGTGAGTGCTGAGGGAGATGGCTGATGGCTTTGCCAGCCCACTCTCCATCGTCTTTGAAAGGTCATAGTGGTCAGGAGAGGTTCCTGATGACTGGGAGAAAAAAAATGCCACTCCTGTCTTCAAGAAGGGCGAACAGAGTGTGGGGAGCTCCAGACTGGTCCGTCTCACCTTGACCTCTGGAAAGATGGTGCAGCATCTAACCCTGTAAAGCATCTCCAGACATGTGAAGGACAAGATGGTGACTGGGAGTAGCCAGCCTGGATTTGTGAAGGGGATGTCCTGCTCAGCCAAGCTGATGGCCTTGTTCAGTGAGGTGATGAGCTCGTTGGGTGAGGGGAGAGCAGCAGATGTCGTTTGTCTTGGCTTTGGTGAGAGTTTTGACGCTTTCTCACGTAAAGCTCTTGTAGATGAACAGACAAAGTATGGCTGTGTAGGTGGAGAGTGAGTTGGACTGAAAGCTGTCTGAATGGCCGGGCCCGGAGGGTCGTGGTCAGTGGCACAGTCCGGCTGGAGGGCAGTCATTAGTGCAGTACCCCAGTCCTGTTCAACGCCTTCGTTAGCATCCCGGGCACTGGGATGGAGTGCACCCTCAGCAAGTCTGCAGCCAGTGCAAAGCTGGGAGCAGTGACCGATGCACCAGGTGGGTGTGCTGCCATCTGGAGGGACTGGGGCAGACTGGAGGAACCTCCTGACCTTCAACTGAGGGAAACGAAAAGTCCTGCATCTGAGGAGTCTCCAACTGTGGAGACAGGAGAAACCCAACTGGCCGTGGTCCTGGGCACACTGCTTGAGCGAGAACGCTGGACTAGATGATCTGAAGAGTCCCCTTCCAACCTCACCAGTTGTGCAGATGTAGACTGATGCAGCTTTTAAGCCCTCTTGTTGAGCTGCATATCCACAGGAGTGGACCTGCTGTATGGACAACTGTTTCCAGAATTGCACATTGTGCTGCGTGCTCCCTGAACCCCTTGCCAGCTCAGACCCTTTCCTTCAGGCCAGCTTATTTTCCATGTAAGGCAAAACAAAAACTACTTAGATAAAGGTGGTCGCCCTGTGGTCTGTGGGTCGTGTGCTGCTGCAGAGGAGTCCATCTTGGCTCTGGCTTGTTCCTGTTTTCCCTCTAATCCAAGGGAAATCTCTTCCACTGCCATACATGTGCCACAGAAGAATTTGTCCGTATAGAGAGCCTGTGTCATGGAGGAGGGTGCTGGAAAGGATGGCGGGATGGAGTCGCCTCCCACAGGTGGATAAGCAGCCGTCCCAGCTGTCTTACGACTTGGTCTCCAGCGTCCCCCATGAAGGAGGGCAGCTGGGAGCAAAATGCGTGGGTTGTTCTGGTGAGGGAAGTTTTGCTCAGAGTGGCCCCGTTTCCCCAGAATCCAACCAGCAGAGGAGGGGGTGGCGGTCGCGTGCGTGTCTGTGCCTTTAGCTGCACCCGTAGCCAAGAGGGAGAAGGCATCTCTCCACCTTGGGGTCCTCCAGAGCTATGTGTCAGGAGGATGTAATGCCTATTCTGGACCAAATCGTCTCTATCTTCTTGCAGATCATAGTCCAGCTGGTCTTGGCGTTCGCAGGCAGTCGATGCATGCAAGGTCCTGATCAACTGGACTGCTCTGCCAAAGTCCCAGGCTGGGACGTGCTGGGGTCATGGTGACCACTGATGCTGGCTGTGAAGATGGGGTTTCGACAGATTTTGGTGGGTTGAGTTGAAACAGATTGAAGGGTTTTAGCTGCATCCCCATAGCACGGTGCGTAGTCCTGCAACAGAGCAGCTCGAGGACGGCCACTCTGGAGCACACGCAGGCCCTGCCGGCCAGTGTTGTGTGTTGCTCGGTGGCCAATGGCACGTGCTTCCTGCAGCTACGAGAACAGAATAAGCAACCCAAAATGTTGTTCCTGCCTGCAGCAGTTTTCTGTTCAGAGTCTTCCTGAGCCAGAGGCAATGTCTTTGTATTTAAGAGCCTTTAATGGGTCGTTACTCTGTTAATTTGCCCAATGACATGCAACTCGAGGGCTTTTCTTCTCTCTCCTGGGACGGAGAAGGAGCTAGGGTTGGCTTTGGAGGAGACGGAGAGACAGTGGTGGTGCTGAACAGTGGGGTGCTGTGTCTTCTGCTCCTGCTGTGTCAAAACACAGTGTGGTGGCAGGAAATGAGGAAGAAGCTTCTCAAAGCACGTAGATGTGCTTGTCGCTCCGAGTGCGGAGGTGACACAGCCTCACCCTTGGCTTAGGGAGAACCGGTGCAGGGTAGAACAAGTGGCCACCTTCGTTATGGCCCTGGAGACCACGCGCTGGCCGTGCCAAGGGCTGTGCAGCGCCTGGTGCCAGGGGTGGGCGACATCGGCAGCCACCCAACCAGCAAAACCCGCCCACGGCAGAGCGCTGGGTGGCTGCCGGAGCTTCTCTGCTCCGTTGGCCGGAGTTCGGAATATGGCTGTGGCTGAAGCACAGAGATGGTGTCGGTGACCAGGATTGCGGCACGGGACTGAGTGCCGGGGAGCAGAGCCGTGCGTGAGGGGTGCAGGGGTGCATTTTGTTAGCATTATGGGATGGAAGTGGAGTCTGGGCTCGATAACTGGCAGCGTGCAGGGGTGACATGGAGGTCAGGAGTGTGCTATGAGGGTTCAGATTGCGGTTTTAGGATCACCTTTATAAATAGAATAAGCAAAATGGATTTTTCCCGTTATTTAAAATACTACACACTGGGACCAGTAGATTCCGTGAGAGCAGAAATTAAGAGCTAAGGTGCTGCAAGATCAGCGCGGCAGCTCGGCTAATGCAATTTGCAGGAGAGTGCTTGTTCCATCATCTCTGACTTCACTGGAGGTCTCAAACGTGGGAGAAGATTAACATAATGACAATGTTTGAGGAGCAACTTAAAAGCGCTTGAGAAAATGACACACAAGTGACTGTAGATTTCAGGAGAAGCCTGTGAAATAGCTGCGGGTTTGAATGGAGGCCCTGGGCAGCGGCACAGGAACAGCGTCCCGGCGCAGAACTGCGGGTTTGGGTGGGACCTGTCATTTACTCTTGCTTGGCTTAATAAGTGAAAAGAAAGCTCCGGGTATATGGGGGGGTGTGTTTGGGAACAGGAGAAAATATTAGGCTGTACACTGAACAAAAGTATTTTCTTTTGTGGAATCAGCCTCCGGGGCAGCAACGTTTCCCAGTTGGAACTTCACTGGCACGTTGCCCATAACAGATGGGAGGGATGGGGTCTGCTCGGGGGGGCAGAGGCACGGGCACAGGCTCGGGCACAGGTTCCCACCCCTCCGTGACTGCCCCTTGAAGAACAGCTGCGGTTAAAGAAAGAAGAGAGCACGCGGCTGCTCCGGAGTCGAGGTGTGCCGGGGTGCACCCAAGGTCACCCGAGGCAATGAGAGCCTTCCTCAGAGCTCAGAGGATGAGGAGCGCAGGACAGGGCTCAGCAAACCTAATCTGGTCTGAAACAGGACAATAAGACAAGCAGGGAGAGAAATCTGAGCTTGTTCTTCTCAGAAAGAGGCAATCACGAGGGGAATTGACTTCTCTGATGAGCTATGTTAAGGGAAGAGATTGAAGTGATTCGAAATTAACTCTATAAAATTAAGAGCCCACATTCCGCATGGCACAGCTGGGTAGGAGAAGAATTGGGAGCAATAGACAATTTAGGGTTATTTTTTTTCTTATTATTATTCAATCACGGGGATTACTTGACCAGAGAGAGAGATTACGACCATGAGTGTTCACAAGCCATCTGGATGGGCCTCCCCGTACAACAGGGGAAACACATGAAGAAGCCTCTGAGCAGGGATTTCTGTGCCCTCAGGTGCTGTGACTGGCCAAAAATGTCCAGACACAGAATTATAGAACAATTCAGGTTGGAAGGGTCATCCGGAGGTCTCTAGCACAACCAGCCGCTCAGAGCAGGGCCAACTAGATCAGATTGCTTTGCGTGTCTCCAAGGCTGGGCGTCCCACAGCCCCCTTGGACCCATGTCCCAGTCTTTGTTTCCAGGGTGGAAAAGTTTTCTATATACGTCATTGTAATTTCTTGTGCTTCAGTCTGCATCTGTTGCCTCTTTGTGCCCCTGTGCCCCTCTAAGAATCTCCTTCTCTCTTCTGTGCAGCCCCCCCTGAGGCAGTGGCAGGTGGCAGTGGGGTGTCCACCACCTCTCCTCTAAGCTGAGAAAGCCCCATGCTCCCAACCTCCTTTTGTACCCTCCAGCCCCCCATCTAAGCACCTCGAAGTCGTTGGGACCGCACCAGTGACTTACTATTTCTCCTGTCTCGTAATGTGCAGGAGAGCGGTACCCGTGTTTGCCCCGCGTGGATGGGCTTCAGTGGCTGCCATTGCCTCCCCTGGGTCCTGTGCAGGGATTGTCCCTCTTGGCAGGGTGGTCATAGCTCGTAATCCCCCATCAGCGCCAGCACCTTTGCCTGCTGGTGTGGTGTAACCCCGGCCGACAGCTGAGCACAGCCACCCGCTCACTCCCCCCAGTGGGATGGGGGGAAAAGAATTGGAAGGGTAACCTGAGAAAACCCATGGGTTGGAGATAAGAACAGTTTAATAATAGAAATAAAATAATGTAATAATTGTAATAGTTTGTAATGAAAAGGAAAATAACAAAGAGAAATAAAACCCAGGAAAGATGAGTGATGCAAGTGAAAACAGGTGCTCACCACCAACTGACCGATGCCCAGCTGGTCCCTGAGCAGCGGCCCCCTGCCAGCCTTCCCCAGCTCTGTATGCTGAGCATGACGTCATATGGTCTGGGATGTCCCTCGGGTCAGTCGGGGTCAGCTGTCCCGCTGTGCCCCCTCCCAGCTCCTTGTGCACCCCCAGTCTCTCGCTGGTGGGTGGGGTGAGGAGCAGAGAAGCCCCTGGTGCTGTGTGAGCCCTGCCCAGCGGTGATGGACACAGCCCTGGGTGACCAGCACTGCTTCCAGCACAGATCCAAACCAGCCCCACACCAGCTACTACGACAAAAATTAACTCTACCGCAGCCAAAACTGGCGCGTCTGCGTCAGGCACTGGGACCCCGTCCCCTGAGCACCTTGATAGGACAGGGGCAATGGCTTTGAGCTGAAAGAGAATACGTTTCCATTAGGTCTAAGGAAGAAATTCTTCCTTCTGAGGGTGCTGAGGCACTGGCACAGGTTGCCCAGAGAAGCTGTGGCTGCCCCATCCCTGGAAGTGTTCCAGGCCAGGTTGGATGAGGCTTTGAGCAACCTGGTGTAGTGGAGGGTGTCCCTGCCCATGGCAGGGGGTTGGAACTGGATGATCTTTGAGGTCCCTTCCAACCCAAACCCTTCTGTGATTCTGCTCTGCACCTTGGCCCCCTGAGGCTGACCGGAGCCGTGCGGGTGCCGGGGACGGATGAGCAGAGGGCTGGTTCCCGACCTTCAAGCCTGGACCAAGTGGAAGGAGTCGCTCTGAATTAGCTCGGGCTGTTCGGTGGCTGTGCGCGCTGAGCCAACCTCCTTTGGTCTTTTTCCCGTTCTGCAGCTTATTTATTGGCCGTTCTGCCTCGTCAGTCCCGGTGCGCTCTTCCTTCAGGGTTGGCATTAAATCGTGCCCAGCAGGTGGAACCCTCCCCGGTTCCTGCTCCTGCCAGGTCTGAGCCGGGCGGCGAGCGGCAGGCGGGGCGGCGGGGATGGCATCGGCGTGTTCTGGCGTTCCGTCTGGCTGCGGCTCGCTGGGGAGCGGGAGATGAGCCGCGGTGGAGGCAGCGCTCAGCGCGGAGGGGGCCGGGGAAATGGCCTCGTGGGGCCGGGCATCGGAAATACCCCGCGGAAGGGGTTCCGTGCTTAGAAGCGGGGAGGAGGAGTGAATCTTTGACAAATGCATTGTCGTCCGGTGGGACGGCAGCAGCTGCCCCGGAGAGGTCCCTGCTCTTGGCGTGTCACCGGCAGCGCGGTTTGCAGCGGCGAGCCCACCGCGCGGGAGTAGGCGATGCGCGCTGGGCTGGCGCAGCCGTCATTGCCATGGCAACAGGAGTGCAGAGGGAGAGAATGAGATCTCTTCTTGAAAAGCCTTCTGCATAATCCCACCTGTCACGTTAACGTGCCTCCAAAGTACTCTTCTAAGATCTTTTGGTGAACAGCGTCTTTTGAGACCACTTCCCTCTTCCGCAGAGGTTTCAGGAACGAAGTGAGCAGCCCCCGAGCCCGTGCCGCCCCGCGGCTGTCCTCGTGCCCGGGTGCTGGGCCGGATGGCTCAGCCTCCTCTGCAATTCAGCATTTTGGAATTGGTGGGAAGCATGAGGCAAGAAACAGGACCAGGTAATGACATCATGAACTGCTTGAGGCGGCGTGCCGCCGGCTGGCATGAGCCCTGCGGAGCGGTGCCCGAGCTGAGCAGCTCCAGCCTTCGGAGCTGCTTACGAGTGATGGAAGGGGCGTTGGAAAGGGAGCCGTTGACTAAGCCTCAGTCATCCTCTTCTTCAAAGAAACGTTCAGGACAACTGGTTAGCAGTTTGAAAAGCAGATCCTGGGAAACCGTGTGAACAATCTGACCAGAAACTGCCAGGCGCAGAAAAGTTAGTGGGGTTTTCCGTTAGTTTTTCCATTCTTTTTGCAGCCAAGTGCCCAACGTCACTGCCGCGAACGTCGCTGCAGGTGGAACGCTGGAGCGCAGGGCGTACGGCGGGGTGGTGGGAGGGACGGCGCCCACCGCCCGCGGTGTCGTCAGGGACTTGGTCACAGGAGTCCTGTTTTCTGCAGTGTGTTTGCAATAGGTTTTGGTCAGGTAATGGACAAATACAACCAGAACTTGAAAGAGGTGACAACTGGTAGAGGTGTTGGTCACTGAACAGCTCGTCTGTCTGAGACTCAGTCCTGCTGTCTCTCGGGTCTTGCACATGCCTGCTCAGCGGTGGATTGCTGTACGGCGTTCCACTCCGAGAGGTTTTGGAGTCGGGTGGGTAGTGCTCGGCAAGCAGCAGCTGGTGACATGTACAGGATCGTAGAATACCAGGTCAGAAGGGACCTCAGGGATCATCTAACCCGGTGTCCTATGATGCTATATTAGGAAGTAGGAAAGAAATAGAAAGTCTACTAAGAATAGCGTTATACTTCTATGTAAATCCACGGTTTGGTAGTCTCTTTACTTGCAGTTGTAGTTTATCCATCTGAGTAAGAAGAACTGGAGAAAGTTCAGAGGCAGCCAACAAGGTTGACCCAAAGCATGGACCACTTTTCATTTAGAAGAGATTAAATAGACTGGAACTCTTCAGCTCAGGGAAGAGGTGCCCGAGGAAGATTTGCCAGAGTTTTATGAAACCATGAGTAGGCAAGGAGAAGGTGAATATGGAACAATAGTGATTTCTCAGTACAAAGGAATGAGGTGGCACTCTGTGGAATTAGCAAGCAGCAAGATTAAAATAAAACAAAGTACTTTGTCACACTGCAGGTGATTAAATTGTAGAATTTATTCCTAGTGCATGTTGTAGAGGCCAAAAATATAAATGGATTCGAACTGGGAGTACGAAATTACTGAAGAGTAAATTTGTGACCAAGAAACACTGTCAGCTGTTCAGGGACTTGAGATGAGGGATGCGGTTACTGGCTTTCCGAAGCGGGGACGGTGTCACATGGGTGGAACACTGGTCTTTTCTTCTGTTCCTTATACTCTTCCCTTTGCTGTTTGTTGCTGACTGTTACTCACGAAACGCTGCTGGTGTCACCAAACCCCCACAGTCTTCTGCAGTACCTCGTCCTTGTGTTCTGGTTTATGAAGGACATCAGGTGGAAGGAATCGGCCTCCCTCTGTGCTTCAACATTGAGTGCAACCGAACACTCAAGACTAACTTCAAGAAAAACAACAGCAACCACAAAGTCACAGAATCTGTAGACCCCGAAGAGGGTTTGCTCTTATTCCTTCATGCTTGCTGGAAAACAAGTTAGACCATGTTGAAGCTTTTTCATTTCTTCTCAGCCAGCTTTAGAGATGAAAGACTGACTTGGGTCTTTGAATGTTTTACAGTCATTAAACTTAGCTGATTTTCTTCCATGGTGCAGTTCTTTGGTTGGTCCTTGAAAACTTTATTTTCCTACCAACCATTTGGTGTCTTTGATGGCATGGATGTTTTCTCTGATGCTGCACTTTGTGTAATGGTTTTCTCCCATCTACTGAATGGGGGAGAGGAGAGGTTTTTGTCATCTGTCGTTAGGGGAGAAATTAATCTTGTGTGACTTCAGACAAGTCAGCAGCTGTCTACCTGACCTTGTCATCAAGGTCTCTTTATAGTATAGAGTAGCGAAAGGGGACTTGCAGGGTGCAATTAATTTCCATCTAAAATGATCATTTAAGTCAGATGAATCATGACCTTGTCGTGCACCTTTTGCTCCGTAGGTGATGAGGGAGCCACGGGAGTACTAGCGCACGCAGGGACGTGTGCACCATCACTGTCAACACTTAGGCAAGAGGCAACCTACTCTAGGTATTGGCAACAAAAAGCTCTTCGTTTAAGTACCCAGTTGAAGCCGGTGGTTTGATGCAGAAAAATAGGGTCTTTGCAGTGAAATTTATCTGACATCAGATACATTCACCAACATGACACAACTCATCCTCTACCATCAGTATGTTTCCCGCCGTCGCACCAAGACTTGCTACTGCTGTGGTCCCTCCCCCCGTGTTGTGCCCCAGTGCTGCGAGCGTCTTCAGTGTCGTTGTTGTTTGCTGACTTGGGGCCTGATGGAGCAGAAGAGAAGCCCACAGCCCCTCTGTCAGCTGCAGCTCCCCAAAGTGTTACAGCACCGGGGCAGCGTCATCCCCCCCGCTTTTCTGGGCAAGAATACTCGCTTGATGAGGGACAGAATGCCCTTCTTGCAAATGCCCTCGGTGAGTCACTGCAAGTACTGCAAATTTGTAAGCAGGATGAGAATTCAAAATCATCTTGATGGATAGGAACTATTGTTTGGAAACGCTTAGATGCAATTCAGTAAGGAAACGCACATCACCACAGTTGCAGAGAAGTCATCAGCTGCGCAAGTGCAGGAGAGAGAAGAATGGAGAAAAGGTTCGGAAGTTGTAGTGAATCCTAAGCTGAATGTCAATTAGCAGTATCAAAATGTTGTAAAAACTAAAGGAAATGGGATACTCAAACAGCAGTTGAGCAAACGCTCTCCTTGGCTTGGCACTGGTGCAGCATAGGCTGAGGTGCTGTGCTGGGTGAGCGCACGGTGACGATCCTCAAAGGTGTAACTGGAACTGCAGAGGTGGGAACGGACTCTGCGCCGTGCCGGTTGGAACAGGGCAAGAGGCAATCGGCCACGATCACAGCAACCAGAACTTTAGCTAGGCAGTAGGAGAAAATGTTCGTTCTAAGGGTAGCCCAGCATTAGAAAAGATGGTCCAGGTAGATCCTTAAAGGTCTCTCGTTGGAAATTAACGTTTTAGACAAACATCTGTTAGGAGCGCGTTGGTATAATCGATCCTGCGCTGGGGGAGCCTTCCTAAGGTCACTTGTGATGTTCATTTAGCTCCTGTGCTCAATGTCTGCAGTCCTGCGTCACGTATCCGCCCCTGGGTGGGGGCCTCAGGCCGCGCGCGTGGCCGCAAGCCACGGTGGCTGCTCTTCGAGTGGCACGAGGAAAGGGAAACAAAAGTACTTTTTGTAAGTTAATTGTCCTTATTTCCAGAAAGCCATTAAAAACGGATATTGCAGGAGACCGTTGTACTTCTCTGAGCTGCATCACTGTCTGCAGAAGCTAGAATTATGAAAAATACTGTAGATTCTTACAATATCTTCTTAGTGAATTTTGGTGGAATTTTCTTTTGATTAGAGTCTGCTGGTTCTTGTTCTTCCAGGCAGAAGATAATCAGATCATTACAAACAAATGAAATTAAAAAACAGTGTCAAATGTTCTTTCCTGTAGCACTTCTTCAGCTCACAGTAGTTCGATTAAATCGGTAAGAATTACCAAAAACATCTTCTGTTTTGATAAAACGTGAGTGAGGAGGGGCAATTACATTTGATTTTACTTCCTGTGTGTAACAGCCCATTAAATTTTACCTGGATACTGTATTTGATTACAAAGACTTTTGGTGGACCAAAACATTGGTGCATTCACAAGACTAAACTGTTCTTTGGCCCCAAAGCCCTTCTGCAGTTGGGGGATTGATCAGATGCACTTTCCCAGCAGAGGATCAGCATCACAGGGTGCAAAGGAAGTGAAAACTCCTGGGTTTTTTACCGGTCTAATTTGGGAGATTATTTCTTCCCCTCTTCGAATGAAGTAATTGGTTGACTCGGAGCATGCAAGCATCCTTGTACAACCTCAGAGAACTGGCTCATCCCATCTGTTGTCATTCATCCTGTTCTGGCCAGTTTTTGTGTTTTCCCCTTTTCCTGAAGCACCATCCCCAAAAGGAGGGAGCGGAAGGGAGAAAGTGGAGGGGGGATGAGTGTTACAGATTCCGAGATCAGAAGCGATCGCAGCTTCCAAACAACCTAGTCCTCTCCCATACAGAATTTGGAGAAGCAAGAGTCCACCACATTCGATGTTTAGTTGCCCTCTCTAGTGGGAATTCTGCCTTATTTCAAGGCTCTTGACTCACGTCTTGAAATTTGCTCTTTTCTTTCAGCGTTGTTTGAAAATTCTAAAATATTGGAAGTGTTTGCTTTCAGGATGTACCATGATCTAGATGCCCTGTGACCCTCTCTGTGATAGGAATGCATCGAGCTGAATTTCACGCTGTAAGACTTCTTTTCCTACACTCTTTTCATTGCCTTGTGTGGTCTCTTTGGCATCATTCTTGAAGACACCAGCTGGACTGTTCTGGTAAAGGAACGTTTTCTGTTTCCACTGGATCATTTTTCTGAGTCCAGGGAGTGCCTTTCTTCGCTTGGTTGCAGTGAGAGCTGATGGTGTGGCAGTATGTGCTCACAACTCAACAATGTCTCTTATCCTGAAAACAGAACCTGGATTTTTGATACTTTGCATTTACCTGTATTCAAAACTTTTCTTGTCCCAAGAGTCTAATGCCGCAGTCCGGATCGCTCTGACGAGCACTTCTCTGCTACGGCAGTGTTCTTTGTGTCCTCTTCAAGCTTCGAGCACAAAGATCTGGTGTTTCTAAATCAGGGATTTACGGTGTTACTCACAGACTGGATATGGCTTATTACAAGAGTCTGTCCAATTTCTCAAATTATGTGGGGTGTTTCCTGATACCTGTGTGTGTGGTCAGCCCTGGGACCGCAGTGAAGTGAGACACGACTCTGATGGTGCAAAGGTTGGACAGCTCTGGTGTAGACCACCGACTGCAATGCGAAGTGGGGCCGGTCCTTATGGGGCTAACGGGAGGCAGCTGCCCCGCGCTGGCCGCGGGCTCTTGGTCGCGTTTCTTGGCCTATGGGTGAGCGCCCTTTTAGTACGCGAACGTTTCCTACTCGAAGGTTGCAGTGCGTGGAGTTAATTCGTGTGTGGTGGCACCAAACTCTTGAGCCACAGTACATGATCTCCTGTGTTTGCAGTCGTTGGTTCTGTTGGGATCTTGACAAGAGGCTTAACGGGATCCACCTCACGTTAACCACACCGATGAGATTTCCTATTCGGTCTTCCCAATAAAGCATTCTGTTCATTTACTTAGCATTGGAGTCAGGCTGATAGTTGGGAGTTCTTGTGTCATTCTTGGCAGTCCTTCCAGGGCCTGGAATTTCCCGGGCTTCTGGCATTTCTTAAATACTGACATTAGTTACTGAGATAGCGCCTTGGCTGGTTTGTCTAAAGCTCTTCAGTGTAAAGCGTTCCAGCTTCTGGATTTGAAAATGTTTTATTTTAACAGGCGCTGCCTCACGCTCTCCGTAGAGGTGACAGGTTTTCCATTCCACCCACATCTTCTAGTCGATGGCGACAGTGCCCTTCTCCCTTCCAAATTCAGCACCAGAGTACCTACTGGATGTTTCTGTCTTTCCTACATTACAGTTCCCATTTCCTCACCCCCCTCAGTGCTGAGCCATGCTTACCCCATAGGCAATCTGTTCTTGCAATGACGATGCTGGAGGAGCTATGGAGAATATAAGTTGAAACAGTGGTTGGTGTATACTACAGATTGTAAATGCTCTTGAAGGAGTAAGATGCTTCAAGACAAACAGTGAATCTTGACTCTCAGCAAGTGAACAAAACACATTTTGCCCCACGTAACCTGTGCAGGTTCCTCTCACCAGAGAGCTTTGAGCCGGGGTCGTTTCGGCAGCACTCACGTTAACTTCCCAGCCAAAGCAGGATCTGCAGCATCCCTTGTACTCGGTTAAAATGAGAGGTTTCTACTACAGGTTTGTTGACTCGTTTGTTTTTAGCTGTCCTTGAGCAAATGCTTGCCAAGATCTTTATGCCAGTGGTGTCCTGAAAATCAAACGCAGCACGTGCTCTTGGTTTGCGGTGGCATTTTCTCTCGGATTGCGTGCCTGGAGTTCAGCTGCCTGTAACTCTTCCAGCAAAGCAGCTCGTGACTTGTGCTAAGATGACAGAGAAGGGTAATTCAGACCCTTGTGATGCATCTGCTAGAAACATGCTTTGTAAGAACAAGGGCTGAAAATGGGATGCAAATCATCTAGTCAGAACAGAGTTGCTGTGGTCGCCGTTTTGCTGCTCGCTTACCCCTGCGAGCTTGGTGTGATGGCGACACGGGGGCCGTGTGGGGCCAGGGAGGTGCCCCCCGCACCCGTGGGCCACGTCAGGCTCCAGCGGCCAGAGTCTGCTGGCCGGGGACGGATGCCGTCCCTTTGGCCGTGGCACGAACGCCTTTAGCAGTGAGGTGGAGTCCCCTCTGTGGGGCGGCCCGTCGGCATGGGGCAGACGTGCCTCCGGGCAGGACCGACAGCGGAAACGTGCAGCCCGGTCCTGACAGGCCGCTGTCCTCGGTGCAGACAAGCTGATGAAGAGCCACCTTCCTCGAGGGAAGGGTTTGGGATACTCGTGAATGGGGCTGTTGCAGCGAGTGCCCGGTGCTGCTCTCTGGACCTTGTGCCGCTGTTGGCCACGGGTGCCAGAGGTGGGTGCTGCTGTGTCCTCCTGGAGGGCACGGGGCGAGCACGAGCAGTGCCAGGACACGTCGGGGCAGAGGTCTGCGGCCACCTGGACAGGAGCAGATCCCATCAGTGCTGAGGCCTCTTATGCCACAGGTGGAGGTTTCAGCGTAAGCTGTGGAGGCTGCTGGCGGGGCTGGAGCTGGGCACTGCTGTGTCCTGGCTCCCTGGCGTGCCCCCTCCTCACCCCACTGGTCACGGGGGCCCTGGCCAGGTCAGGAGCTCCGGCCAAAGGCCATGACCTGCTCAGGGTGTAGGTACTCCAGCAGTTCAGGCAGCAGGAGTAAAGAGCCTTTGGTTCGTGATTTGAATTTAATCCAGTTAGTGCAACATTTAATATGCTGACATCAGTTATGGAGATTTGAAAGTAACATCTTGGCCCATCTTCTGTAGGAGATGCTGAGGAAGAGAAGATTCGTTCCAGAGGAGTGATTAGAGCTGGTTCTGGGACTTCACATAAAGGCCAAGGAGGGTTTCCACAGGGTGAGGGAAAATTCAATCACCAAATGGGAAACTGGATGTTTCAGTCAGAGATGTCATTTGATAATGGGTCCTGCTGGTATGCTGGAAGAGCCGTTTTAATCCTCGTGAGATTAAATATCTTGCTTTCTCCAGTGGGTTTTGTAGATCTTGTGGAAAGAGAAGGTTGAACCTCAGATCTTGGAGGCAGATGACCTGAGGAATCATAGAATGGTTTAGGTTAGAAAAGACCCTTAAGATCAACAAACCCAACCATTAACCCAACACTGCCAACTCCACCACTACACCCTGTCCCTCAGCACCACATCTACACATCTTTTAAATCCCTCCAGGGACAGCGACTCAACCCCTTCCCTGGGCAGCCTGTTCCAAGGCTTGACAACCCTTTCGGTGAAGAAATTTTTCCTCACATCCAATCTAAACCTCCTCTGGCACAACTTGAAGCCATTTCCTCTCATCCTGTCACTTGTTACTTGGGAGAAGAGCCCGACCCCCCTCGCCACAACCTCCTCCCAGGCAGCTGCAGAGCAATGGGGTCTCCCCTGAGCCCCCTTCTCTCCAGGCTGAACACCCCCAGTTCCCTCAGCTGCTCCCCATCACACGTGTGCTCCAGACCCTTCACCAGCTCCACTGCCCTTCTCTGGACACGCTCCAGCACCTCCATGTCCTTCTTGTCGCGAGGGGCCCAAACCTGAACGCAGGATTCCAGGTGTGGCCTCACCAGTGCCGAGTACAAACGAGGTGCTGCTGCGTTCCTGACTGCGCGCGAGTGTCCAGCTGCTGCCATGACCCCGGTGGTGGACAAAGCTTCACCTTGCAGACGAGGGCAGCAGTAAGTGCGTGGCAGTAACCTGCAGCGTTAGCGGTCTCAAGAGAAGCGTCTGGGTTGCATGTGAGTCAGGTTGGCTCTAGGTGGGCGTGAGATGCACCAGCTGCCCATTGGAGAGGTTTCTCCGGGAGCAGCAGTGCGTACAGCCGGCGGCACTGCCTCGGGAGGGGCAGATCCCGGCGCGTTGGAAAAGGCACCGAAACAGCGCCGAGCGCAGACCGTGGGTAGGGAAATGGCAGAGAGCGGCAGCAGCTGCGGCGCGTTGTGTTGCTACACGTGAGCATGGCTTGAGCAAGCAAAATCCAGTGTCTTAAAACTTCCTCTCCACCCATCTTTCGTTCTCTGGGACTGCACTTGTCCGACGTTCCCATCTGTAAATAACGAGCGAGGTCTGTCAGTAGCAGGCCTGAATGCTGATTATCCCCCAGTGTAATTATCAGCTTCTTAACTGATGCTACAGGGGAAGAAAGCCTTTACTGGGCCCTGCAGTCCCCTCTGCCGGGCTCCTGAAGGGCATCTCTAACGGCCTCGTTAAGGCGTCTGTCCCTGCTGCCCTCCGGCCGGGCACGCGTCGCCTCCGGCTGCCGTTGGCGTGGCACGGAGCCCCAGCCGGACCTTCTCGGCTGGGCAGAGCCGCTGCAGCCGCTCGCCCTCCTGCCGAGCGCGGGGTCTCGGCGTCCTCAGCCGAGGGAGCATGGTGCTGCCCATATGGCAGCTGCATATATTTGCATGTATGAATACTAACGGTCATGTGCACAGCAGGAACATCACACTTAACAAATCACAGTAGGTTTTATAATTACCTCGCGTGGGTGTAAATTACTACTGGAGCCGCAGGGCAGAGGAGAATCAAACCATCAGCCCGTCCCTCTCCCTCCGAACGCTGGCTGCGGCGCTGCCTTCGGAGCAGTCGAGGGGCTGGACGCTGCTGCTGCCGCTCGTGCCTGTTTGGGGAGGGTGGTTTTCCTGTCATGTGTGTTGCGTTGGGAACGCCAATTAACTTTCAGGCTGGTGATTACTTGGATCACTTATCTCTTTTTTAAAAAAATAGTTTTCTGTTTGCTTTCCTTAAGTCTCTGCTACGTTTATGTTCTTTCCTGTCTCTTCAGGAATAGTTGTCGGGGTTTCTGTACATTTGCTGCGTCATGAAAGTTCCCGCGCTGCAAGTAGTAATTATCAAAGTATTTCCGTTCCTACTACTGCCTTGGAGTTTTTCACGATGTGGTCTTCATATACAAACACTTTACAAATACTTTTTCACTTCCTCACTGTTTAAGCTGATACTAACAAATACGTAGCGTAAGAAGTCAAAAGCTTTGCATCGCTAAGAAACGTGATCTTTTTCCTATTTCACCATCCCCTGGTGTTGAGAGAAGCCTCTGGCGTGTGGCTCCTGTGCGGTGAGAATTCGGATGAGAATAAGGTGGAAGATGGGGGCACCGAGGCCGTGGTGGTGGTTGGTGGCTGCAGAGCTGCCGGTGGCGGCTGTGCCGCGGTGTCTGCTGCCTCCACAGGGGATCTGATCGCTTCCCTCTCCTTCATTCAGCCGCGGAAACGCGAGGTTTCCGATCCATGTGTTCCTCTGCTTCCTCGAGTACCAATTGTGCCTGAAAGCTACTTTCCACGTGGGGTTTTTCAGCAGATCGTTGCTTTCTCCGGTACGACCCTCACCGCGGCGTTACGTGCCTATGTCATGGTGTCATGGTCACAGTGGCCCTTTCGTTGTTCGAAGGCTCCCTGCAAGCGGAACGCGGTGGCAAACAGCTTAGCGGCGAGCAGAGCCGAGCCGAGCACGTTACGTGTGCGCCGCGTCAGTTTTCAGTTCAGACCATCCATGGTGAATGAGGCTCTCCGAAAGAAGAGCGTGAACTCTTCCGTAGTAGAACCCTGCGGAGGGTTTTGGCTGGGAGGCCTCGGGATGCGGGGGGGACCTGGCGCCCCGAGGAGCCAGCCCTTGGCTGGGGAAGTGACCCCGCTTGCTTGTGGGGCTGGCCGTGCTTTGCTGCAGTCATGGTCTTCTTTGGAGACAGGTCCAAGGTGGCCTGTGGCAGTAGTACATGTCATTTCTAGGTGCTTTTTTATGGGTGGGAGAACACTCAGGGCTCTAGACAACCAACGTGTGTTATTATCAGTATGAAATTAAAAGGAATAAATACGTTTCTGGAAGAGGTTCCTAAAAGAGAGAGCTGGGCTTCGTCCGCAGTCGGTTTTACGCGTGTGACAGCGGCGAGGGAGGACGGGGAGGTGATGGATCACTGCGAGAGTTCAGCGGCGTGCGGAAAAGGGGCTCGTGCCATTCGGTGGCGGGCTCACGGTGACTCACGTCTCCGTGGCTCTGCCCGTGAGTCTGGGAGGTTACTTTGCGCATCTGGCTGGACCTGGAGCAAAGGAGCACTCGTGTTGGATGTTAGCAGTGTTGGGCTGTGCAAACAGAATTTTGCCAAGGCTGCTTCTGGCCGTGCTGGTGGAATCGATGTCTCTGTCACTAATGTCAACAGAAGTGGCTGATAAACTCAGGAGGCGGCTTAGGGAATTAATTGTTTTTCACATAATGTCTTTGCTGGTTGGAAACCCACTGTAAGCACTGAATGTTAAATTACCAGCGTAGAAGGTAGAAAAAAGAGGTTTGGGTTCTGGGTGTTCGTGTTCTAAACAGAGATGACAAAATACGTTGTGAGAGCCAGAGTGTGTTAATGTAAAGTTATTCCTAATTACAGTAAAAAGGTAATGATAATTATTACAGAGGAAACGTGTCAGACTCAGGGGAAACAGCTGTTGTATTAGAACAAGAATCGGGCAAATTACTGAATATCGTGAGTACGACACGAAACGTGAGCCCGGGAGGCAAATACAGTGATGGAGGCTGCGGTGTGGGGATGGCCCCAGAGGATATTCCAGCGGCCTCTCCCTGTCACAGAGCGCTCCGGCGTGGTTTTGCCAAGTGGACCATCCAGTGTGGTGAGTTACGTTATTCCCATCTGACGAGTGAGTCTGTGAAACGCTCTCGGCCTGGTGCTGCCCCCTGAGACGCGCCGGGAAGCCGGGGTGGGTCTGCGGGAGCTGTCGGCGTCACGCTCAGCCCAGCCCGTGCCAGTGCCGGTGCTGGTGCGAGCGGTGAAGGTTTGGTGGGGACTCTGGGCAGCCCCAGCCACGCGGTCCCGCCGCTCCTGGCAGAGGTCGGAGGCGTTGCAGCTCCTGCCTGCTCTGATCCATGAGAAAGCCATTCAGCCAGACAACTGAAGGCAGAAAACATCATCTGGGTTTTTTCTCGTTCTGAAGGTGCGAAGTCATTTGTTAAAGAGCCAGGAGCTGTCAGTTAGGAGCGTAAAGGATGTGTTGATCAATAGTGACTACACGGCTTACGCTGGGTCTGGAGCAGCAGCAGTCGTGGCGCGCACCTGACATGGACGTGCCAGCGTGCTGAGGGTCTGTCTTGTTGCAAACATCATGGAAAGGGTCAGGGCGTGCATGTGTGCAGTCAGGGCACAGCCTCACCTCGGACCAGCAGCTGCTGGTGATGGTGGGAGTGCTGATGGTTTGAGCTGAAACACGAACATTTTATATTCTGACACGTACAAAGCTGCTTCAGGGTGGGCACAGCCGTTCGTGGCATCACCAAGGAGTTGTAAAGGTCCTCTCTGACTCATCTCGTGAACCAGCCGATGGCAAGAGTCTGCCGGCACTAGAAGTCATCCCTGTGGATTGCCAGAACAGCAAGGGAGCAGCTGCAGCGTTAGATGCTGCAGACGTGACATCTGTACTCTTGGCAAAATTAAATAATTGCTACTGAGCTCTTGGAGAATTAGGACTAAATTGGTCAAGTCTGAAGTTGCAGCAGTACACCTGGTAAAATGAAACAACTTGTAAATCAGCAAGGGGAAAGTGATGTCTCACTGAGCACCACATCCACTGACGGAGACTCTTGAAAATCAGTTCCAACACACGACCCTCAAACAAGTTCCTGCATCAGCTGATGACCTTCTGGTGTGTGCTTGTGGTCCTCAGAGCAAGACCCTCTGAGCTCCTGTGCTCATGCACTGATATTTCAGCAGAAGCGAGCAACTGGGGTACCCAGCAGTGGCGTGAGAGCCAGGCTCCCCTTCGGCAGGTGCCACATGTGGGACCGCTCAGCAGTTGGACACCAGTGCACAGGTTCAGCAAAAATGTTTTCTCATTGCGTTCACTGCTCCATTTAGGGGACACGAGCTTCTTTTCTGACTGCTTTGGATATCCTGTGAATCTAAGGTCTTTCAGAAGACAGTTCCTGGTGATTTTGGGACCTACCTTTGAGCTTCATGAGGTCTCTCCCAACCCAAGCCATTCTATGATTCGATGATGTCGGAATGTAATGCAGCTGTCACAAGGAGACACATTTAGTGCAAACCAGTGTGAGCTGAAGAAATAGTGCCTGTATGGTGGGCCCCATAAGCATCAGTACTGTTAAGTAACTCAAAGAGAAAGGCTGGAGACTGTCTGCAGAGTGCAGCAGCTTCCAGTATGAGAGGACTGAAGCGTTGCCTAAGGATGATCAGCTCATCAGATAAGCATGTGTCAAGAAAACCTGACATCTGGTGACCTCAGGTGAGTCACTGCCCTCCAGCACTGAGTACTTCATCAGAGTGAGTGTGACCAACTCCACGGGTGGAGCTGGTCGGCATGGCCAGTGCCACCGCCTGTGACAGGTGCCAGGGTCAGTGCCAGGAGGAGGACGAGTGTCACCAACTCCACGGATGGAGCTGGTCGGCATCACCAGTGTCACCACCTGTGACAGGTGCCGGGGTCAGCACCAGGAGGATGAGTGTGATCAACTCCACGGATGGAGCTGGTCGGCATCACCAGTGTCACCGCCTGTGACAGGTGCCGGGGTCAGCACCAGGAGGACGGGACTGCCAGACATGGGGTGAGTCCTGGTGTGGAGGTTTCCTAAGAGAAATACGAGGGGTGGTATGATTTGAATATCAATGGAAACGTCTGTGTGAGAAAGCACCAAGCCAGTAGCCAAGGATCAAAGGCACGGCGTGCACCGATAACCCCAAACGCGCGGCAGCAAAGCCGATCGGCGCCGTAGGCTGTGGCTGACCCGCGCTGCCCACGGCGCGGATGCGGCGTTCGACAGACGTCCTGTGTGCTGGTAATGCCGCCGCGCAGTGACGCGTCGGCAGGGCACCCATGCTCTGGTAACAGGAGGATGGTGACGAGGTCACCGCACGCTGCATGTGCCGTTCCTCATCCTTTCGATCTGTGGGAAGACAGACAGTGGTCACCACGTGCCCCGAGTGACAAGGAAAAGGTGTTTGTCAGCAGCCTTGCTAGGATTGAAGAGGACGAAGCAAGAGAGACTCAGGACGAGGATCACATCATAATTGTTGGTTCCTACAGGGTCTGAAAGATCTGCCCGACGTATCATTTGGTTTTGCTGGCTGGGGAAACCAGGAGACACAGTGAGAACTTGAGGGCCACTGACCTTGTGCTCTCGTACAAGTGACCTCCATGGGAGTATTGGGTTGCTCATGCTTTGGCAGCTCTGAGTGCGTGGTTATGGGAATGTTGAGTGGAGAGTGTCAGCTTCCCAGGAGAAGTTAAATACAGTCCAAATCACCTTCTTCAGGAAGGTCTTGGCGCTGAGTTTCCTTGATTTAATTCTTACAATGATGACGCAGCAATGACCAAAATGGACAAAAGCTGGTGGCTGAGGATGGGCTGTCAGTGAAGGGTTGTGCTCCAACCATTCTTCAGCTACTGAGGCTCATGCCTCCTATCAGGTATGGTTAAACCTTGGCTCTTTCTAAGCTTTTGATCTTTCATTCTACAGGTGAGGGTTTTTTTTCTGATGTTGCAGGTTAAGGCCTGAACAGGGCTATCAACGTGAATCACTTCAAACACTCCGCGTGCCAGAGCACGGAGCAGGGTGGCCAGTCGGGTCACCGATGGTCCCGACGTGCCAAGGACAGCCAGCCTTCAGGGCTGTCAGAGGGGCTGTTCCTGCGGTCATCGTCAGAGCAACCAGCGAGCGCGGTGAGCAACCGCGGCTGTGCCAGGGTTGGGATGTGCCCACTGTACAGCCCGCTGCTCCTGCGGTTGGGATGTCCCCGCTGCTCCTGCGCTTCCCACCAGCGAGCTGTCAGAAGTGATTTAGGTGTGATGGGTTTGATTCCTTAGAGCCGCGTTTCTTTTCGAACACTTAAGTGGCTTTCCTGGAAGAAAAGTCTTGGAGCAGCGCGATGTGCACGTGCTGCAGATGTGTCTCCTTTCAGCCCAGGTCTCTCGTTCGTCAGCTGAGAAGGGCTTTTGCTGAGCTTTGTGAGAATGGTCGTACTGGCTTAGGTCAGAAGTCCACCTCTCGGACCAGTCCTGGAGGAAGGGTGTGGGAACAGGGCATATACATGGTGATGCTTCCCCAGCACGCTCTGTTCGTGTCCAACAGCTCGCGGGTCGGAGATTCTCCACCCAAAGCATGTCCTATATACAGTAATATGTGAGGGATTGCGCTTCCAGGAGCTTGTCCAGTCGCTCCTTGACTCCCGGTGAATTTTTAGCACGATATGCTGTGGCAAGAAGAACTCTATCCCATGCCATGTGAAAAATGCAGTTTCTTTTGAAACTTGTCTTCTAGGTTCATCTGATGTGGCCTAGTCCTTGTGCTGGAGGAGGCAACAGCGAGGCCAGCGCTGACCCCTCCGTACCACTCGGGATCTGGTGGAACCATTTCCCCTGGGTTGGGGTTTCTCCAGATCAAGCGGTACTGAGCAGCACCGTTCCTTGTACAGAAAACTCTTCCGTACTTTGGACAGTTGATGTCACATCCCTTTTTTTTAGTTTTGTGGTATTATTTTCCAAAATGGGAGGATCAGAGTTACTGTGAGTATTGAAGATGTGGGGGCACTTTGGCTGTTCCTCTGTCTTGCTCACTTGTCTTTGCTCATCGTTCCTGGCCATTGTAGGGCATTTGGCTGATGCTCTTCACAAACTGGCTACTGTATCCTCAAGTTCTTAATCTTGGTAGTAATGGTCAGCTCAGAGCCTGTGAATTTATGTATGAGGAGAGAATTATTTTTTCCCCTCTGCATCAGTTTTTCTCCACCTTACGCTTCATCTTACATGTGAAGGTCTTTCTACAGTTCCTCATGGTTTTCCTCATCTTTATTATCCTGAATAATTGAGCATTATCAGCAAACCTTGTTACCTCTCTTTCATTCCTCTCTCGTAAATGATCTAGGGCTCTGTTGAGCAGTGTAAGTCCTGGCACCAATCCCCATGAGACTCCGCTGCTGACCTTTCTTCTGATGTGAAATCCAATCATTTACTTTTATTTTAAACCTTTTAACAAATTTAGCGTGTAGAAACCTTCCTTTTATCCCATGGCTTCGTAGCTTCCTCAGGAGATTTTAGTGAGAGATCTTGTCTCTGCTTTTGGAAACCTAAGTAGACTTTAGTTTAAAGTTTTTATTGTCAAATAGCTCAGATCTCTGCCTTTTTTTCCGTCGGTTATTCCCTCTGGCTTCATGGCAGTGCACTCCCTGCTCCGTTCACACGTTGGCCCGTTGTGTCTCTGGAACAAAGCCTGGTTGTGGTTCTGGGGATGTTGAATTCTAGTGAGCCGTTGCTAAAGGTGCTACTGAAGAGACTGTTGAGTTTGACTCTCTCCTCCCTGCACGATCCTCCGATACAATCCTGGCAGACCCCGTGCCTGTCCCTGTGCCATGCTCACGTGGTGCTCCCCCTTAGCACCGTGTTGTGAACGCTCCTTCATCAGGTGCTGCCCAATCCTCAGCTTATTTCAGCATTTTGAACCAAAAACGTGTTAAAAAAGAAGACG
Source organism: Tauraco erythrolophus (assembly GCF_009769465.1). NCBI lineage: Eukaryota > Metazoa > Chordata > Aves > Musophagiformes > Musophagidae > Tauraco > Tauraco erythrolophus. The sequence continues at coordinate 401,468 of NC_141468.1, forward strand.
GTGTGTTCATTCTCAGGGGACACCCGAGCCGGCACTGGGCAGCCTGAGCAATGTCGACACGAGCCCTTCTGCACTGGTTGGTTTTGGGGACCGAGAGTGTTTCCCGATGTGGCTGACAGTAGCACTGTAGGTTGAGTTTTTCCCCGCTGTCTACAGAATCCCAGAATTGCTGGAGGTGGGGAGTGACCTCCCTTACCTGCATCCACATGTGCTTTGTCATAGACTCACGGGATGGTTTGGGTTAGAAGGGACCTTTAAAGATCATCTAGTTCAACGCCCTGGCCATGGATGGGGACTTCTTTCCCTAGATCAAGTTGCTCAAAGCCCCATCCAGCCTGGCCTTGAACACTGCCAGGGATGGGGCAGCCACAGCTTCTCTGGGCAACCTGTGCCAGTGCCTCACCACCCTCAGAGGGAAGAATTTCTTCCTTAGATCTCATGGAAATCTCCCCTCTTTCAGTTTAAATCCATTGCCCCTTGTCCTGTCACTCCACGCCCTTGTCCAAAGCCCCTCTCCAGCTTTCTTTTAGCCCCTTTAGGTACCAGAAGGTGCTGGAAGGTCTCCCCAGAGCCTTCTCTTCTCCAGGCTGAACAGCCCCAACTCTCTCAGCCTGTCTCAATAGCAGAGGTGTTTCAGCCCTTGCATCATCTCCGTGGCCTTCTCTGGACCTGCTTCAGCAGCTCCATGTCCTTCTGATATTGAGGACTCCAGAGCTGAACGCAGCACTGCAGGGGGGTCACAGGAGAGCAGAGCAGAGGGGCGGAATCACCTCCCTGGACCTGCTGCCCACGCTGCTTTGGCAGCCCAGGATATGGTTGACTTTCTGGCTCATTGCTGGCTCATGATACTCATGATACTCACAAGTATCCCCAAGTCCTTCTCCACAGAGCCACTCTCAATCAATATACTTCCAGCAGTCTGTCCTGATGCTGAGGATTGCCCACATGCAGGGCCTTACACTTGGCCTTGATGAACTTCATGGGGTGTGCACGGGCTCACTCCTCCAGCCTGTCAAGGTCCCTCTGGATGGCATCCCTTCACTTGAGCAGATCAACTGCACCAGTCGGCTTGGTGTCATCTGCAAATGTGCTGAGGGTGTGCTCAATCCCAATATATTGTTAATAAAGATATTAAATAGTTTTGATCCCAGCATGGATCCTTGAGGGACACCACTCGTTACTGGAGTTTATGAGGCAAAACATTCACTTAAATGCCATGTTAGCTGTCCCAAGTGTGATATTTATCCATGTGTTGGCTGGTGCTTTGCTGGTTCCAGTTGCTAGAGCCTTGCCCAGTGAGGCATCAGGATGATGGACCTGCAGCTGCTTCCTTCTCTGCTGGCATCCCTGAAAAAACAGGCATCTCATGCCCACCATCCCGGCCCCCAGGGCCCCTGTGCTTCTCACCACAGCCCAGGCACTGTGGATGGCACAGCTCCATCACCCACAAGGTGCTCTGGAGACACTTTGCTGTCTGCTGTCTGGTCCTGGTGGCTTGTGCCTCTCCTTTTTGTTCCATGTCCTCTTGCAGAGACGCTTCGGTTTCAGCTCTGCCTGCACGACTCTGCGCCTCTGGAGGGGAAACCTCCCCACAACAGGGGAGCAAAAAACTGTCTTTAGTTTCTCTGTTACAGCCCTACCTTGTCTGGGTGCTGCCGTGGTCCCACAGTCATCTCGCCCAGAGGTGCTCCGAGGGCTCTCTGCTCCCCGTGCACTTGGGAGCTGGTTCAGTGTCAGCTTTGATGTCTCAGATGGTTCTACAGCTCCACATTTGGCCCATCGTACTGTGTTTCTACATTTCACCTGCGAGAGATCACGGTTCTTTCTGTGTTCCTCCTCTGACTGTGGTTTCAGCTTTCTGAAGGATGTTTCCCTGGGTTTAATGACCTCCGTTCCCTGCTGTTTAGCCGTGCCAGCTTCTTTCTGTTCTTTCTCAGTCCGTGCCATGTGTTTGTGCTGTGTCTCCAGCACAGTGCCCTTAAACCGTCTCCATCTGGCTCCTTTGCTGCGGATGGAATAAATCCACATGATAGAATTTGGATTTTCTAGGACTTGTTTTCATTATTTATAGACACAGGCATTGTCCTTTCCTGCATGTGTGCTGGGCAGCAGGCAGGCACCGTGTTCTTTAATCTCCTTTTGCTCAAGCAAGGGGAGATTTTCGGTGTCACCTGCCCTTTCCCGGTACGTGTGGCAGCCGAAGGCAGCGGCGGGGCTGACTCCCGTAACATCCCTCCGTGACTGTTTTCCCCTTCAGACAGAAGCAGCGTGGATCTCGTGAGCCGGTGGGACACGCCAAGGTCTGAGATGCTGCCGTGCGTTACCCGGTCCGTCTGTCCGTGCCGCTGCGCAGCCCAACGGCTCCGACGCCGCCTTTGAGCGATGCGGTTTCTGCGGAGCAGAATTCCCACAGGTGCCATCGGTGATTCGGCAGCGCCGAGCACCGGGCAGAGGCTGCCCACATGTGCCGCCTTTTCTAGCAGACGCCATTCTGCGCCGTTTACTGAAGAAGAGCTGGTGGGCAGCTGCGGACGACGGACCTGACCTCGCCTCCCTGCAGACCGAGCCCCCGTCCGCTGCCCTGGTCCCTGCTCGCTGTGGGTGCCGGGCTCAGGCTGTCCGGTGGGGAGCAGAGCCAGGAGCAGGGGCTGGACAGCACCACCTCTCAGCTGCAATGCCTCTTCTGGCAAGCGAGGGCAGAAATCCAGGACAAGCAGTCTCCTTCTGCCAGTAGAAATCTAAGCCTGATTGTTCCCGGGGCTTATCTTTTGGGCATCTCTGCGCTGGCGTCTTCTCCTCCACTCAGCTGCGTTTCAGCGATCACCGCAGCATCTCGACGGCGTCCTCAGCAGCGCTGCTAGTTGGGAGTCCAGGCAAAACATGCCTTGGACTTCTTGTTCCCTTAACGAGCTCCCGTATTTTAATGTTCTGGGCAATGCCCCAGACGTTACCAGCTCGGTGTGTTTAAACGAGATGAATCCAGTGCCGACAACTTTCTGCGAGAGCTGCCCGTGTTCCAATGGGGCAGGTCCCTCCACTAATGGTCTCCCTCACTTCCTGCAGTAGCTGATCTTCACAATTTCTCCGGTGCTCACAGCCCACACTGCGTCTGGGACAGCGCAGCGCTGGCTGCGGGGCTTACCTGGTGTCCGAAATGCGTGTGACCGGTGCCGGAGGGAGCGTCACCTCCAGCAGCACGTCCTGCCTGGGGCTTGCTGCGCTTCAGAACGCGCGCGTGTGTGTGTGTGTGTGTGTGTGTGTGTGTGCCTGGAAGAGGGTTTCTTCTGCAGTTGGAGTTGCTTTTCGTCTGTCAGTTTGCTTCTGACGTAGCTCGTAATCAGCGCCTTGATGAGCTGCCTCCTGACTGCATTAAGCAGAAGATCTGACTGATGAGACTCAGCGCTTCAGGACCAGTTTGGAGCATAAATAGGCTCTTTTCCAGCCCCTCGCTGTTTCCTGCTGACCTTTGCTTTCGGTGCAGAAGCATCACTGTCGCCTGCGTTCCCAGAGGTTTCCTTGTCTACAGTGGAGATTCAAGTGGCTTATTTTGGGGGTTGGAACTAGATCATCTTTGAGGTCCCTTCCAACCCTAACCATTCTATGATTCTATGATTTTTCCATTCGGCACAGGGCTTTTCCCAGTTTCACGTCTGATGTCGCTGAGGTCCCCTGGCTGCCAGTCTCTGGGCTGGGAGCTCTTCTGAGACACCACTGAGACGCTCCGGACCAGCTCCTTTCCTCTTCTCCAAGCTCCTGCTGGCAGTAGACATTCGAGATGAGGCACCTCATCCTGACCCGCTGTGGTCATTCTTTTTCCCTCGTATTCCCACGGAGCCAAGGGACACAGCTGTGCTGCGCCATGGCTGGCACCGTGCTGCGAAGAGCACCGGGGTCTGGGTGGGTCTCTCCAGGCTCCGTCGCTGCGAGGGACACTGTGCCCAGCAAAGCATTCAACAGTGATGTGCCCAGCGGATCCCAAACCTCTGGGATGTGCCCGTTCCCTGTTGCTTTCTGCTAGAAGCTTGACTGTTTGGTGTATAAATCCACAGGTGATCTGCGATCTCGCTCTCTGAAGCTTCATCTGCTCCTTGAAGCGAGATAGGGGTAGGAAGGAGACCTGCGTGCCGTCTTGTCATCGTCCATGCTGTTTCAATGCTAGCTTGCTCCGTGGAATAAATTAGATCCAGGCCAACTTGCAGTCTCCTGGACAGGGCCGGCCGTAGCGCAAGGCCAGCCCTGGCCAGAGGCAATTTCTGGAACGCAGTTTGGAGAGGGCTACCTTGCGTCGTAGCTTTGATTTTTTGGGGGCAGAGAAGAAAGGGTGTCCATAAAGACTCAGGCTGTACTACAAGCCCTTGGGGCCCCAGCATGGTCTGTGGCCCCTTAATTTACTGTTGCTGTAGATCATCCCTAGGTTGTGGGAGATGTTTTCTGCCCAAGGTGGCTGAGCGGATTTAAACTCCTCGTGCTGCCTGGTGTGGAACAGCACAGAACATGAGTGAGCTTTATACTGGGAGAGGCCTGAAACAGTCCATCTCGCCACCAGCATCAGCTTCAACTGAAATTAGTCTTGAGGGAGATTGATCTAAAGTTCCATCACCACCCTCTTCCTGTGCTTCAGGATCAATACTGCTGAGAAGCTGTGTGACTCCTTCTAAGCATTTTCTCACGGGAATAATCAAGCCAATCAGTCAAACCAAGTCTTTCCTGCTGGGCCTTTTATCTTCCAGGTGTCCTCCTCAGGACTCTCTCCCCTTGACCCACATCCCTCTGAAGTGTGTAGCTAAGAACTGGGCAGCCGGAGTGTTACCTAACTTCAGTGATGTGATTCACCTCACTTCGTTGTAGGTGTCTGCCATGTAGGTGTCTGAGCTCATCGCCCCGGCTCACCCTGGGACTTGATACAGATGTGTGCAGTCAGTGGAGCCAGGGGTGCCATTCATTTGACAAAATGTAGGCGGTCATTTCAGCAGGGGATGAATCACAGCTCCATTGACTTCACTGATTAGCTTCTCCATTGAGTCTAAAAGGAGCCCAGAGCGACTTGCTCACTGTAGGTGCTTGTTTTATAGACGCCCACGTTTAACTTGATGACTCCCAAGGCTACTGCAGCACGGGGTAGGGCAGGAGGATTATTTCAGGTCTTAGACAGCGCTCCTGTTGATACATCCCCAGTCAATCTGTCATCCCTTTCTTACAAAAGTGGGACGCTGCTGCTGATGATGATGAGTCCAGGATGGTCTTCCTGGCCTCTCGTGCCAGCTACCTGCCCAGCCAGTCCTCCTCCATCTTCTGGTTTTCTTTTCATGGTTCCTGGCTGCGGTACCTTGCACTTTTCCTTTTTGCTCTGGTATTTTTCAGACCATTTCTCCAGTGGTAGCACCATGTGAATCCAAATCCGCTCTTCCAACGTGCTTCTGTCCTCTCAGATGGGATCTTCTGCATATTTAAGTTTACTCTCTGTTACATCCTAGTCATTGGTGAGAGCATTGAGCTTGTCCCAAGACAGACCCCTGCGAAATCCCACTTGATACATGCTTCCAGTTCAATAGTGAAAAATGCGTCAAACCAGCTGTTTACCTTGCAGTAGTTCATGTTCCCCATGGTTTTTGTGGGAATGCCTTGTGGGAGCTTCAGAATGCTTAGCTGACATCAAGATATATCTCACAGAACTGCCTTTCCCATCTTCAGGAGACCTATTATGTTCAAACAGAAATTAGGTTCATTTAGCACAATCAGTTCTTTCAAATCCATGCCACCCGGTATTTATAACCTCCTTTTCTTCTAGATGTTTTATTAAACAGTTGTGTTGGTTGTTAGAGGATTTTCCTGGGAATTAAAGATGAGTTGCTTCGGTTTATACTTCCTTTGATCTTTCTACTGCCTGTTTTTAAAGATGAGCATCAGCCCTTTTGCAGATCTTCTGGAGTGTCATGCATCCCTTGCAAGCTCTCGGAGACAACCCATCGTGGATGCCAGATGCTTTCCACTGGCTGCCTGGGCACTTCCAGGGAACATCACCAGGCCCACACAATCAAAAAAACCCTCTAATTCCTCTAACTGCTGGTTTTTCACTTCAGGGTCAGAGCTTATCTTGGCTGTGATGGTGTTACAGGAGTCAGCTGTAGCTATTTAGTACAGCCGTAACCATGCTGGTTTTTTAATTGTTCATTTGATAGATCTGTTAGTTTTGTCCCTCTAAAGAGTCACAAAGTTACTAAAATAATTTGCCCTAGTCAAGCATCACGTGCATTAACTGTCTTTAATTTGATTTCAACAAAAGACAAGCCAGCAGAAGGTCTGACACTCAGCCCTGCAGGACCGAGACGGTCAGGTAGACCTCGTGTCATCTTGAGGAGCAGCTCTGGAGAGCCGTGCTCTGATGCCTCAGTTATCGTTACATTAACTCGTCTGCTTCTTTCACTTAATCTTTCTCTGATACCTTAAAATAACTCGCTACTACATCTTATTTTTTGAAAGTTCCCATTTTTATTTAGACAAAAATAAAAAAAAAAGAGTAATTCAGGTTATTTTTTTCAGTATGACACTATCACAGGCCTTTGATTACCCTGCTTCATCTCCTTCCCCAGGCTGGTTTTTATTGCTTTTTCTCCAGCAGTGCCCATCAGTGGCATCTCAGGTGTCTCTCCACTCCACCACAATTCTAGGTCACAAAAATGCTGGGACTTTGTATTTCACTTTTTATTTGCATCTATCTGTAGCACTAATTAGTGTGGTTATATCCAAACGTGAAGGTGTCCAGAGGATCTACCGTAGTCAGTCATGAACCTGAGGACTTGTAGGTGCCTGTAGAGCTGGATGGCAACAGGCAATGGGTTTGCAGGTTCTGGAGGGACTTAACACCGGCAGTGCTCTTGCAAGATCCCTCTTGCGAGTCCAGCTTGATAAATCCCAGTGGAAGAGAGTGAGCTAAAACTAATAAATGTCCAACGTTTCTAAAAATCCCACAGGTAGCTCTACATACCTACTTCTGGAGTGTTCAGGGACAGAAAGTGGTGTGTTGGGGAGTTTTCCTGTTGTTTCTGACAGGTTTAGGTTTTTGAATTAAGGTACTTCTTGGCATTTTGTTGGTAGAAGGAGGGATAATTCGCAGGTGGTGGAAAGAATCAAATGCTCTTTGTGCGGAATGACTTTGGGTAAGAGCAGCAGCAGGATGAACTTACTTCAAGGCTTACATTATTGCAGGAGACCTCGGCAGAGGAGGGTTGGTGGGGGGTGCTGGGTGAAACTGTGCTTGTGCAGGGAACGAGAAGTTTTGTCAAGAGTTCCTTCAGTTTATCATGTGGATGAAACGACCACAGAGGTCCTATGGGAAGAATTAGAGGTACAGAATTTTCTTTCGTCGTGGATTCCTCACTTTCTCATGGACAAAGCCATCGCAGCAGGACTAATGTGGCACTTCAGCCCACCTCCAGGTAAATGGAAATCATGATTTTGTACGTAAACATTTGTTTCTCTTTCCTTCTCTCTCTTTCTCTTGCATATGCGTGCGCAAAAACACATTCTGGTAGAGGTGGCAGAATTTGCTCTTGGTATGGGGTTAAGAAGTGGCCCAGGTCATCTACAAGGGATTGACATGTCATATGGGAAAGAGGGAATATTCCTGTGGATGCGAAATGTGTTAGGTCTAGCTCTCTTCCTAAAAGGTAAGTCATAGTTCAAATAGAAGATAAAGGGTTATTGATAGATGATAAAGGCTTATTGCAGAATCACAGAACGGTTTGGGTTGGAATGGACCTCAAAGATCATCCAGTTCCAACCCCCCTGCCATGGGCAGGGACACCCTTCACTACACCAGGTTGCCCAAAGCCCCATCCAACCTGGCCTGGAACACTTCCAGGGATGGGGCAGCCACAGCTTCTTTGATACAGGAATCACAGTTCAAGGTTGTCTGGCTCTTGTAACATGGACGGGAGGATTATGTTACCATCGTGACCTCTTCTGGGCATGGTAGTTATGAATCTGTTTCCAGCAGGACGCTCCACACTTGGAGGAGAGGATTTTGTTGTAGAGGGGAGACTTTTACGTGTTTTGAGGAGCATATGCATAACCAACTCTGCTTTTGAAAGACAGGCAACGTGTTGAAAATGTGACGTAAAGGGACGACTGTGTGACACAGCCGCCTCCTTCAAAGCAGTTCACATAGTTTTGTTCAAGTTTATCCGCGTCGAGGTACTTCGTCGCATGAAGTCACTGCTTTGATAGACACTCTGTTTTTTCATGGCTCATGCCTAAGCATGGCCAAAATTAGAGCACAGAGTGACCTGTCAGGGAGGTCCAGGGAATCCAGGCTCTTCTCATTGGCATCCAACGATAGGACAAGGGGAAATGGATCTCAGCTGGAACATGGGAGGTTCCGCTTAAACATGAGGAAGAACTTCTTCCCAGTAAGGGGAACAGAGCACTGGAACAGGCTGCCCAGAGAGGTTGTGGAGTCTCCTTCTCTGGAGATGTTCCAAACCCGCCGGGATGCGTTCTTAGAATCATAGAATCATAGAATGGTTAGGGCTGGAAGGGACCTTCAAAGGTCATCTAGTCCAACCCCCCTGCAAGGAACAGGGATATCTCCAACTAGATCAGGTTGCTCAGGGCCTTGTCCAACCTGGCCTTGAACGTCTCCAGGGATGGAGCATCCACCACCTCTCTGGGCAACCTGTTCCAGTGTTCTACCACTCTCATAGTAAAAATTTTTTCCTAATATCCAACCTGAACCTACCTCCCTCTATTTTAAAACCATTACCCCTTGTCCTATCATAACTGGCCCTCCTGAACAGCCTCTCCCCATCTTTCCTGTAGGCCCCCTTGAGGTACTGGAAGACCGCTATAAGGTCACCCCGGAGCCTCCTCTTCTCCAGGCTGAACAGCCCCAACTCTTTCAGCCTGTCCTCATAGGAAAGGTGCTCCAGCCCTCTTATCATCTTTGTGGCCCTCCTCTGGACCCTCTCCAACTGGTCCATGTCCTTCTTATGTTGGGGGCTCCAGAACTGGACGCAAGTACTCCAAGTGAGGTCTCACGAGGGCAGAGTAGAGGGGGAGAATCACCTCCCTCGACCCTGCTGGCCACACTCCTCTTGATGCAGCCCAGGACGCGGTTGGCCTTCTGGGCCGCAAGAGCACATTGCCGGCTCATATTGAGCTTCTCGTCCACCAGTACTCCCAAGTCCTTCTCCTCAGGGCTGCTCTCGATCCAATCACCACCCAGTCTGTATTTATGCCTGGGATTGCCACGACCCAGATGTAGGACCTTGCATTTGGCCTGGTTAAACTTCATGAGGTTGGTACGGGCCCACCTCTCCAGCCTGTCAAGGTCCCTCTGGATGGCATCCCTCCCTTCCAGCGTGTCAACGGCACCACACAGCTTGGTGTCATCGGCGAACTTGCTGAGGGTGCACTCCATGCCACTGTCCACGTCACCGACAAAGATGTTGAAGAGGGTCGGGCCATTCTTGTGTGATCTGGTCTAGGTGGTCCTGCTCTGGCAGGGGGATTGGACAAGATGACCCTTTGAGGTCCCTTCCAGTCCCTGACATTCTGGGATTCTGTGATTGTGTGTGTTGTGTTAGTTTCTGTGGACGATGTCGGTTGTACGTCTCCGGGGTGCGTCGATACCTGCAGCCATTGCACGTATCGACTTCTGTGATCACCTTGGTCTGGAAAACAAAGGGATATTTCTATCCCTCTTGCCAGGAGCTGGATACTGTAGTGGTGTTAATGGCAGAACCACCCAAGTGCTCCCCAGAAAGGGACTGGGATGCCTGTAAACGGAGCCCTGGCAGGGGAAGCTGCCGCTGGCCGAGGTAGAGGTCTGTCCTGGCCCGGGATGGAGGGTGTCCCGGCCCGGGATGGAGGGTGTCCCGGCCCGGGATGGAGGGTGTCCCCGGCCCGGGATGGAGGGTGTCCCCGGCCCGGGATGGAGGGTGTCCCGGCGCGGGATGGAGGGTGTCCCGGCCCGGGATGGAGGGTGTCCCCGGCTGCCGGAGCGGGTGAGCCCGTCACCCGCAGGGCCGCGCCCGGCGGGACCGTGTGCCGGTCGGGGGGTTCGTGCCCGCGGCGGCGGCACGGCGGGCGTTGGGGCACCTCGTACCGCGGCGCGGTGTGTGCAGCCGCCGCCGCCCCCTGCGCGCCCGGGGCTGCGCGGGGCTGCGCGGGGCTGCGCGGGGCGCGGGTCTTTGTTCCGCGCTGCTGCGCGCCGGGCACAGCTCCCCCCCCACCCCACCCACCCCGGGGTGGCCGCAGGTGCTCGGGGCGGGGGGCTCCTCTCCGGGGGGGCGCCGGGTGCGCGGAGCCCCTTCCCGCGGCGCCGGGAGGGAGCGAGGCCGCCGCCGGGCGCCGCTCTGCCGCCGGCCCTGCGGCTCGGCGGGGAGGGGTTTGCGGGGCTGCGCTCCCGCTCCCGTTCGCCGGGAGAATCCCCCCCCCGCCCCCCGCCCCCCGCGGCGGGAGGGTCTGCGGCGGCCGAGGCCGTGCGGGGCCGCCCCCCGCCCGGGTTTTCTCCCCCGTTCCTCCCGTCCGGCCGCGGCGGAGGGCGGCGGGAGCGGCTGGGTTAAACTGGGACAATGCGATGCGTGTGTCCCCCCCCCCGCCAGTGCCAGAGCGTTCCTTGGCAACGCGGGGGGGGATTCTGAGCGCAGAGCGGAGCGCTGGGATGAGGCTGTGAACTCCGCGCTTCTCCCTCCCGGGGAACTCGCCAAGGAGGCTCCTCTCCTTTTGTCAGGCGGCTGAATTTTTGCAGCCGGGAGGCAACCGGGAAGTCTGAGCGCGCTGCTTCCCTGATGGATGGCTGCCTGCCCCCCCCGCACCCCCCCGCCCGGGCTCCGCGCTCCGGCCGCACGCCAAGGGCAGCGTTCCGGGGGAAGCCCCGAGCGGGACCCGTGACTCCGCATGCGGGTGCAGGCGGCTGAGCAGGGGCCGTGGGCAGGAGGGAGATCCCGGCACATCCCGGCACATCCCGGCAGCCGGGGCTTTTCCTCCGCCCCCGCGCTGAGGGAAAGTGGCTTTTCGTCTTTTTGTTCTGACTCCGGGCGAGGGAGGGAGGGAAGCGGATTGTGCCCAACTCCCTGCTGAGATGAAACGGTGGATGAGAAGAGGTCTCCTTGTCGCAGGCACAAAGGCCACCCCCGCCCGGCAGCATGGTGCTGAAATCTAACCCCAGCGTCATTCTCTTGTGCTCTTTCCTGCCCAGTGACTACATCATTGAGGAGAAGACGGCCGTGCTGCAGAAGAGGGAGCATGAGGGATTCGGGTTTGTGTTGCGAGGGGCCAAAGGTAAGGGCTGCTTCTTTCGCCGGGTCCGGGGCGGGGGGAAAGCTCCTTCTCCTCGCTCGGGCTGCCGCTCGCGTCCCCGTTTCCCCGGCCGCGCCGCGCAGCCGGCGAGCCCCGGTGCAGCGGGGTCTCGGAGGGGACTCCCTTCTTCTCCGGCGGCGAGCGCAGCTCGTCTCCGGTTACGTGCGTTGTACCGAAAACGCCATTTCTGGCAAACGTGCATCTCTGGCACCTTCTGGGGCGTCGCTCTGGTGCAGGTGCTGCTGGTGGTGGCTTTGCATTTGCAGGAGTTTTCGCTTCTGCGTGTTTGCTGGGCGTGTGAAGTGCATGTGCTCCGTGTCAGGCGCAGAGGTGAGCCCCGCGGGGCAGGGCCCGGGTCCTCCGTGGCGCTTTTTTCTTTTTTTTTTTTTAAATGCTTGAAGTATTTCACTATACTTTGGCTGCACAGAGTTGGGGATCCTTCTCCTGGGGGCCCTGGCTGTGGTGGGGTTCAGCCCCAGCATGAGGGCAAACCAGCACACGTGTGTCCTGCAGCTGCCACCCCACCTTCGTCCCCGTGCTGCCATGCTTCGTTCCCTGCGCAGCCCCGGGGCACCTGTGCCCGTGCAGCTGGCACCTTGCACCAGGTTTTTCCTGTGGCTCCTCTTGCCGGGAACTGATCTTTTTGCTCAAAAAAAAGAGTCCCTTGGGGACTGGTAATGAAGGTACCCATGTTCACATAGGAAAGGGGCTTCAGCCCCTGTGGTCCGGAGGCAGGTTCTCCTCCGGCTGGAGGGTCCTCTCTCCGGCAGTTCCAGCCTGAAGGCTGGGGAGGGGCTCAGGGGGCTCGGGAATGCAGCTGCTGGAAGCGGAGGCACAGCGGTGCATGCTTCCGTCCCTTCCCTGCATGTGGGGTGCCGGATGCAGGAGGGACAGCACAAACCGGCGGCTGCCAGTTCCTTTGGCAGTGCTGCTCCTTTCTCGGACCTCAGCGTGGCTGAAGATGGTTCTGATTTGGGCTTTAATCTTGGGGGTGATTTTCTGTGGGGATCCCTGAATCGTCTTTGTTCTGTCCGTATTGCGAAAGGGCTCTGTGTGCCCGTGGGTGTGTGTGCGTTCCTGGCGGAATATGGTTGCTGCCTCTTCCTCCCCTTTCTCTCCCCTTCCCTATACATGTGACATACGTGTCTGTCCGTGTGCTGCTCACATCGGTCTGTGTAACGTGAAGTGAAACTTCAGGACTCAAAATGGCATCCATTTTTTTGCCATATCAGACTTGCAGCTATTGTGTTAGGAAAAATGGGATAAATTTCATCCTGTTTCCTTTTTCCTTTCTATTTTCATGTTTGCCCTCCTAACATTGGTAGGCTCTGTATTTTCCTTTGTCTGCTGAGGCTGAGAGAGAGGGCTTGGAGCGGGTTGAACAGTGGGCGTGAGGCTGTGTGGGACTTGGGTCTGGCTCACGGACTCGCAGCCCGGCATTGCTGCAGGGGACACTGAGCAGCGCGTGGCTGCGGGGGGCTGTGGCATGGAAACCCTCGCAGGGTGGGCATGGTCTGTCCTGCTGCCATCTGGGACGGGGGTGCTGGCGAGTCTGCTGATGCCCCTTGGGGAGCAGCGTCCTCTTGACAGAGAGGTGACTGTTGTGGCTCCGAGCCGCCCCCGTATTTCCCAGCCACTCAGCCTGGCGGGGTTTAAGCTGGAAAGAGGCTGAGACTCTTTGTCTTGGCCCCGTCGGTGTCACCGCTGCTCACGCTTCGTTTAGATGCTCTGTGCAGGGCTCGTGGGGTGAGCTGGAGAAGGGGTCTGAAAGCGGGAGGTCTAGAGCATCAGCAAAGTCCTGCAGAGGGAGGGAGCTGGTTATTAAGTGGGACTCAGAGGGATGGTCCTCACAGGGAACTGCACTTCGTGCTGCAGAGGATGCTGAAAATCTTGCATGGCTTCTACCAGCCTTGCTGAGGGCTGATTCTTTGCCAAGCCCAAATTTGCCCGTCTGCGTGAGCTGCCCATCAGCTGCACCCCTGGCGGAGATCGCTGCCCACCACCCCGGAGAGCCAGTCCTTCCCAGCCCGTCCCGTCTCCGCCTCTGTCCAGTATCAGGAGGAGGTGATGTCCCAGTCAATCCAACTGAGAATTTGGACAAAGGTTGTTGTCTCCTGGTCCCTGCTGGAGATGAGCTGCAGCTTTCGGACATGGGACTTGCCTGCAGCCATTGCCTTAGAGAATCATCTGGAGCAGATGGGAAGGGCTGTAGCAGCCCCTTCACTCACCAGTATGTCAGAAAGTGATGAGCAGGTGGATTCACTTCTTCATTTCTTGGCCCAGAGAGACCATCCGTACACAAATGGTAGATCTGTCCTCAAAATGATGATAGTTCTTGGCTTGTAATATCCTGAACTCAACCAGTCTTCTGCGCCTGGACTGGAGCAACCTCTCTCTTCCTGGCTAACCTGATCACAGATCAGGCACTAGCTATTTAGTAATATGATTCATAAAATATTCATACATAATTCCTGGGACCATCCCTGTGAATAGTGGTTGTTGCGGCTGATACAGTGATGGCACCTCGCATGGTCTCAGCAAATCCCTGCCACCAGTTCCTTGGGCAGAGGAATATTGTTCCTGGGCCAATTAATGCTCATTGACACCTGGATATGGTGGGTTCTGTGGAAGCAGTAGAAGGACGCACAGTCCTTGACTTGGGAATTTACTCTCTAAGAAAGGAGTAAATAATACGAATAGCAAGGATGTTGCCAATAATACAACCGATGTTTTGAAAAAGAAAAGGAGATGGGTCTAGCTCCTTGCTTCGGGGGTGTGAGCTTTCTTTTGTCACCTTCATTTGGGGAGAAGTTGCCAGACGGGGCAGGTGGTTCACAAAGTTCCCCAAGGTGATGGCTTCCCGTGATTCGTGTATCTCCTGAAGCAGCTGGTCCCACACACTGTTGGGAAGATGATGCTGTAGTGACCCACCGTGGGGCTGGGTTTGCTCCTGCTGCTTTCCAAAGTGATGTCGGCTTTTTATTCCGCCCCACGACCCCCGGTCCTCCAGCCAAGCAAGCACTTCACCAGCTTTACCAGCTGCGCCTGCCTTGATGCAGAACGCAGACTTGCTCTCCAGGTTTCTGCCCAGCTCACCACACCTCCCAGCTCCTGCTGCTCCCTGGAGCAAGTGCCCTTGGCACTTCGTCTGCCCCGGCACCATGGCCTCCCTACCAGCCCCGAGACCTCCTGGTGTTCACCTGCCCACCATGGCCTCTGTGCGCCTCAATGCCCCTTTGTGCCCCCTCAGTGCCCCTCAATGCCCCTTTTTGCCCCTTCAAAGCCCCTCAATGCCTCTCCTGTGCCCCTCCATGCCCCTCTGTGCCAGTCAGTGCCCCTCGGTGTCCCTGCTGTGCCCAGCGTTGGCCCTGGTGTTTGAGCCGTGCCATGAGGAGCACCGTGTGGAACCAGCTGGTCACAGCTCGTGCCCACAGCGCTGGCGTGTGGGACCGTGATGGCGATGGTGGGATACAGACCAGCCTGGCTGCAGCAGGGCCCGGGCAGCCATCGCTGTCTCCAGCCCCGCCATTGCTCCAGAGCGCTCCCTGGGAGCGTCTCACGTTCAGTGTCGCAGGAGAACCGGGCACTGTGACCACACAGCTGCCAGCCCTGCCCTGGCAGCCCAAGCAGCCATCGCGGGGCGAGCTCCCGACGGGCAGCCCGGTCCCTCCTGCGTCCCTCCCACCGGTTTTCGGCTGCATTTTCTCCGCAGGAAGGTTGAAGTTTGATGTTCAGCGTCTGATGTTTGTGTTCACACCTCTTTGTGCAAAGACCAGCCAGGACAGCCGGCATGGCAGTTAACGGGGCAGATCTCGGGTGAACTCGGTGTTCATAGAATCACAGAATCATGGAATGGTTTGGGTTGGAAGGGACCTCAAAGATCATCCAGTTCCAACCCCCCTGCCATGGGCAGGGACACCCTCCACTACACCAGGTTGCCCAAAGCCCCATCCAACCTGGCCTGCAACACTTCCAGGGATGGGGCAGCCACAGCTTCTCTGGGCAACCTGTGCCAGTGCCTCACCACCCTCAGAGGGAAGAATTTCTTCCTTAGATCTCATGGAAATCTCCCCTCTCTCAGTTTAAAGCCATTGCCTGAATTTTTTTTTTTTTCAATGGCTTTCCGACCACCCAAGCACAGAACTGGCCTGGATCTGTAGCAATCAGTGGATCATTTGAGGGAGTTTTAGTTTCGTTTCCTGCCCAGCTCAGGCTCCGAAGGCTCTGCAGGCTGAGCAGTGGTGCCATGCGGTGCCCAGTGCTGGGTCTCGCTGACCTCTGGGCTCCCCAACAGCCGCAGCTCCCGCCCCGCACAGCCCTGGGCACACCAGGAGGACCGCGCAAGGGAGGCGCGCACAAAGCTGGAGGATCTTGCTGCTGGTCTGGGGCAGAGGGGAGGTTGTCCTAAAGCCCTGCGGCAAGTTTCGGGACGCAATGCTGATATCATGAAGTTTCGCGGAAATGGAAGGAGCTCACCAATGTTTTTTGGAACTTGACTGTCGTGCAGAGGAGCGCTGTGACACTTCGTGACCCTCAGGATGGACAGAAATTGGGGCTGGAGGTGTTCGGACAGAGCACATCAAACACCAGGTCTGTCATCGGTGTTAAGGTGGTGTCTGCATGATGGAGATCTGGTGGAAAACTAGGAACAAGGCCCAGAAGAGTCTAGACATGGCACATGCTGCTTATGACACACCTTTTGCAGTGGTCTTAGAAATTAAAAAATTCAGAACGTGATTTTAAATAACTGCTGCAGTACCCCTCTTCTCCCGCCCCCGAATACACATGCTCCATCCCAGCCTGTTGCCTGTCGACCCCCCGGCTGCGAGCAGGTACCTGCTGCTCCAGTGCTCCGGGTGTCTGAGCCGCGGCATGTGGCTCCCTGCCCTCGCCCTGAACTGGGACGTGCCTGCAGGGTTTTACGTGAGAAGTACCAAGGCAGCTACGGAATTATTTTATTTGTCACTCTGTAGATGTGTTTCTGGTGAAGTAACTGGGATCTCAATAACTTACTCTGCTTGAATTAACTTCTCATATTTTTCACTGCTAAGCTTGGCTGGTAATAAAGGTAACTTGTCCAAGAAAAGCAGTATTTGCAAAGAATAGAACAGAATATTTTCAGTTGGAAGGGACCTACGACAATCATCTAGTCCAACTGCCTGACTAATTAAAGGCCAAAAGTTAAAGCATGTTATTAAGGGCATTGTCCAAATGCCTCTTAAACACTGGCAGGCTTGAGGCATCCACCGCCTCTCCAGGAAGCCTCTTCCAGTATGTGACCACCCTCCTGGTAAAGAAATGTTTCCTGATGTCAAGTCTGAACATCTCCTGATGCAGCTTTGAACCACTCCCATGTGTCCAGTCCCCGGATCCCAGGGAGAAGAGCTCAGCACCTCCCTCTCCATGTCCCCTCCTCAGGAGCTGTAGAGAGCCGTGAGGTCACCCCTCAGCTTCCTTCTCTCCAAACGAGACCAACCCCGAGTCCTCAGCCGCTCCGCACAGGACGCGCCTTCCAGCCCCGCACCATCTTTGTTCCGTCCTCTGGACGCACCCGAGGACCTTCTCAGGTGGTGCAGCCCCGCACTGCACACGGTGCTCAGGGTGAGGCCACACCAACACCAAATACAGCGGGATAATCATGGAATCACGGAACGGTTTGGGTTGGAAGGGACCTCAAAGATCATCCAGTCCCAACCCCCTGCCATGGGCAGGGACACCCTCCGCTACACCAGGTTGCTCAGATAATCCACTCTCCTGACCACTGGTTCTGCTGTGTTCGATGCACCCCGGGATGCGGTTCGCCCTCTCGGCTGCCCAGGGTCCCAGGATTCCCACGTCCTGCTGCACGATCCACTGGGATCTGTAAGAGCCAGAACCAGGGCAGGGGGTTACTGCAGCGGGTCCCGAGGAGCACTTCCTACCGCCAGTCTGGGCATGCTTCTGCCTGTGGCAGGTGCCGCTGAGCTGCTCCGTGCCAGGGGCTCTCCCTTCAGGATGCCGCTGCGTGTTGGCAGCGGCACCAGCCTCCCGGCAGTGGCAGCGCGGCAGAGGCAGAGCCAACCCCTCGGGGACCCTCCCCGTGGCTTCTGGGAAGCTGCCAGTGCCCCTGTGCCACTGGGCAGGATTGGGGTGCTGCAGGGCCTTCGCCTGTGGTGCTGAGGGGTTTCTCGAAGCCACACGGGGTGTCCCGGTGATCCGGCTCTGCCAGGGCTGCTCCGCTGCCGGGTGCCGCTGAGGCTGTGTCCTTGCAGGAGAGCGCCCGGCCAGCGGGTTCTCAACGCCGGGAAACGGCCGCCGTGGTGGAACCGCACACCGGAGCTGGGCTGTTCACGCGGTGTCTCCTCGAGAGGGACGAGTTACAAAGTCAGGAGCTTCCGCAGTGAACAGCAGAGCTCCTCGTCAGGAAATTTTACCTCATTACCAGCAAGAATTTTTGCAATTTAATTCCAGACCTTTTGATTTAGTTTCGCCCGTGCCAGCTGGGTAAGAGCCTGCGTAGGTTTTGTTTCCTCCCTGGGTAGGCGCTTACGGGTGAATTGTCACCAAGTTACGTTCCTCTGACCTAAAGCTTTCCCATGGGCTCTGATCTGGAAACGGTGTTCTGGAGGGTCCAGTCTGAGCTGGCGTTGGTGGCGACTGGTGTGCTGTGCCCGGGGCCGCCGTCGGAGGAGAGGTCGGGATTCCCGGGCTGGGGAAGGAGCACGGTGTCCTCCGCCACCGAGGCTGCAGCCAGCTCTGGACGCAGTGGGTCGTTCTGGTTGTCGCTGGTGTTGGGGCCGGGCAGTGGCCGGGCTGCTGGCCAGGCTGAGGGTGAGCCGACGGAAGCGGAGGCAGAGAACGACTGGACATGGCGGGAGAGGTTGGACGTGGCAGCAGTGAGGGAGCTGACGGAGCCACAGGCAGCACTTTGGAGGAGCGGCTGGATTTCATCGGGGTGTGAGGCGGGGTGATGCCAGAAGGGGCCGAACTTCAGAGGTAGCACAGGGAATGCTGGAGATCTTTGGGGGTCACCTCTCAGTGATACCAGGTGAGGCCAAGGTGGGTTTGGAAACACCGGATTTGAGTGCAGGTGTAGCAGAACTGGGGTGAGTGGGCAGATTGTGCATTTGGGAGGAAACTGGGGCAGCAAACGGGAGCGTCAGGAACTGGGAAGAAGCTGGCGAAGGTACGTGAGTGATGCGGCAGGGGCTGTTGGCCGGGGTGTCTGCTGGGCAGCTCCGTGCTTGGTCACCACCGCCCAGATCAGGGCGATGAAGCAGACCTGTTCTTCTGACCATCCCTCTGTGTCCCACCTGCTCCCTGGTCTGGCTGTCAGCAGAACAGCCCTACAGATGGATGGAGCATCTCAGTGCCAGGTTGGTGCCCACTCCACGCCTATCAGCACTGGCCCACCACCTCCAACAGCCGGCTGCTCAGGGAGGAGCAGGCGCGGAGCGCTCCGGAGGTTTGCTCCGAGCCATCCCTGACTCCGGGGTGTTGTAACGGGCGTGCTGTCTGCAGGCACGTGTCTGCGTGTGGTTGTGCTCGGCAGCGTGCGCAGCACCGCGTCCCCTGCAGCTCCATCGCCCGTCACCCGAAGGAACACCCAGAGGAACACGGGATTTCTGCACCAGGCGCGTGGGCTGGACAGGCTGCCGTGGGACAGGGGTGGCAGTCAGGACTTCTCCCATAGCGGTGGGTTTTCTGTTCACCCCTCGGCTTTGTCAGAGCGTTACTGTCCAGAGGTGCTTCTGCCCCTTTCAGCAGACTGGTGGTTTGGAAGGAGATATCCCCACCACCAAGGTCTCCTGCACGTGGAGGGTTTGTAGGTGCTCCGTAGGGTTGGTGTCAACGTACATTTCATTTAGCTCTGTTCTGTTCTGAGGAAACACCTTCGGAAGCATTTCTTTACTGAGAGGGTGATGAAACCCTGGAACAGGCTTGCTAGAGAGGTCGTCCGTGCCCCAAGCCCGTCAGTGTTTAAGAGACATTTGGACAATACCCTTAACAACGTGCCTCAACTTTTGGTCAGCCCTGAAGTGACCAGGCAGTCGGAAGAGACCTACAAGGATCACCTAGTCCAGCTGAAACAGTCTGGTCTGGTCTGGTCTACAACGATGTGCTCGGTACCCGCCGGCTTAACGAGCGAGGCAGGGCTGGGCTTTCGGGAGCTGAGCTGGTTGTACAACTTCTCTGGCACTGGCCCAGGAGGTCTTAATTGCGGTGTATTGCCGGAGGGTTTCCTCCCCGTGCGGGTCCTTGTGGTGAAGTGCAGAGCGATCTCAGCACCGACCAGGTATGAGCACAGCCCTGGCACATCTGGCTGAAAAAGAACTAAAAGCAGCTGCAGGGCAGAGTCCTCAAACGAGGGAGCACAGTTTCAGGCTCCAGTTAACAGCAAGTTCCCCCAGTAGTGCCTGAGGCTGCGTGTTAGTTGAGGCAGGTGGGGGATCCATGAATTGCACCTACACCCGGGGGTCCCGTCCTCCATCCGCCGCCCGGCCGGGCCGCAGGACACCCCGGGAGCCCTTGACCCTGCAGACCTCGTTCTCTGCACGGAAAAGGGGTGCTTGAGTTTACGTTTTCTTGTGTTACCAGCCCTTCTCTCTCGTTCCCGTGAGCGAGTGCCGGGGCTCAGGCAGGAGCAGGGGGAGCTGGTTGCTTCCTCTGTCTACATTTTTCCCCTCCTGCATTAAATTGTGCTTCAAGTATTCGTTTCGTGAGGATGGAGGGCTGACTTCAGGATGCATTTTCTTGTTTACTGAATCTTTAAGGCACTAGTGACACTTTACAAACCGTGTATCGTGGCATGCAGTCACTGTAGATACATGGCTTCCAGCCCATGGAAAATGGTGTGCCTGGAGTCCTCCTGTAACACATCCATAATGCAGGTGAGAAAATGGGCTGAAAGGCTGGCTTTCCTGGGTTCGTTTTGTCTGTATTCCCTGTCAGTTCATATCTTTGATTACCAATCCAAAAAATGCGTCCTCGAACTCTCTCTCAGATGAGTCTTCTCTGAGCTGTGATTTGGGATCTCTCCACCGTCACAGGCTGCCGTCAGCGCCGCGGTGGGAAACGTGGGGCAGCGCTTCTGAGTTGTGGGATCGCAGCGGGGTGAGCCCGGCGGGACGGGTATAGCCGGAGCCGCTGCCGTAACGAGGTTCGCTCACGTCAGGCTCCTTCTGCTGGCCAGGAAACCAATTAAACTGTCATCTGTCCAACTCTGTCCTCCCCAGGGATCAGGACTTCCACTTAACCTTTTCTTGACTTAATTACGATGAGAGGGCAGTACTGGCATGTCATGCTGATGCTCCTGTTTTGTGATGCTGATATTCTACAGAGACCCTATGTCTCATTACCGTTATATAAATAATTTACTTGACATTCAGAGAGCCAGAGTCTCCCCTTTTCTCGTTTTCAGAGGTTCAGGCAATACACAAGGTTTTTCTCACCTTAAACCTCGTATCCTTCTGGGCCTGCACCTGGCATAGTTAATGGGCACCTAGTCCTGCAGCTGCAGTCTGCAGCAAGGTCACCTTGGTGGTTCTTTGAATTTCAGACTGTTGAAAGAACTTGCTGGTCAACACTGATCCAAGGAGTTGAATTTAGCACTGGGGAAGTCCTGAAGGATTTGGAGAAATCAGATGTTACATTGGCATTTCTAAAAATAGGTAGGATGACTTGTCAACTGTTTGCCACTTAAGCGAGCTTCTGTCAAAGGAAGAAGTCACGGAAAGCTGTTGATAAAAACTTCTAAGCATAATCAGGTCATTCCACATATGAACATCTTGTCGGGCAAACTTTGTCTTGGTCTGGTGCTAGCTGATGGCTATTTGATATAGCAGAAAAAATCTTGCATAAAAACCGTAAATAAAATAATTTAGAAGTAGTATGGTAAATGATGGAAATACTTTTATCTGTATAAAATCAGCGTCTATACGTTTTACGGAAAGGAAGGAGAATGTAGGTCACGTTTACGGGAGTGACCTGACATCAGAGGAGATGTATGCACAAGACCATCCACTGACTCTGTTGTTAAATCTGCTGCTTCGTTAGGGTTAAATCTGCTGCTTCATTAGAGTTTTGACACAACTCTTAAAAAGTACCTTGTTTTGCTGATAGTGATGGGTAAGTGACCTGGGGCTGCTGATACAGAACATCGTGGTCTGTGTTGCTAACCAGAATCAATCATGGTTTCTGCACATGTCAGCTGGGTGAGGGCTGGACCCACAGGGACCGTTGTTGAAGGCTCTGGCCCTTGTCGTGCGTGGTGCCAGACGAGGTAGTCGTGGGTTTTCCTGGCTTGCTTGTTGCATGTCTCTGAGGCAGGTGGTCTGTTGAGGCATCGTCAGCCACTAAAGAAGACATTTGGTGTTTGATTCCTTAGAAAGGTAGCCTGGAACCTGCAGTGCGTCCTGCATGGAGCTGCCCCTGCCCTGACAAAGGTGTCCTTTCACCACTGGCTCTCCTGAATGCAGAAGAGACAGTGAATCCTGCAGGGGGTGAAGGCTGGTGTGAGAAAAAGCCACCTCCGTTGGTCCACTGAGAAGCCCCGAGGCAGAGCCTTCGGTTCACCGGCCCCGGAATCGCCAGCCCGGCCGGGGCTGGGGAGCGTGTCTCTGGTTTGGGTTCGTGGGCTCTGCGCACGCCTGAGCCAGCTGTTTCCTGCAGCTGTGGCCTCGTGGCTGCAGTTCTTACCAACCAGCTTTGCCTCCTCTCCTGCACGCGTGAGCATTGCTCTGCTCGAGGGAGGGCGGCACGAGCCATCACAGCCAGGCTCTGGGACTCGCTGGTGCTGGTGCTGGTGCTGGGTCACAGCCCTGCGTCACGCTCCTGGTTCATCACCCTTCCCAGAAAGCGACACGACATGGCGCGGTGCGACACCCCCGGAACCCGTACGCACCCCGGTCAGCACCGCGGGACCTAAACTCACGGCCTGAGTAGAGCAGCAGACCGAGACAACCCGCACCAACACCGTCGGTGCCAGAAGCTCCACGTCACGCTTCCGAAGCGACCCCGCGCCAGCAGCAGTGCCGTGCCGTTGTGGATGTTTCGGGCACCGATGTCCTTTGGTGCGTGGCAGGTGCTGCGTCGTTAGGCGAGACAGAGGCATGTTGGCCCCATCTCCTCCTGGTGATTTCGGTTGGTGCAGTTGCTGCTCAGCAGAAGGAGCGCTGTGCCGCTGTGGCTGCAGAAGACTTCTGCCCAACGGCCGCGCTGTGGGATTTGCCAGCTCGCCTTGGGCAAAGCAGCTGGCCCGGGAATCATAAAACCCTCTTGCTGACCCTCCGGTGTGTGTTACGCTTGCAGGACAGTGCAGACCTGTCGGATCTGTTGTGTCTGGGGTTTGCAGCCACTTACTCCTAATGTGTCAATAATTTTCTTTGTCCGTGGCAGTCAGGCGTTATGGGATATCGTCTCCTGTTTCCGCAGGCAGGGAGAACAGGTCAGCTGGCACAGGTGGTTTCAGGATTGCACCCTCACCTCTCCACCCCCCCAGTTAGTGAGTGCTCCTGTGTCTGGTGGCTCATCTTCAGCTTCATCTCTGGGGCTGCTGCCAGCTGAGAGCAGCTCCAAAGCCAGCACAGCATAGGGCACCAGAGGTGGCACAATCCCCTCCCGAGTCCTGGGGCTGCCACTAAGCGGAGGTCGGGCTGGGATGACCCTAGAGATGCTGCTCCCTGGAAGGCCACACAAGCACGGGGCTGCGTGTCGTAGTGCCGCGGAGCAGCACTTTCCTTGGAAAGGCTGTTGGGATCTGTCTGCTAACACGTGAAAGCCAGTAAGGACATCGCATGCCATTAGAAAAGGGATGTCTCGAGCTTCTCCTGGATCTTCTTCAGGTGTTTCCAGGCATATAGTCCATATAAGTCCATGTAAGTTCTCCTGGTGAAGTCCCCGCTGATCCAGTGCTACGGTCTTGTGTAGCAAGACACTAAAGCAGGTACGCGGGCAGCAGGTCTGTTGGCAGTACACAGAGGGGAAAATAAAAATCTTCTTGGAGAATCATGATCAGCCCCTGAAACAGCCACAGTTGATACACACTGTGCAGGGGACAGCAACCCATCTGGGTACCACTGGTAGTTTCAGGTGACCAGAGTCTGGCCCAGTGTGTGAAGAGTAGCTGTGGCCTTTCTGCTTTGTTTCTTTAGTGGATCTGATGTTTCTGAACATCTGCAGTGGTCTCCTCTTGATGAACAAAGGAAGCTTGTTCCTGTGTCACATCACACAGGGTAACACACATCACACAAGCTCCTGTCTGCTCTAAGTTGGGCATCCCCCAGGCAAAATTCCTTTGTCCTGCACGGGCAGTGAAGCAAGGTGGGCTGGAGCTGGATAATGTAAGTGCGCTGCCCGGGTCCATCTGAGAAGGTCCCTTCCCTGCAAATGGTGTTCTTCTGGGGGCAGGAGCAGGTTTCCAACCAGAAATGCAATTAAAACCTCACCGATGAAGAATGGGGTTCATCTGACTAATGTAGGTGTCCATCAACAAGTGTCCCTCTGCTCCAGAGCTCACAGTCTCCTGTAGGACTGGTATGAGCGAGGCTCTGGAGCGCGAAAGCGGGGGCCGTGCCGGCAGTAGCACGGGTGGATGGTGCACATGGCTTTTGCTCTGCTGGCTACGAGAGAGGCCTGGAGCTGCTGACTCAGACAGAGACACAGAAGCAGTGAGTTCTTCCCCTCCTGGTGTCTTTCATAGATGATGTTCTCGTTTCGTCTGTGGTACCAAGAGATGGATGAGGCTTTAGGGACCTTGTGGGAACAGGCGTGACTCTGGGAGTCACGCGTCTCCAGGAGGCTCTGGGGCTATCTCAGGGTCTAAGCTGATGAATACTGGAGAGATGTAGCATTAGTTCTGGTTGCTGCATTGGTGTTGAGCTGAGCCTTGCGTACGTGTTCCTTCTGAACCAGTACACGGAGATTTTCCAAGGCTCCTGGACATTCTTGTCCACCTTCTGCTTTCTTTTTGCCGCAGTCTCAATCTCTCTCTCTTTGTGTTTTGCAGCTGAAACCCCAATCGAGGAGTTCACCCCAACCCCAGCCTTCCCAGCGCTCCAGTACCTGGAATCGGTGGACGTGGAAGGTGTCGCCTGGAGAGCGGGGCTTCGCACGGGAGACTTTCTGATTGAGGTGAGCCCGGACGCGGCACGGAGAGCGACCGGCGGCTGCCAGCACCGTCGTCCTCTGCAGGACCAGGGCCTACGTCCTGCGTAAAATTGTTTTCCTTTATGAGTGCTTTGAGAGCTGGATGATAATTGTGACTGAAATGCCCGCTGCCTGGGTGTCTCCGTGAAAAAATGTAGAAAAAATGTACTTCAGGTACAGTAACTCAGGTGGATACGTGCTCTGGGTGGTAGGAGATGGGCTGAGAGGTTCCCTTCTGCTGCCCGAAACTGGGGAAAGTGGAGGCTGGAGAAAAGACTCGTTAGATGCCCTCTCTGGAGAGGAGCATCCGGCAGTCTGGGCACGTCCTTGCCCCCTGCAGCTTGGCATTGTTCTTATTTCCATATTGTTGGTGTTGCCCAGAACCACGGCGACAGGTCAGGAAAATGTGGCAGGTGCCGTACGGTGCTCGGCTTCTGCGCCGTGCAGGTGGTGGGGGCTGTGTCCTGGCACACGGGGCGGCGGGGGTGCCCTGTGCCACTGCTTGCCGTCCCCGGACAGCGCGATGACGCTGCAAGGAGCAGCCTTGGCACGTCGGCTGCTCGTCTTGTAGTGAAGGCAGCAGAAGATAGTTCCAAGGAGCGATCTAAAAGAGGGCGATAGCGTTAATTTGTTAATGTTTACAGGGGCTCTCCTCGCCAGAGGAGGAAGGTGCAGGAGATGTTACTGCGGCACTCGCAGTTGAAAATTACGTTCGGAATCCGTGCCAATGGGTATGGTACGGGTGGGCCAAGTCTGCCTTTCTGGAAGCCAGAGAAAAGGCTGTTACAATAAGGCAGCTGAGAAATGATGAACGTGTCTGTGAATCACTCGGTAGAGGTGCCCGTTTCTGTGCCTTAAAAAGGGATCACAGAGAGTTTGTTTCAGAAAGGAGATGTATACGGTGTCGGTGCAGGAAGGGATGTGGGATGTGGGATGTGGGATGCGGGATGTGGGATGTGGGATGCATCCTGCCCCTTCCAGGGGAGCAACAGTGGCGGAAGAGGTGGAGCGAGGCTGAATTGACACCGAGTCTGTGAAGTGACCGTGTGTTGGGTGGGATGGGAGGGGGAACTCGGTGTCAAGGTCTGGGGTGGCTGAGCTGAAACCAGGACACGCTGGGGTCTCCTCCCCAACCAGACTGTGGTGGTCAGAGGGGCTGGCATCCCGCGGGATTCTGCTTTCTCATGTCTTCCCATGCAAAAATCATAAGGCTTCAAACCAGTGAGGTGTATGGAATCTGCATTGGTCCGACGCGGTGGCTGCGCGTCGGGTACGGCAAGCAGAGCTGCATGCTTTGGCAGGTGGGCGTGTGACATTGTACTGGTTGTGGACATGTGACGTTGTACTGGTTGCGGACGTGCTCCTGGGGTGGGAGAGGCAGGTGGGGAGGCTTTGCTCTGCTGAAAAACGCTCTCTTTGCCAGGGGTGGTCATCACCGCTGTACCAGGCAGTAGGTTGATGCGCCCCAGAGCTCCCAGTGCTGCTCTGAGGGATCTTTCTTGCAATGCTTTTCCTGGAGCGAGTGCTCCAGAGCGATGGACTGGATGTTGAATGCGTGGTTGATGGAAAGCCTGTGCCCAAAGCAGGGACCGGCTGCGATGTGTCCGTGCCGAGGTGCTGCACGTGCTGTGCCTTTCGTCCAAGACGGGGGGTCCCACGGGTGGCACCGTGCCCACGCGTGTGGCACTGCTGCAGGGCAGGTGGGAGGACAACAGCCAGCGTGGGGGGACGTGGAGCCGTGTGTGCCCAGGAGCACAGGGAATCCCAAAGCTGGTGGGGCACAGCGGGAAGGGGAGAGGGTAGCCACGGCACCCAACTAGGCTGCTGCCAGCCACGTCGGCTGTGGTGTTGGTGTGTCTTCTGCAGCCTCTAAAGAGCACCAGTGACGTACCAGTTGTCATCAACCTGACAAAATCGTTGTAGCGCTGATACTTTTTCTGGGATGCAAGGAGGAGGTCAGTGCTGCAGCAGAGCAGCCTCGTCCCGGCTGAGACTTGCAGTCCCTCTCCCTGCTCCCAGTCCGGGTGTTCAGCTGCAGAATAAATGTGTTTAGGGGGGTGACCTGCCCTCGGTGGTTACCGTTCCCTTTGGATCAGCCGCCGGAGCTGACTTCCCCTGTGGCTGCGCGATCGTTAAATCTAGGCGAGTGGAGCGATAGTGTGTGGTTTCCCTGGGAAGGGAGGCTGGAGGTGGGTTTAGAACGAGCACAGCAGCTTTGCCACAACGCAAAGCCACATCCCGGGGTGAGATTCGGAAGGGGAGATGTTGTGCTGGAGCTTGAAGCCCCGTACAGGTCTCTGGGACCATCTTCATCTCCCTGTCCAAGTGTCAGGGTTGGAGATGTGTTAAATTCAGATCAAAGGTGCGTGGGCATTTTGAGACTTCATTTCTAGCCGTGTAACTTGCAGCCTGAGACCGTCTCTTGCTGAAATTAATCTTTAGGTTTTTTAGCTTCAAAGATTTCTTAGCGCTGGAGATGAGTGCTAGACAGCCAGAACACCTAAGGTGCTTTCACACTGGAGTTAGCAACTTCACATGAAGAAAAGCAGGTGGGAAGTCCTGGGAGGTGTTTGCAGGTGGAGAAGTGGTTGGTGACAGTGACAGTCTCCACGTGGGAGCTGGCCTTGCCCAGCGGTGGGGAACAGCTCCTCCGGTACTACAAACAGCTCTTTCATGCCATGACCAGGTGACAAGGACACTGCTTAGAGCGCCAAGCAAGCCCTGACCTGCCCAAGTCTTCCTCATGCAAATTCAGTAATTAAATCAGCTTCTGAAGCTGGGAGAGGGATGGCTGGCCATGGATGCTGGAGGTGGTCCTATAGCTGCTCCAGCAGTCCCTGTTCCTCAACGAGGCTCCCTTTGGGGAGGAGTGAGATGTGTTTCCGTGGGGCATTGGCATGAGGACCCAGCAGAGCTGCTCGACAGGTGACACCTGGGAGCCCAACTGATGGTGGCTCAAAAGTGGAAGCAAAGACCACCCAGGACCCAGGAGGTCCACAGGGGTGGGTCTGCCTCTGGTGCGGGAGCAGAGCTTCAGGCAAATTCAACTTTTAGCACTGAGGCTTTTTGGTTGATTAACACCAGCCTACAACAACTGTAGTGCAAGACTTAACTGGCTTGTACCGTGTTTGACCTGCAGTGTCCTGGCCCCTGGTCAAGCCTGCCGTGCCACACCACTTCCCCAGCCTCTTTAGCCTTTCGTTCCTCACCACCGCCTGCCATACGCAGGGAGGGCCTGGGCTGGCCTGGACCGACGCGGCAGGCTGAAGCCCGCTTGGTCGGCAAGTTGGGATGCGTTGATCTGTCTTCCTCAGTGAGATCCATGGGGCGGCTGTGTGGAGTCTGGGATACTCGTCTGGCGAGTGTTGGTGTCCTCACCTGATAATTTCTTCATCAAGACACTGATCACGTTTAACTAGGAAACCTCTGTCTCATTTTGTGAAGGTGGAAATTGGCACCAGACCCTTTCAGGAGGAGCAGAGAATCTTGATGAAGGAAAGTGAGAGCTCCCTGGTGATGGTCAGGAGCTTCACATCCAGTCGCCCCATAGACAGAAGGCTGCTGCAGCTCCACGTTCCCCGGTTGGGTCGGTAGCCAGGGTTGGGTCAGTAGCCAGGCCGAGCGTGCTTTGCCGATGGGGACACACGCACACACAGAGTACACACAGTACAGACGGCACGAGGGGCCCGACCCTGTTCCTCCCCAGCTGATCAGCATGAGAGCCTGTCAGCAGAGAACGTATACACCCAAGTATGTACAGCATGGATCCCTCTAGTAGCTGGCCTTGGACCCCCAGTCTGCCCAGCAGCTGGCCCCTGGCTCCCCCAGTCTCCTCAGTTGCTGGCACCTGAGCGTGTGAACCTGAGACCCACAGCCCCACCACACTTGCTGGTACCTGGATCTCTTGACATGCGTGTGCACACGTGTGCACTGGTTCCCCATGAACTGGCCTTAGACACTTGGTCTGTCCAGCAGCTGCTCAGGGCACGGGGCCGTACCAGTAGCTGACTCAAACCCACTGGTCAATCAGGTCCCTCCAGTAGCAAATTCTCAGACCTCCAGTATCTACATTGAGGGTAGTGAGGCACTGGCACAGGTTGCCCAGAGAAGCTGTGGCTGCCCCATCCCTGGAAGTGGCCAAGGCCAGGCTGGATGAGGCTTTGAGCAACCTGGTGTAGTGGAGAGTGTCCCTGCCCATGGCAGGCGGGTTGGAACTGGATGGTCTTGCAGGTCCCTTCCAACCCAAACCATTCTGTGATTCTGTGATCTGCCCCAGGTCTATGGCCTCTCCGATGCCTGGCTCCAAGTCTCTTATCCTACTCACTGCCCAATCCAGCATAACGATTCCTCACAGGTTAAATGCACCTACACATCAGTTGACGTACAGTACACATGCAGTCCTGTCTCTGGAGTTGCTGGCACCCCAGCACCCGTGGGACCCTACCACCCACAGCCCCTTCCCCAGTTGCCGGCAGCAGTACCTCCATGGATGCACACACAAAGATACACAACGTAGAGCGCAGCCTCACCCAGAAGAATGGCTGGAAGTGGTGCAGTGAGAAGCCACAGCAGAGCATGGTGAGCAGGTGCAGGGCATGGCCAGACTGAGCAGCAACCTGGTATGTTCAGCTGGCTTCTTCCACGCTCTTCACCCTTTGTTCTCCTGTGCTTGTTCTTGCCTGATCCACCATCCTGCCTTTGGTCCTTTCACTGGGCATCTCAGTGGGTCTGACACAATCCCAGAATGCTTGTCCTGGCATCCCATAATGAGTTCCATACCCTCACAGGCAGTAGTTCCCCTTGGTCCACAGGGTGACCTGGAGAGAGCCTCTCCCACAACTCATCCCATGGGTCTTGAGCACAGACTGGGGGTGACCCTCCTGCTGTCATGGCCCTGGGGGTGGCTGAGCCGGGGTGCTCCTCAGGAACCCATCAGGTCATTGGGTTCCTCCAGCTGCCAGTGTTCCTCTGCTCCGTTACGACTGTGGTGATCAACCTCCAATGGCATAATTCAACAGGGGTGACCCGTCATCCCACACGTAGCCATGGACACCTCCTGTTCGCCCCTCTCTGGTGGAGTTTTATCTCCTGCTGGTCCCAGTTTTAGCAGGAGCACCT
This sequence comes from Tauraco erythrolophus, assembly GCF_009769465.1. Lineage (NCBI taxonomy): Eukaryota > Metazoa > Chordata > Aves > Musophagiformes > Musophagidae > Tauraco > Tauraco erythrolophus. The sequence continues at coordinate 431,012 of NC_141468.1, forward strand.
GCTGCCGGGCTGCCCCACTCCCGAACGCTTCTGCACCGCGATTGTCCTCTGGCTCCGCGCTGCGGCAGAGGCAGCCCGGAGCTGCGGCGAGACGTAACCTCGATCCTGCGGTGCCACCTATCCACGGGAATCCAAGCGTCAGGAGAAGCGTCTTCAAAATTTCACCCTCTCAGCCGAGTCCCTCACGGCAGCCGAGTCCCCGCTCCTCTGAAGGAAATCTTTGCAGCGCTACGGGACCGTAACAGACTGGGAGGTCCAGCCCTTGCTCTCCTTCCCCAGAGGGTATGTCTCTTTGCCCTCACCTTCTGGGCTCGTTGCTTTTTCTGCTCCTTTGTTGTGCTTCAAGTCCTCTCTCTCAGGTCTGGACGCTTGAGCCTTCTCTTCGTACTGGAGTGCACAGGTTCGTTTTTTGATCCCAGGAAACCACGTGGGGAATGGTCACAACATGCTGGACCTCCTGCTTTGGGTGTTGGCCCAGCCCTGCGTGCTGCAAAGCGTTTTGGGTGGGAATCTGATCCCAGTTTTGTTACTACTTAAGATCTCTCGCACTGTAGGTTTGATGGGGAACTGCCAGGTGCCCGGACCTGGTTGTCCTCACCCCTTCGGTGCCACGCTCACAGCAAGGAAGTTCTGCCCTGAGGAGAATGAAGCCCCCAGGACAGGGAGGGACACGGGTCACTCCACGTATCACACAAGCAGCGCAGCGAGGTGCATCCCGTGCCGCCGTGCTCCGTGTGCCGGTCTCCGTCAGGCTGGGCTGCGGAGCGTCAGGCAGATGTGCAGGACACGGGCCGCCCCTCCAGGCTGCCGGCGGCTCCGGCAGAGCCGCTTCCCGTTGTCTCGCGATCCCTCCGCATTCTGCCACGAGCTCACTCTTGCTCTTAGTTTTTCAGTTACTTCATAACCCCGTCATTTCCTTCGTAAGCCCCGTCTCTCCGTTTCCTATTTTGGCCCCTCCGTGGCCACTGTGTCAGGCTCTGGTTGTGCTTCCAGGTGGAAGCATCCTTCACTGACCTACCAAAAGCCCGGGGACCTCCAAAAGGTGCGTGTGCCCAGGGTTGGAGGAAAGCAGTCCGGGTGAAACTCCAGCAGTGGCCGCTCAGCATCTCCGTCACCTGCCGATTTTGCAGATTCTTATGCCAAAACAAGCGCATGAACCTCGCCAAGTCGTTTTGTCATCAAGTCTTCTAAAGCAAGACCGTCGGTTCCTCACCGATGGAGGCTGCCCCTTCTCCGGGGTGACTGACCGTGCCCGTCTGTGACGAGTGATTCAGATCCACCGCGGACACACCGGCCTCTTGTGTTGGTTGACACGGGCTGCGCCAGGAACGTGAAGGGACAGAAAATTCCCAGGGCTTCTGCTTGCTCAGGGCAGACAGATCAGAGGCATCGGGCTCTGCCCTTGATCTTCCAGCGCTGAGGTCACCACCCCTCACCCTCTCTCCCAGTGTTTCTGTGTATAGAAACAGCTGGGTAAGTAACCTCCGTGTTTGCTCAGCATCTCTTTAGCTGCAGTTCCACTGCACGCCCCCCAAGTAGAGTGTTTGGGGGACAGCTTGGACGTGAAGCCGAGTGGTTGCATTTCTCGGGTTGGTTTGGCTGGCACCGGCTTGCTGGTGCTCGTGGTCATGTTCCAACATCCAGGTGCCAACTAGCCATGAGGCACTCTGATTCCCTACATACCACTGTGGTCCCACAACCCAGAGAGCTGCTGCAACAACGCAGAACAGATGGTCTCACGGCCTTTGGTAGAGGTCTGTGAGGAGGTTCATGGGGGGAGTTCATCTCACCTCACTTTAGGCTTCGGTCACCTGGCTACCTGCACCTCCTGCCTCATCTGGCCTGCCCGTTCTGCCTGTGGAGACCAAATAAACGTGGAGATGCAACTTGGGGAGTAGTTACTTCATCTGACCTAGCCTGGGGTCTGCCTTAGGATGTGATGAATCCGGTGGATTCACTGGGCAGCTCTCCCCTGACCTGACAGGGATCCCAGGGCAACTTCTTCCAGGGTAGGTGCCCATTTTGTGGACAGCATGTTCTGCCAGGTGAACCCCAGCCCTGCGGTCGCTTGGCAAAAAGCACCTTATTCTGTAGCACTGTGGTTGAGAAGCACCAAACACAGAGCAGCTCCTCGGGGCAGTTGGGGTTTGTTCTCTGTGCTGTTGGGAGGTTCTCTCAGAGGAACCGCTACCATCTGAGTGCCACCGACGCTGTGGGCATATCTGGTTGTTCAATCGCCGCTGGTACTTCTGAGGTTTAGGGCTGGCAGAGCCTTGACAACACGCCGGCAATGCCTCTCCAGCGTGAAGTGGGAGGATTTTGCGGCATCCGTACGCTCTGAGGTGCTGACCTCTCTGGAGACTCAGAATAACGCTGAGATCGCTGTGAGTTTGTCCTGTTGGTGGCCCTCTGGCAGCAGACATAGCAGAAGGAAACCCTTCCTGGACACAACGCTTTCGTTTGGAGATTTGGACTTTGGACGTGATTCTGGGTGTGTTATTTCCGTTGCCTCAGGAGGGGGTCCAGTCATTTCCCCCGTCTCCACAGTGCTCGCTTGCTCACGGCAGTCCACCTGTCTCACTGAAGTCATCTCCAGTTCATGGTGGACCAAGAACTTCAATAGCACAAGGCCTCATCACAGCTCTAAGGCTTTCCTCCAGCTCCTCATGTCTTGGTGTGTTGAGTCGTGTGGCAGTGGGCGAGAGTGTTACACCAGAGCCCGGACCCTGTGCTGCCCGAGCAGGCCTGGCGTTGTTCTGTGCCTGCTCCAAAAGCCGTACTGGGATGTGTTGCTGGAGATGCCTCCATCAGCTGTACCTTCAGTGGTGGCAGGACGTGGCCACTCTGCTGAGAATGCGCCTTTTTCTCACTTCCCGTCACTGCGACTACCTCCGGCTGCTGCGTGCGCTTCTGCAGCATCTCCAGGCTCCCAGATGTTGGTTCTCAGCTGTCTCTGGAAACCGTGCAGCTTTCCACGTGGTGGCCTGGGTGTCAGATGGCTCTGGAGACTGTTCCTTTCCTGTGAGAAATGCTCCTTTTACAGAAAGACAATTAGCAGATGCGTTTTCGTGGCTTGCTGGACCATATTTTCAGCCTGAGGTACTGTCAAATCCTTATCCTTGTGTCCCAGTTACATGTGAGGCTCTTTTACATCCTAAAATGGATTTTCTGTTAGTCCCCTGACCGTGTGTCTCAGTAGTTTCCAAATATCTTCTAGTGGGAAAGTGGAGAGAATATTGTCCTATCGCTCCTTGTCAGGGCTCTCGGGGGATCTTTAAGGGTTTTTCCATCAATGAATTAGTGTTTTCCAGTGAAACCATAAGTTTGGGCTGACTTTCCTTCTAAGCCAGCTTTTGAAGCCACAGCTGTATGTTTTCTCCTCTTTAGAGTTGTAGAAGTGCTGGTTGGAAGGGTTCCCTGAGATCCTACCCCGAGAAGGACCACGTTAGATCAGCGGTGGCTCTGTCTGGCCAAGCCTTGGAAACCCTCTGCAGGATGGTGGTGCTGAAGTTCTGGTGGCCTTTCTGGGGCTGTACCACTTCCTGGGGAATTTTTTTTTGCTGAAGTAGAAGTCCAGCCTGAACCTCCCAAACCACAATTTAAGACTGTTGGCCACATTCGTTACATCACCTGCTACTTCCAGGAAGAGTTTGGCTCATACAGCTTAAAAGCTGCAGGCTGCTTGCTTCTGCTGTCATACCATCTGGGTCTGGGCCCTCTTTGGTTTCTCCCTGTCACTCCTGACCTCGATGGCCAAAAACTGAGCACAGTATTCCAGGTGCAGCCTCACCAGTGCTGAGTCAAAAGGGTGACAACACCCCTGGATCTGCTGGGCAGGTGGCTCGGCACGTCGCCCAGCACGTGGCTTGCCTTCTTCTCCGTGGGACGGTGCTGCAGGCTCCTGCTCAGCCGGGCAGTCGCTGCAAAACCCTTTTCAGCCTCTTCAACGGAGCTGCTGCTGGGTCAGTCTCTCCTGAGCCCGGACCAGTGTGTTGGGTTGGTCCACCCCAGATGCACACCTTTCTTCCTCCCATTGTTGAACCCCACGAGATTTGTGTTGGCCTCTCGAGGCCGCTCTGGTTTGAAGCTCTGCGTTCCACCGTGTCAGATCCTCCCCCTAGTTCGGTATCACCTGCGCTTTTACCCAGGGTGTCCTCTGTGTCATCCGTGGTGTTGATGAGGGTGTTGAGCAAGACGGGCCCCAGGACTGGCCTCTGGAGCACGTTGCTCCTCGCCAGCTCATCGTTAATCATTGCCTTTCCACGCAGCGGTCCAGTCAGTTCTCAGCCCACCCAGCTGTCCCTGCGTCTGCTCCGTAGCTCCTCAGGTTCCAGCTGAGAATGCCATGGGCGTTGGTGCCAGAAGCCTTGCTGGCCGTGGTATGTCACATCCACCACTCCCCCTCGCCCACAGAAGTAGTTGTTTTGTCACAGAAGACAGCTGCGTTGGTCAAGCAGAGTTCGCTGTAGGGAGATCCGTATTCACTGTTCCCATTTGCCTTGTTGTCCTTCAAATGTTTGCTCATGAAGAAGGTGTGCTCTGTGGCCTTAACGGAGCTGAGGAAAGACTGACTGTCCTTCCCTTCTCAAAAGTGAGTGTCAGATTATGGACCAGTTGGCAGGGAGCTTCCAAATCACCGTGGTATCTCCTGGGGAATAGACAGCAGCCTCGTGAGACTTCAGCAACTCCCTCAGCTCCTCTGCTGAATCCCACCAGGCTGGTGGACCTGGATGCAGCAGCTCTTCTTAGAAGTCCTTGACCTGTTGCTCCCCCACTACTGGCTGCCCGTCTTACATTGTCTGCTCCGAGGTCTGGGAGCACACTTTGTCCATCAACACTGAGGTGTAAAACCAAGCGCAGCACTTTGGTTGTGTCTGTGCTGTCCATGGCTGATTTTCATCAGCAGACTCGCATTTTCCCTGAACTTCCTTTTGGTGCCAGTGCACCACTACAAGATGTCCTTGTTCTGCTTAATGTCTTTCGGTAGTCTTTGCTCCAGCTGGGCCTTGGTCTTTTGATGTTGGCCCTCGTGCATGATGCAATGTTTGTGTTGGTTTGGTGCCCCTCACCGTTTCTCCTTGTGTGTGCTTTTGCATTTTAGTTCATTAAGGAGCTTGCTACCTTATCAAGCAAGCCTTCTGCAGAAATGTCCAGTCTTCCTAAATGACAGGGTGGGTGGGTTGTTCCTGAGATCTCAAAAATTTGAAAACCAGCACCCCCTTCCCTTTGGGCTGCTTCTCGGAAAGCTGAAGTCCATCTGGTGTTCTGCAGCAGAGGTGTCCGAGAAGACAGCACGTGAGCTCGGAGCCCATCCTGCTAGAGAGAGCACAGGGCAGGACGTTGTCTGGGAGCTGAAGTGGAGCTGCCGGCAGCTCTCCATATTTGAGTAGGGCTCAGCATCCTCCAGGTTGCCTTTGGGAAGCGTCTTCATCCTTGAGCTCAGTGCGCACCACACCCAACGTCATTGAGACATGGGGTTGGGGAGGGCGGTGGTGTCACCTCCCCAAGCCAGGAGCTCGGTCTGCTCTTGTCACCTCTTCGCTTCAGTGTTGCCGCGGCGTGAACCGTTGAGCGAGGACATGTGTAGGTAAGTGAACTGAAGGAGGAAGGAGGGTAACTGCTCAGGACTACACGTTCCCAGGGGTTCGGCATCCAGGGCGCAGTCACAATGTCTTCTGGGCTCTCCTGCTGAGAACTGAAAGGTTTGGCAGAAGGAGAGGAGTCGGTGGGCTCTACCCTTCCATCCTTCACTGGGGCAGCCTGAGGCAGCAAACCCTGCAGACGCTGCTGAGACAAAGAGAGGCTGTTCCTGAGTCCTGGGTGGAAGGATGCTCAACCAGAGTTTGAAGGTCTGAACTTGGAGCGACATGGTGGAGGGTGTCCCTGCCCATGGCACGGGGGTTGGAACTGGATGATCTCTGAGGTCCCTTCCAACCCAAACCATTCCATGATTCTGTGAAGGTGCTTATGGACAGTGCTCCTCGGAGATGTTCTGCTTCCTGGTGGTTGATCTCTAACAGGCAGGGAAGCGGATGTGCTGGTACCGTGTCATGTAGCTGGATGAAACGCAGTTGCACAAAGATGTGGTGTTTCTTGAGGGACAGTTTCAAGCTGTGAAGGTTCAGGCAGTTGTGCAGAGCTCAGCAACGGGCTTCATGAGGTGCCTTTGAACGAAGTGGAGTTTGACTCTGGTGGTGCTGCAGAGGTGTCTGGGATGGTTCCCCTCCGTGCCCAGCACCAGGGCGGAACACACATGGACAATGACAGCTTTGGGCAATCCGTGCTCGCCTGGCTCACTGCCATGGCTTGAGACGGGGTTAGACCTCCCGGGTCATGGGGCTTTGGAAATCCTGCTCTGACTGACCAGGATCTGAGGGCACCGTCCGTAGGGGCCAGCCTCGTGCCTTCCTCTGAGCCTGGCAGGCTTTACATCCGTGACTTTTTCCCTTGAGGAGCCCGTGACGAGCGATGTAGACAGCAGCCTCTGTGCAGACACTTCCATTTTACACGTCGTGGAGCACGTGTGCGTGTAGAGCAGGACCTGTGGACATCAGACACAAATCCAGATACGTGTTTGTGGATATTTTCGTGATTTGGCTCTGTGTCACACAGCTGTGCGCAGCATCGTTGACAGGGATAAAACTGCCGTTACCGACCGAGCCGGGATCTCCCGCCAGAGCCGCGGGGCGTGCGTGGGGCTGCACGGACCCCACCGGCCCTCGGCAGAGGAGAACACCTGCTGTGGCAGAGGGGAACGTGTCCTGCGTGTCCTGTCTGCCTCCAGTGAAGTACTGTTGCTGTGAGATAATGTCACCTACTATGAATTTCATTTGACAGATTTAAAAAAAAAAAAGGAATTGATGGCTCCCGACAAAAACGTGCGAGTGCAGCAGGAGATCCGACATGTGCCCATCATGTGGAGCGCGTGTCGGCAGCCCCCGAGTGCCTCCTGGGGAGGGAGAAGTGCCATTTTTCTGAACCTCAGAGGTTTTGATATTTGGGAACATGAATTTTACGTAATTAAGAAAATCTAAGGGTTGTTTGAGGACATGCTGCTAAACGCAATCCAAAAATCGGGGAGGAAAAGTCTGCTGGGCAAGGCATCACCCACTTGGGTGAGATAATGAGGGAGCCGTTAAATATTACAGACACATGTGTCCCCTTCTCACTGGAAAGGTTAGCAAGGGAGGGAGAAGGAAATGCGGATAATTTGAGCTGAAGTGTGTAGGAGGTTGATAAGGGGAGCCAAAGGAAATATCAAAGGCCAATACGTAAAGATAATAAGAAATTTTAGAGCATTAGAAGGAAGGGGAAAAAAAAGTCTGGTAGAGATCCATTTCTATATGTAAATGATAAAATTGTATATTCTGGTGCAAAAAAAAAAGAAAAAAAAGGCAGAAATGTTCTGTTCTGAGTTTGGAACAAATCAGGAGGATGTATCTACCCATATGATGTGCTTGGAACAGAAAGTTTCCCAGCTGTAACCAAGGAGAAAGTGAGATAGTATTTGCTAAAAATAAACCTACTCAAATTAACAGGCTTGGATAACACGTACCGAGTGTCTGGGAGAGCCGAGCTGGGGAGTTGGCTGGACCACTGGTGTTCATCTTGGTCATCTATGAAATCTCCAGGAGTTGGTAGGGGACCGGTGCTGTTCCGATGGTCTGAGGGTATCACACAGGTGATTCGGGAACTCTGGCGTGTTTAGCTCAGCCCCAGTGCGGCTGAGATAAGGGAGCGCTTCGTTCGGAGCACAATGAGCAGAGAACCAGAGGATGAAATTGCAGTTAATCCCATACAGTGTGGGGCCATGGAAGGTGGAAAAGAACCTGCTGCCTGTTCTTGACACCGTCGTGAGAGCGGTTGAAGCGAGGGCTGTGTTTGCTGGTGTGTTTGGGCTTCCTTAATCACCCCGGGCTCAGGTAGGAATAACCTTCCAGTGAATGGAATTAGCAGAACAAATGGGGCTTAGAAGCGGGGGCACGTTCCATAAGACGTCTGCAAAGGAGAAGGTTCTGGCATGGGGGGCCATCACCAGCGAGGTCTCCTGACGTTTTTTGATCCCTGCAGCTCGCCACTTCCACCGGTGTTCCGTTTGTGAGGCCGGCAGGTGTCACCGGCCGCGGGGGAACGGCAGCGGAGAAGCACCTGCCGCAGAAGGAGCTGCCTTCCTGCCGAAGCAGCCACGCTCCCGCCGGCCGTGCAAGGCGACGTGTCTGCGAGCAAAGGGTGGAGGTTCCAGGATGGGAAATCACCCTGGAGAAATGTAATTCAGCAAAGGACATGGGCTTCTGCAGGAGAATTGTGTTTCCGTTAGTTGGTTGCGTAGGATGCGGCAGAGATATTTTGTGTATGTAAAGGACAAACTTCCGGAGTTATGCGGACTTAGATATTCCGGTTGCAGCTTTGGAAGATCACTGGAACATCACCATGGGCAAGTCAGACGTTGGCACCGCGGGATGAATCTGACGATACTGAGCTGAATTCTGAAAGAGCCTCAAAATGATTCATGAGCTGGAAAAAGTTGGAGGCTGAAGGAGTCCATCCCGCCCGGCGTGCCGAAGCCGGGCTGGTGAGGGCAATGGCTCTGGCGTGGGGTATCCGATTCCAGCGCCCGGCGGGGAGGGAGGAGCTCGCTGCAGATCTCGGTGCCTGTGCAGAAGATCCCCTGGATAACCAGAGCTATGGATTTTAGTGAAATCCCGTTTCAAAGCCTTTCTGCACCAGTACATCCTATGCCTAGAGAGTGGGATTGCCTGGGAGGGGTGGGAAAGAGACTTTAGAGCTCAAGTTCTCAGAGGGAGCATCTTAGGACGTGGATAATCTCACAGCCTTTCTCGGTTTGAGTGTTTCACGATGCTGAAAGGGTGAAGGTGGCAACCAGGAGTCCGGAGAGCTCTGCTCTCTGGAGCAGCGTGCAGGTTTGTTCCTGCTGCTGAAGATTTACCCCCAGATCCCCTGATTTTGTCCAGTGGTCTGTGCATACCCTGGTGGGTGGACCCTTTGTTCTCCTGGTAGATGGCTATAATGGAGCTCTGGAGCAGAGCAAACTTCAGGCTTCAGAGCTTACGTTCCTCTAAGTGACTTCTTTTTCCTGGGAACACGCGTGGTTCAGGTGATCATTGTCGGGTCAGGCTTTTGATGTACAGACAGATACGGCGTAATGAAGGTGTGGGCAGATACCAGCCTTTCCTCAGAACTCAGCCCTTCTAATTTTCTGATCATGCTGTGTGTTCTCAAAGCTGCTTCTCGCTGGTTAACATCATTTGGGTAATGAAGTGTCCAGAACAGACCACAGCATGCTTGCTGAAGCTTCAGGGATAGTACCTGCATCCTCCTTCAACAGTTACACGCTGCCTTGTGATAGCTTTGGATACCAGTCGCCGTTAAAGGATTCCGTCCCTGCAAGGGGACAGATTTCTGTTCTCTTTTTTCCACAGTGTGACTTTAGCTGAAAACATTTCATTTGTCCCAGCACTCCCAGCACCATGCTGGAGACTGCGTGGAGGTGCCATTGATCTCCACACAGGTGGCATCTCCTTGAGAAGGAAGTTTTCTCACGCTTTAGAACAGCCAGACGTGTGGAACACAGGTCACGGTCCAGGGCTCTCTGACCAGCTGCTTTTAGATCTTCCACTCGCGACGCGTTCAGTCTTTCCTACCAAATCCCCTTATTTGACATTACGTGGGATTTTGGTTTAGCAGAGTGGTACAGCAATGTAAATTAAATTAAATTAAATTAAATACAAATATAAATCACACTTGGCCGAGTGTTGCCGGTGCAATATGCAGCTTAACACCATCCAGAGGAGGTTCTCGTTACCAGTCTCCGTAATCTGCTCACCGTCATGGCTCCGGCTGTCCCCGCTCACCTCAAAGACGTTCAGTGGTTGACGCCAGCTCAGGCCCGTTGCTGCCTTTGAGTTCTTGCTGTTTGTAGTTCCATTTTCATCTTTTCTTTTGGGCTAGCCCAGTGACACAGTCCTGCTGCGCCATGCTGGTCTTGCTAACTGAGGGACACGTTTGCAGTCTGCTCATCAATTCAAGGACGAAGTTTCAGAGCTGGTTGACCCACTTGCCTGGCACAGCCGGATGCTCCACTTGGCTGCTGCGGCCAGTTGATGTAAAGCGAAGGCCTTCTGCTCCCCTTGGTGTTGAGACTGGTTCAGCGTTCGTGGCAGCAGCTCTGGTCAGTCACTCCTGCATTTTTCCCTGGACTTTGAGCACGTAGCCCTTGCCTGTTTCTTCAGAGCATTCTTCTGCTGCAGGTCAGCAGTTTGTCGGTCTCTCACAAGGGGGGAAGTATCAGTGCTATTACTCAAGTCAGGTAAGAGCTCACCTGGAGTAATGTCCACCACCTTAGAAATCTGTGTTCAAGAAAGGTGAATTCAGGCTGGAACAGGAGCACAGAAAAACTACTGAGATGATCAGGAGAATGGGGACATTTTCTCCCGTGACAGACTACTAAAGCTTCCTGCCCTTGTCAGCTGGGATATGGGGGGGATCAGACTGAATGTATGGAATGTCCCACTGGGCCAGGCTGATGGTCCGTAAGGAGAGCACATGTGCCTGACCACCTTTGGAAGGTGTCCCTGCCCGTGGCAGGGAGGTTGGAACTAGATGATCTTTAAGGTCCCTTCCAACCCAAACCATTCTATGATTCTGTGGTTCTCCTTGTGCCCTCCAGCATCCAATGCCATTGCAGTGGGGACTGATCCCACTTGGTCCTGTGTCAATCTGTGCATGGACCTGCTCTCTGGGAATTTCTCTAACCTCTCTCTGAACCTGCCAGTCCTGCCCACCTCCACGGCCTCCCCTGGCAGCAGCCCCAGACCATTCCCTGCTGTGTGAAGAAGTCCTGCTTTTGTCTGGTTTGATCTGATCTGCCACTGGTCCCATCGAGAGCCCTCTCCTTCCAGTGCTGCAGGATTTGGTGAGCAGCAGCTCTGCCTTCACTGTACCTGCTGCCTCGGGGAGCTGTGTAAGCCTTGGCCACGTGTCTCCCTGAGCCTTCTCTTCTCCAGCCTGGAGACTCCCAGCCTCCACAGTCCGTCTTTGTAGGGCAGCTGCTCCGTCCCCTTGGCCACCTTAGTTGCCCTTCTCTGGACCTTCTCTAGCTCCACCGCTTCCTCCCTGAGATGCTGAACCCGACGGGCGCACAGCACTGCAGGCGGGATGTGCAGGATCAGCACAGCCCCGGGCGACGTTGCCCACCTTGCTTTCCATCTCTTCCCTGAGAGATTTTGTTGGCTCTTTTGGCTGCTGCTGTGCACGGAGCCCGTGATTTTTGAGAGCTGTCAGTATCAGTGTCAAGACCTACCTGGAGCTGCACCCACCAGGTCCATGTTCAGCATCGTGTGTCATGTTTGGGTGGCTCTTCCCTAGAAGTGTTACTTTGCATGTATCTAAATGGTGCCCCCTCTGCTGCCTTTTGCCCTCTCTCCCAGTTAGAGAGTCCTCGTGGAGCCCATCAGCATTGACGCATCACTTGACTGTTCAGAAGATAGTGGCGGCAGTTCATGATGCCCAGACTTTGACATAGTGTCTCCACGTTTCTGTGTATGTTCTTTTACCTTTTGTAGACGCTTTCTGCATGGTTTGAGTTTTGGTCTGTTGTCTTCTTCCAGGCCAGAAGCATATCTCCAAGAGCAGGGCATCCACATCAGGCAGTTGTGCCCAAGAAGCTGGAAGTTTATCATTGGATCAAAACCAGTCACGTTTGCACCACTGCCTGTCTGATCTTTCTCACTCCAACACCTCCCGCCTTGAGCACCAGCAATCCTTTGGAGTGTTTAACTCAACGGGCAGGGCTCCCAGCCGCCCATCTTCTTGAAGTCTCATCTCTGCACTTCCCAGACTGGGACCAAAAGCTGATTTCAGTGTGTGTCTCTCAGGCGGTTCCCCTGCGCGGCACCGACGCCGTCAGGCAGCCCCAGGCTGGCGGTGTGGCAGGGATGGGATCCTCCTGCACGGCTCTGCTCGGAGGGATGAAACGTTTTGCCTTGTTCATTTTGCTGCCTCCTCCTTTCGTGTCCAAGTGCTATTCCTTCTCCTGCGGGAGATGGTGGTGTGCCCAGCTCGGACGTTTCGGTGCTGCGGAAGGTGGGGATGGTTTGGCTGAGATCCTCTCCCGGTTCGGCGGAGCGGCAGCAGCGTCGAGCCGCAGCCCCTGCTCCCCCTCGGCACCCTGCGCCGGGGCCACTGGCCGTCACGGCTCCCGCTGGCGGGCGGGCAGGCGGCTGTGAGTGCTGGTGCCAGGTCTCCCTTGGCTCTCCCTTCCCGCTGTGGGACAGCGTCTCAGGCCACTGGTTTGCTCTGGGATGAGAGCTCACCGCCATGTCGGGTACGGACCCAGCCTCGGCGCAGGCTCTGCCATCGCAGCACACGCAGCTCACCGTGCCGTGTTGAGTCAGCCCACTTCGGAAGCGAGACTGGAAATCTTCTTGCCATCTCCTCGGTGAGCTGACCTGTTTTCAGAGAGATTCTTCTCTCTGTGTTTGGAATTTTTCAAGAACAACTGTTAGAGAAACTTTGCTCAGATGAGCGTTCAGCCAAAGCCGATTGCAGTTGCAGAGTTCATCTTCTTGGGCATCACCAGGAACCGGGGGTGAATCAGGATTTTGTGTTTTTCCGAAATGGTCTTTTCCCCCAGACATTCTTGCACAGGACAAGCAACTGTCTGACCAGTCTCCCCTGTGGTCAGCTGTACTGTAGAACATTCTTCTTTTCCTCCTGTGTTACCTGAGCCTCTTGACTGCTCTTCTGTTGTGCTTTCTGCAAGATGCCGTTCCTGCCCGTCAGGCTGAGCTGCAGTTTCCTGGGTTTGAGCATCTGCTGGGTTTTACTCCGTCTTTCACGGAAACGGCCTGGCAAGGTGGGACCGGTGCTTTGAGGCCATCACTGAAAGACCTTTAATGTGCTGTTCCCTCTCTTTGGAACAGCAGCAGAGATGTTCTTTTTTCTTGTAGGTCGAATTACTCACGTTCTCGCTCCGGTGACCAGGCTTTGCTTTGCAGACTTCGTAACCTCACCCATCTCTGCTTCCTTTCTGGCCAGTTTGGTTGTGGCTTTGAGTTGACCTTCTGGCTAAGGGTGTTTCAGAGAGTCGCAGGGTCAAGTTGGCAGTCTCGGACAAGCGTGGCATGAGAGTCCCTGCACTTACTGGCCGGTGCCATGTTCTTCTTGCCTTCCACGGCTGCCCTCGGCGTGCTTTGTGGAGCCAGTGTTGCTCTCACCATGGCTGCTTTTTCGTGCTCTGGACATCCAAGGAGTGCCCAGCGGTGGATGAAGTTGTACAACAGAGTCTAAGTTGATGTCTTAGGACTTTTGAAGGAGTTGTCCATCTGTGGGCACATTGGAAGCACAGTGGGAAAAAGCTCTCTGACTGCGTTGGTACCTTTTCCTCCTCCCTGATCTCACCAAGTTAAAAACAATTGAAAAATCAACATTTTCCACCTGTCACTTGACTGTCAGCAAAAACGCCAGCAGTCTGCCAGACTGGATGTCCCAACAGGACCCAGTGCTCCCATCGCACTGCTGCCAGTCGATGCCACTGCAGTCAGCACTCTCTCTCCTGGAGACCAGGTTCCCTGGTGTGTGCCACCAGTGCTGCGCCAGGACGGAGCAGGGGCAGCAGGTCCCACCTTTCCAGCCCGCGGGGTGAAACCTCCCACTCCTTCTTCTCTGCATTCCAGTAACCTAAAAAATCTGAACTGCCGTCCATTTGGGTGGGCAAGTTTGGGTGATGAAAAATGAAACAGAAAGCACAGGCCTGTTCCGTCAGTGTTCCGGTCTTCATTTGGAAGGGAGCAGGGTGATGTGCACGTGTCACGTGCAGATGATGAAACGCTTCCCGAGCCATGAGTAACCGAAGCCGTGAGCATCTTCCAGGTGGGGATTTGTCACGTTTGCCTTTTGTAGCTGGATGATGCTGGGGCAACGCCGGGGCACTGGCAGAGCGCTTGGCGTGAGGAAGGGCAGGGGGGACCAGGTTAATTGTGAACCTGCCAGTCTGACACTGGTTGCTGGCAAAAACTGAACCACCAGATCCTGTAGGCATCGGCGAGGAGTTACAGAGCAGAATAAAATTGCCAGCCGAAAACCTCACGGAACAAATTTCATTTCATTCTTTGGGGCATCAGATTTGTTCAACAAAGGTGCCCGTTGAGATGTAATCGGTTTTTTACCTCTGTGTGACGTGCCCATTGCGAAAGCCGCGGGTACGAACCCAGCGGAGCGCCCGGGAAGCCGTTCACAAGTTTGCCCAGTGGCGGGTGCTGGTGGGTACCGGCCAGCGTGGAGCTGGGGGGGCCGGGGCTTCCCGTGGGTCCCCGCAGGACGCCGCTCAGGGCCCGATGCTGCTCTGTGATTTCGTACGTGTTCTAGAAACAAACGTGGGGTCACGGCCCGTGAGCGCCCGGTGTGCGGCGGCCGCGCGGGCTGCGGTGCTGGGGATGCGCCGGGTGCTGCTGTGCCACGGTGCTTCGGAAAACTGCGGGGCTGGATCAGGAGAAAACGAGGATAACCGTGCTCCAGGATCCAGTCCGTGCCATCCAGTTTATCCAAAAAGGAGATTAAGAGGTGATTTAACTAGAGGAGGTGGTGACTTTACTGAAATCAAATTTCCTGAGGAAAACCTGTGTTTCCATGCAAATGGAATAATTATTGAGTCGATTATAATCAAAATTGAGTCAATCAAATAATTGAATATTTGATTTGAAAACTTCACATCTCAGAAAATGTTGATGTTCCATTTCAGAATTCACTTCAACCCCTTTCTTCATTTTTAGCTTTTTTACAGTTTTTCACAGCAAACAGCACTGCAGCTCAAGTACTGCAAACGGCGTAACCTGCGTACTTTTAACCATTCAAACAGCAGTTCAGTCTGCCCTAAAGGGGAACCATCTCCAGCTGGAGCTGGAACACATGAAACCCAAACGTTCTTGAAACGCCGAAGTTCGCAGCACGCGGGACAATTCCGCGTTTCAGTCTGTGCTCGTGGTCCCGCGTGCCGTGGCACCGGGATGGTGCCAGCAGGGCGGCAGGTGGGACTGCGGGAGAGGAGGGCATCCACCAGAGCCTGGGGCGGAAAACCAGTGTCTTGATAGTGCTATGGGAGCAGGTTGGGGGTTTTTTAAGCAGTGGGAATCAGCAGACATTTGGAGCAGACCTGCAGAGGGAGGGATGAATTCTCCATCTCCTGGTGTCTTTGAGACCTGGAGCCGATGGCACGCAGCAGCTTAGCTCTAGCGCTGCTGGGCTGGAGCTTTGGGAGACGAAACTAATGCGCATGGACAACGGAAATCCCGTCGTTACCTGTCTTCCGAGTGCTCCGCTTCTGGGAACGTCACCGCTAACGTGGACGGTAACATAGTGCTGCTGTATTTGCTGCCCGCAGACAGTCACTCCTCTGCTGTTTGCCACCGGTTGTTCCCTTACGTGTAGAGTAGAGCAGCCCTGGGGCACAGCGCGGGCGTCAGGAGTGACTGCCACGGGGTGCTGGCACCTCTGGTTCTTTTACAAAGTGGGCAACTAAGCTGCAAAAGTTGAAACCAGTTTTGCCAGCGGTGAAGCGTGTGAACTGTGGCATCTCCGTCCCCGTTACACCTAAACCTCTGTCACCCAAGCCAGGGTCCGTCTGATGCCCCCGTTGTGTTCATTGCTACTTGGCAGATACCCACGGTGGCATTTTCTGATCTATGTCCTGGGTTTGTGCCTGAGGTTGCCTCCCCTGCCGTCACGACCCGCTGCTCGTTGTCCAGGGAACTCACAGGTTATGCTGGTGCTAAAAACCATGACAGGAGTGGGCTTCAGCGTGTGTCCTGCAGACCCCTGGCCGGCGTTGACCAGCGTGTCGGTAGATGGGGAGCAGGTGAGCGTCTCCATCTGTGCAGCTCGGGTTGCTGCCGGCGGGGACAGGGTGGCCGAGCTGTCCGGGCGATCCCTCCGCACGGCTGTGCTGGGTTTGGGGGCGGGGGGGGTTGGTAGCAGGGGAGTGGCTGCAGAAACAGCCCCTGTAAGAAGGTGCAAGAAGCTTCCCCAGCTCCAGAACTGGTCGGTGTGTTATTCCAGTGCCTCTCGCAGACCTGTGGCGCAGCTCAAGACTTGCAGATCCAGGAGCCTCCCCGGGGTTCCCAAATACCCAGGCAGAACTGGGAAGTGCCAAATTTTTGGTGATCTGCCTTGATGGCCCAGTCAGAAGTGGGAGGTCTGGCTCATGCCACCTGGCTGCAGCCCTGGTGCGCACTGGTTTGCACTGGGCAGTGGCACATTCCTCAGCTTCTCCAGAAGGTTGAGGTCACTGGTAGGTGACATCCTGCAGGGACAGCTTAAACACAAAAATGCCAGGCTGGAAAGGAGATGGAGAGACACAGGATCATCTGGTTTTGTGGCTTGACACCCATCGCTCTTGCCCTCTGCCCGCTCCCCGTGCACCCGGCAGCCTTCACACCGCGCTCTCTCTGTTTGTGCCCTAGGTGAATGGTGTCAACGTGGTGAAGGTGGGGCACAAGCAGGTGGTCTCCTTGATCCGGCAAGGGGGGAACCACCTGGTGATGAAGGTTGTTTCCGTCAGCCGCAAGCCAGAATCGGAAGAAGTTGTTCGGAAGAAGGGTAGGTGTGGGGTCTGGGGGTTCTCTGAACATGGGGGCATGTCGCCTGAACGGGAGCGGGTGTGCAGAAACCCGGGTCTGCCAGGAGGAGCCAGGCACGCGTGGGTGGCCGGGGGGCTGCTGGGCTGTGGCTGGTGAGGAAGGAGGGCACCATGGAGGGCACCGTGAGGGGAGGACCTGCCCGTCTCGGCACAGAAACCTCCGCACACAGCGCTGCCGCACCGGGACGTGCCGGTGGCTGGAAGCCGCGCAGGAGGACCGGGCCGGTGTTCGGGTGGAGGGGCTGGGGCAGAGCAGTGCCACCGACCCTGGGGAAGCCGGGCACAGCCGGCGGCTGCCGACCAGGTCTCCAGCGGGTCCTGTCACAGCCAGGCTGCAGGACAGCGGCCACTCCATTCTCGCAGCAGAGCCGCGTGTGCTCAGCGAAGGTCGGAGCCGGCTGCTCCTCCGGAGCAGGGCTGCAGCCCGCGGTGCCGGCGGCAGAGCTGTGCGGGAGAGCTGAGACCCTCGGCCTCGAGCGAGGTCATGGTGGGGGAACTGCCCCTGCTCCAGGGGGCACGGGGTGCTGTGGGGAACTGGCCCCACTGGGAGGGGGGGTTGTGGTGGAGAGCTGTCCCTGCTGCGCACGGGGCTGTCGGGGTGGAGAGCGGTCCCCGTGGGGACGCAGGGGGTGCCGGGGTGAAGGATGGTGCCTATGGGAGTGCGGCGAGTTTCAGGGTGGAGGACGGCTCCCGTGATGGTGGGGGGTGCCAGTGCGGAGCCTGTCCTCTCTTGGGAATGCTGTGGTTGGGAACTGCCCCATGTGCCAGGGGCACGGCCGGTCCTGGGGCTGCGGCCGCGTGTGGGACTTGCCCTCACTCAGGGGAGGGTGGCCATGGGGCCCCAGAAGGCTCTGGGCCTTTGCCCCACGGGCCCCAGGCCCCGAGGGCAGAGCCAGGACCCTCGGCCAGAGGTGGGGCCTGAGGTGCAGTTTGGTGGTGGGCTGATGTGGGCTGATGTGCTCCTGGCCAGCGGGGCACGGCAGCCCTTGGGTTGGCGGGCATCTGGCTGGGGCACATCTGGAGGAAGATGGAAGCGGAGACAGATAGCCTGGGAGGAATACAGAGAAGCTGTAAGAGTGACCAGGGATCAAGTGAGGAAGGCTAAAGCCCTGAAGGAATTGAATTTGGCAAGGGATATAAAAAGCAACAAGAAATGCTTCTATAGGTATGTAGGGGACAAAAGGAAGTCCAAAGAGAATGTAGGCCCCCTCCGGAAGGATACTGGTGCTCTGGTTACCCGGGACATAGAGAAGGCTGAGGTACTCAATGAATTTTTTGCCTCAGTCTTCAATGGTAAAGCCTCTTGTCTTACCACCCAAGCTGTGGAAAGAACTACCAGGGACTGTGAGGATGAACCACCGCCCACTGTACTTGAAGACCAGGTTCGAGAACATCTGAGGAACTTGAAGGTGCACAAGTCCATGGGACTTGATGAGATCCATCCGCGGGTCCTGAAGGAACTGGCGGATGAAGTTGCCAAGCCACTGGCCATTGTATTTGAGAAGTCGTGGCGGTCTGGCGAGGTCCCCGATGACTGGAAGAGAGGGAACATAACCCCCATTTTTAAAAAGGGGAACAAGGAGGACCCGGGCAACTACAGACCGGTCAGCCTCACCTCTGTGCCTGGCAAGGTCATGGAGCAGATTCTCCTGGGAACCATGCTAAGGCACATGGAGAGCAAGGAGGTGGTGGGTGACAGCCAACATGGCTTCACCAAAGGCAGATCGTGCCTGACCAACTTGGTGGCCTTTTACGATGGGGTGACAGCATCGGTGGACAAGGGTCGACCAATGGATGTCATCTACCTGGACTTGTGCAAAGCTTTTGACACTGTCCCGCACGACATTCTTCTCTCTAAATTAGAGAGTCATGGCTTTGATGGATGGACCACTCGGTGGATAAGGAATTGGCTCAATGGCCGCACTCAGAGAGTAGTGGTCAACGGCTCAATGTCCAAGTGGAGACCGGTCACAAGTGGCGTCCCTCAGGGGTCCGTGTTGGGCCCGGCCCTCTTCAACATCTTTGTCGGTGACGTGGACAGTGGCATGGAGTGCACCCTCAGCAAGTTCGCCGATGACACCAAGCTGTGTGGTGCCGTCGACACGCTGGAAGGGAGGGATGCCATCCAGAGGGACCTCGACAGGCTGGAGAGGTGGGCCCGTACCAACCTCATGAAGTTTAACCAGGCCAAATGCAAGGTCCTACGTCTGGGTCGTGGCAATCCCAGGCATAAATACAGACTGGGTGGTGATTGGATCGAGAGCAGCCCTGAGGAGAAGGACTTGGGAGTACTGGTGGACGAGAAGCTCAATATGAGCCGGCACTGTGCTCTTGCGGCCCAGAAGGCCAACCGCGTCCTGGGCTGCATCAAGAGGAGCGTGGCCAGCAGGTCGAGGGAGGTGATTTTCCCCCTCTACTCTGCCCTCGTGAGACCTCACTTGGAGTACTGCGTCCAGTTCTGGAGTCCCCAACATAAGAAGGACATGGACCAGTTGGAGAGGGTCCAGAGGAGGGCCACGAAGATGATAAGAGGGCTGGAGCACCTTTCCTATGAGGACAGGCTGAAAGAGTTGGGGCTGTTCAGCCTGGAGAAGAGGAGGCTCCGGGGTGACCTTATAGCGGTCTTCCAGTACCTCAAGGGGGCCTACAGGAAAGATGGGGAGAGGCTGTTCAGGAGGGCCAGTTATGATAGGACAAGGGGTAATGGTTTTAAAATAGAGGGAGGTAGGTTCAGGTTGGATATTAGGAAAAAATTTTTTACTATGAGAGTGGTAGAACACTGGAACAGGTTGCCCAGAGAGGTGGTGGATGCTCCATCCCTGGAGACGTTCAAGGCCAGGTTGGACAAGGCCCTGAGCAACCTGATCTAGTTGGAGATATCCCTGTTCCTTGCAGGGGGGTTGGACTAGATGACCTTTGAAGGTCCCTTCCAGCCCTAACCATTCTATGATTCTATGATTCTGTGGAGGGCAGCTGGATGGGAGGCAGCCAGCTGTGTACCAGGGGGACTCATCATGGCATACCGCTGTGGGCAGGGGCACATCTGAGGACAGCCAGCTAGGGAGGCTGGAGGCACATCTGGGAGCAGCTGCCTGTGGAGGGCAGGACCTCAGCCAGGGGCAGCCAGAGGTGGAGGGAAGGGCACATCTGGGAGCAGCTGGTGGTGGAGAATAGGACTTCATCCACAGGCAACCAGCTGTGGAAGGCGAGGGCACATCTGGGAGCAGCTGGCAGCACGAGGCAGGCTGTCCCTGTCCGCCCCCGCTCTGGGCTGTGTGTGGGGAGGGGAGCTGTGGGGCAGGAGTGTTTTCTGGGGGAGCACGGCCGGGACCCCGGCGTGGTGGGGATGGAGGTGCGGGGGGACGGGAGCGGGGCACTGCCAGCGCAGCGCGCAGGGCGTGGGGGAGGCAGGCAGCTCTGCACGCCGACACTGAGATCTGCAATTATATTGTCACGGCACAAAAGCACGAGTCGTGGAAAGGCTGAGGCTCGGGAATCGGGGCTGGGACCGCCACCAGTGCCGCTTGGTGCTTCTCCTGGTGCTTCCAGCCCCACAGCTGGTGGGTGAGCAGCTGCCCATCGCTGCCTGTCGCTGCCCATCGCTGCCCCTGCCCTGAGCCCACGGAGTCTTCCAGCACAGGGTGCAGGGACTACAGCGAGTCCCCTCTGCGGGACCCTGGCTGCAGCACGGCCGGGGGCTGCCAGACCCCCGTGTCCCCCGGCCGGGGCTCGCCTCTCCCAGGGGTGCTGGAGCTCGGGTGGGACCGACGGTTCGTGGCCGAATCCGCCCCTGCCAGGGTCTGATGCAGGCAGCACGGCAGAGCCTGGAGCTCGGGTTGCCATGGCAATGCCTGAGCGTTGAATCCAGCATTGTCAGCGAGTGAGCGAGGAGGAGGAGGCACCCCAAGTGAAGAGGAAGAGCCTTCAACTCGTCCCCGCTCCGGTGGGCTCATGGCATGCGGCGTCTCCGGGGCAGCCCCGCGGGCCGGCCCGCCTAGGCAGCCCCTTGGCACAGCCCCGCGCCCCGGCACAGCCCCGCACCATCCCATGCCAGCCATGTGCCTGCGCTGCCCGCCGCGGAGCCGGCCGCCGTCAGCGCTGCGCTAGGGCCGCGGAGCCTCGCCCCGTCCTGGACACGGCCGCGCCGGCGGAGGAGGGTGGGTGGGCTGTGTTTCGCTGGGGGCTGCGCCGCGCCGAGGCGGGAACGAGAGACTGAGATCGGGCCTGCTGGACTCGTTTCTCCCTCCTACCCTCCACCCATGGCGCGTGCGGAGGGGAAGCAGCCATCAGAGCTGGTGCTGAGTCCCGCGGGCAGGCGGCCAGCTGCCTGAGACAGAGCTAATTCGCGGGAGGCTTTCATAGCCATAGCATCTCCGGTCGCTGCCGGGGGGCAGGCTCAGCCCGGGGACATGACTTGGACTCTCCTCCTCCGCTGAGGGCCGTGGGAGCCTGGGCAGCGGGCACGGGAGCCGCCAGCCCCTCCGCGCCCCGGGACGGCGCGACCGAGACCATGAAGAAGTTTGCCTCCACGCGCAGCCTCAATAAGATCCTGCAGCAGTGCGACTCCTCATCCCGCGAGTACGAGGAGATCCAGGCTGTGGAGAAGAAGTGGCACCTGCATCTGGCCACTCCTCGTAAGTTCCTGGACAAGAAATGCAAAATGCCGTCTCTCTTCCTTTCAGCTCCGCCGCCTCCCAAGAGAGCGCCCAGCACCACCCTGACGCTGCGTTCCAAGTCCATGACGGCCGAGCTGGAGGAGCTGGGTAAGCGGCGGTGCCGGGGCTCGCGCGCGCACGCCGGGGTGCACGAGGAGCATGCGGAGCCGCGGCCGGAGCGGGCGGAATGCTCGCCCGGCGTCCGTTTTCCAGAGGGCTGCATGAGCGTGAGGCGACGCGCGCGCCTGCCGCGCTGAGGTTTCCATCGCGCTTAGCGGCGCGTGGGGCGCGGGGGGCCGAGAGCCCACCGGCACCACCGTGGGGGCGGGGGGGCCCCCCGAGAGCCAGTGCACCCCTGCAGTGCCGCCTCCCTGCAGAGGCGGCCGGGGGCAGGACGCCGGGTGCCGCTGGGTGCCTCCGTGTGCCCGCGGAGAGGCTCGCCGCCCCCGTGCCCCGTCCGTCAGGCGCCCCGCTCCTCCCGCCCCGTATTTTTATTTTCCTCTGCCTCCAGCAGATGCCACATGCCGCCGGATTAGCTGGCATCCCCCCGGGCTGCGCTCCCCCCCCCCGGTACACACACACATGCACATGCACACACGCTAACACGCTCTGCTGTCACTACAGAGCCTACCCACGTTTCCAGATGCTTTGGTATCCCAGCTTCCATCTACATGTTCCGAAATTCTCTTCAAGCCTCTCCACCCCCTCCCCGTCCTCGCTTCAGGTACCCTGTGCCGAAGCCCCTCGGTCTTCCTGTCTGTTCTGGTGATCTCATTGAGCCCCCACCGTCCCGGACACCGGGCTGCCCCCGGTAGCACCCTCCCAGGCGAGGGCTGTAGGGCACCGGTGTTGACGCACCCTCCAAAGGGCAGTCCCTTCCCTCTGCCCGGAACAATTTGCCCCTTTTGTCGCGCATTGTGCCCCGTGCGCGGTGGCAGTGGCAGTGCCGGGGAGGCTGGCTGGCACAGCAGCGGCCAGCCGGGCACAGGCAATGGGGAGGGACCCCTCCTTCTGCAGGAGCCTTCGGGGCAGCCACGCGCCCGCGTGCGGCTCTGGCACATGCGAGGTTGGCTCTGCCGACACGGCCGCTGCGGGCTGGCGCGGGGCGGGAGCCGGAGGTGCTGCGAGCCCCCGCCGAGAGCATCGGTGCGGCGAGAGGGCGCCGCGCTCGGCGCTGCCTGCCGCTCTGGCTCGCGCCTCGGCTGGGTTTTTATCCGCGTTTATATTCCTGCTGTTGGAAAGCGTGGCGACGCGCGCAGACGTGCTCGCTGGCCGCGGCACGGAGGCTGCGCGGGGCAGAGCCCTGTCCTGCCTGGGAGGAGAACCCACCTGAGGGGCACGAACCGTGGCAGAGACCCCCCGGCCACCCCTTCCCTTTTTCAGGGCACTGAAGGAAGGCCCACGACCTTCCTCGCTCCGCTCTGCTCCCTGTCCTAAGCGCGTGTCCGGGCTTTCCAACCCTGCGGAGCTCTCCCGAAAGAAATAGACCTTAAGGGCTCAGGCTCACGCCCGAACGTGGGTGTGAAGGGACAAAATTCAGCATTTAAGGGTTTGCATCAGCTGGTTGGTGGCCACTGTCATTTATTTTGTGCCGAGCCCACTGTCTTGATTTTCACCCTGGCCCATTCCCTGTGTCTCCAGGCCTTTATTTCCGAACCTGAGGGCGCTGTGTTTCCCAGCAGCCATTAGGAGAGGATGCACAATAGCCCGTTTCTTCCACTTTTTGCTCTCCCCTTTGCACAGCTATTGCCCGGGCCCCAGGGTTCGTGTTTTCACTCTCAGTTGTGGGTCCCAGCAGCGCGGTGGGTGCCCGCTTGCACGCGCAGGTGGCACATTGCCTCCGGGAGAGCGCCTTCCCCGGCTGCTTGTGCCCGTCCTCAGCAAGCATTGCGCCCGAGTCGAGCCTGGCACGCATCGCGCGGGCACCTTTGAAGAGGGACGGACACCCCCGCCACGGCACTTGGCCGTGTGGGACAGCGAGTGGGTGTGGGCTGTGCCGTGGGATGACCCCCCACAGCAGAATCCCGCAGCGGTGCGAGGGAACGGGCCCCGTTTGCCTGTTCTGGCAAGCAGAGCTGCTGGGCTCGAGGGGGAGGGGAGCACGCTGGTGGAGAGGGAAGTCACGAAGAGCAGAGAAATAACAATGCCAGGGAATATATTAAGGATGAGTCCTCCAGGGCTCCCAGAGGATTTTGCATCTAGACGACGCCACTCTTCTACCTGGAGAGGGGCCGGGAGAGGCCGCTGCCCGTGTCTCCTGGGAGAGGGATTTGTAGACGGTGGTGGGTCTTGGTCCACGTTTTCCGGGCAGTTGTAGTGGTCAGTCCCTCCTATCCCTGGTCCTGGGACTGGGCTGTAGCCAGTCCCACCCCGCAGCCCCAGGGAGCACAGCCCGGCTTAAACGGGGGTCGTTCCTCCTCCCGCACTTGGCCTTCCGGTGGTCGATCCTCCGGCTTTGACTGCGAAGGGGCAGTTTTCGTGCAGGTCCGTGTCCCCGCGCCGCAGGGAGTGCGCGATCAGAGCCCGTCTCCCTGTCCGAGGGGATGGGGTGCTGGTGAAAGGACGGCTCTGCCAGCAGCTTCTCAACAGGAGCTTTGTCGGACGGTCCCTGCCCCTTTTTCCTTGGAGCCTGTCCCTGTCCTGCAGCACATCCCATGTGCCCGTGGCCATACCTTAACGTTTTCCTGCTGCGTGTTGTGCCGGTCCCCTTGGAAAAGCAGATTCCCAGCAAGCTGCTAACACAGCACTCCTGTCCTGCGCTCCCGGCATTTACTGGGAACGGTGCAGACCGCTGTGTCGCCCCAGCGAGCAGGGAGGCATTAAAAGCTTTTAAAAGAATTCCTCCGTGGCTCGGGCATTAAATGCCATCCAGCCGTCCTCCTGGTCTTGCTTCCTTCTGGCGTTGCACCTTCCCTCGGCATTTCTGGTCGGAGCGGAGCAAGGAGGGCTCAGCGGAGGGCCGGTCCCTGCGGTGGGGCTGGCAGAGAGCCCGGCTGCGGCGGTGCCAGCCCAGCCAGGCACTGGCCATCCCATGGAGGGGCGGCGGGGCCAAGGGGGTGCACAGGGTGCTGCCCCTCTGCCCTGCCTGAGCCTCCATCCCGAGAGCCCCTGGCGAAGCCGACAGCCCCTGGCGAGGCAGGCAAACACTCCGCTGATCCTGCCAGCATGCCGGGAGGCTGGAGAGCGTGTGGGGCAGAGGCACAGCAGGCAGGCAGCGAGGCCGGAGCTGGGAATGAAAGCAGGAACTGTGCATGCCATTCATGTTGTCTTTTGTTTCTTGATTCCAAGCCTCCATGCGGAGAAGAAAAGGGGGTGAGTGAAACCGCACATCCTGGGGCTCCTCCCTTCCCCGACGGCCACCCAGCCGGCACCCGCTCCGCCCCGCACCCGCACGCACGGTGCACCCCGAGGGACCGGCCCAGGCCACCGGCCCCTGCTTGTCACTGGAAGGCTCAGCCCAAAGGAGCCAAGCTCTGTGGGTCAGCCTCCCGCCCGGCACCGGCACTGGCACCGCCGCCGCGGGGAGCAGCCGCCACGTCCGGCTCTGGTGGGGCAGCAGAAGGGCCGAAATCGGCGCGGTGCTTTGGGCTGCTGTTGGGCACGAGCAGGAATGCCTGTTTGCCAGCCGGGCCCCGCGAGTCTCCAGGTCTGACCTCCCCAGGGGTTGATCAAGCCCCTGGAGCTCGGTCGGATGAAGCGGCAGCCGCGCTCTGCGTGTCCAGCAGCACGGGTGCTGCCTCCGCGTCTGCCTGGCGCAGGCTGTCCCGCTGCTCCGGGCGGTCCCGTGCCAAGGAGGCCCCTGGGGATGTACGTGCACCGCAGGCAGGGTTCGGTGGCAGCTCCGAAGACATACCCGAGTTAGCTGGGGGAGAGCTGGTTTGGTGTTAATCGTCCCGGCTCTGGCTGGAGAAGGCCACCCACCGTGAAGGCCACACTATGGGTGCCCGAGCTGGCTGGGGTGGAGCTGGGTGCAGCCGGGCTCTGTGCCAGCTGTACTACGCAGTGTCCGTGCAGACTTTGCGTGTGGGACACTGCAAAAACAGGACGTTCTTGCCAGGGCTGAGAGCCAGCAACGGGCAATCCTGAACGCAGCAAGAGGCTCGTCCCATGCCAGCACACAGCTCCGCGTTTACTTCTCCAGCACAGGCACAGGGTAGAGGGAGGGAGCCTGGAGACCTGACCCCAGTTCTTAGCCTTTCAGAAGCGAAGCTCTGTCCTCAGAACGTGGAGCTGGAGAGCTGTTTCCCAAGGAACAGGACATGTGAGGGCCCAACTCCTTCACTGGAATGGTGATAACATAGGAAGAAGCTGAGCAGGGCTTACAAGTGGGAGGTCTCTGAGGGACCTCTCCAGACCTCCTCTATCCCGAGCAGATCTGTCCTTACCCAGAGGTGGAGGCGACACAGAGGTCCCATGGATCAGAATGAGGGGTGTCCTGACGTTGAAGACGGTCATCTCCACGTGTGTGGTGGAGAGCTCTTGGCGCTTGGGACAGGCAGAGCTGTCAGGGTGCACCCATTCCGGGGGGTCCCTCTTTTCAGGACAGCTCCAGCACTGCCTCGTCTCCTGCTCCAGCAGCATCAGGGCAGGCAGGGTCCACTCCAAGATGCTCTTCTGTCTCCTGCGAAGGCGCAGCAGGTACAAAGTGCCGTCGGTGGCCGTTTGTCTCCCTGATGGCATGAAGAGACAGAAGGCAGGACGAAGCCAGGAGTGGAGGCAGGTGGAGAGGGCTGAGCATGGCTGGTGCTCCTCCCGCAGCACTGGGGTCCCCAGACTAAGGTCGCTGCAGGGCTGCTGCCCAGAGCAGCTTCCAGAGGCACCGAGGAGGCAGGCTTCCAGCACATGATCTTTGGAATCAGCCCATGGCCTGTCCCCTCCCAAGGCCTGGCTGCTAGAGGGCCACGAGTCGCTCTGTGTGTTTGGCCGTAAGGGATGAGGCAGCTGCGGAGCCGTCCTGCGCCTCTTCGGCGAGCGCAGCGTGCCAGTCGCACGGCAGCGAGGAAGAGGAGCCGTGCAGTCCCCCCGAGACAAGGAGGGTTGGCTAGCAAAGGTCTTGTGCCGAGGAAGTTCAGGAGCTGGCCCAGGCTGTTCCCCTGGAGCGAGTGCAGGTCCTTAGTCCCAGAGCCTGGGTGGGTACCTGCCACCCAAGGGGTGGCCTCAGAGGGCACGTAAGCCCCCTTGGCAAAGACCGCTTGGCCTCTGTGTTTGCGTAGGGCTCCCTCCTCCGCAGCCTGGGCTTCTGAAATGTTTGGGACTCATTTTTAGTTTCTGTAGCTCAGGAATGCCACGCAGACAGCTGCCGTGGCCGCGGCATGCGGGGGCACTGGAGCTGCTCAGCGAGCCACGTCAGCCCCGCGGGGCTTTGCAGGGTCACAGGCCTGGTGGCCACAGCTCTCCGGGTCACTCAGGTCACAAGGATCAGCAGCCCCAATACCACAGCCGTGACGTTTTGCAGTCCCAGGTTCAACAGCCAGCCTGGGAGGAGCCCGGGAGTTCACACGCCTTACGGGGACGTGGGCAGAGCTCATCACCCTTGGGACGAACACTGCGCGTGTTCTCCCCGTCCCCGGGCAGCGTGCTGGGACCCCGTGCTGGTTGTGCCGTGAAGGTGGAGGCATCCAGCCTAGAGGAGTGCCAGGGCAGCGCCATCAGCTCCAGCACGGCACCGTGCCGGTGTGACGGCCGTGCTCCAGGGCCGGCTGACACTATGTGTGACACGGAGCCGACAGACTCAACCCTGCGTAGCCCAGGGAGCTGTAGGAGCAGGGGGCACCTGTGGCACCGGCACGGAATGGATCCTGCCCAGGCTGAGCACCAGCCCAGCAGCCTTTGTCCACTGGGCGCTGCTGGAGCCCGTCTGGCTGCAGAGGGAGCGCAGGAGTGGTCAGCGGTGGCCATGGCCACCATCCGCCTGCTGCCTTTCCCATCTCCTCAGTTCCAGGGTTTTATGGTCCCAGACAGAAAACCTCAGCGGCAGCCAGGGCTGGTGCTGTGCCCGAGTGGGTACATTCTTACGTTCTCTGGCACTAGTGGTGTGAGCACTGCAGACCGGGGCTGCTCCACCATGCAGGTGGGGGTGCTGCAAGGGCCAGAGAGCAGCGAGGGAGTTGGTGCATGGGTCAGGCCCACGGCAGTGCCAGCATGGCCATGACGGCTCTGCACATGGTGCTACCGCACCACACCCTGGCGGGCACTGCCACCCCCGGGCTGCGCCTGCCTGGAGCTCCTGGGGCCACGGCCACAGGGTGCACAGGGGCTGGGTACTGCCGTCAGGGCTGTCGGGGTGCAGGAGTCCATTCAGGGAGGAAACATCCCAGTTTGTGCCAGACAGACACTGGATTGACACTGGTGGTGCTTGAGCCAGACAGAGTCCGTGGAGTCCTGTGGACTTCCAGTACCTAAAGGGGCTACAGCAAAGCTGGAGAGGGGCTTTGGACAAGGGCGTGTAGTGACAGGACACGGGGCAATGGCTTTAAACTGAAAGAGGGGAGATTTCCATGAGATCCAAGGAAGAAATTCTTCCCTCTGAGGGTGGTGGGGCAGTGGCACAGGTTGCCCAGAGAAGCTGTGGCTGCCCCATCCCTGGCAGTGTTCCAGGCCAGGTTGGATGGGGCTTTGAGCAACCTGGTGTAGTGGAGGGTGTCCCTGCCCATGGCAGGGGGGTTGGAACGGGATGATCTTGAAGGTCCCTTCCAACCCAAACCGTTCTGTGATTCTATGACTTCTGCATCGCTCATGGTCCCTGTGGCACCTGGATCCCTTCACCTGCGGTAGCGCAGCCGCTGCCCGCACCCCGTTTCACCCAATTATGGGAACCTGGTCTCATTCTGAGTATCAAAAATATATCTTGGCCAAAAATTGCTCTTTTAACATAAGGATTCCTCAAAGGGCACAGCCCGGAGCAGTCCTCCCGCCCTGGGAGCTGACAGACCCAGAGGTCAGACAAGCCGGTGAGGGGTGCCCGGGCGGCGCGGATGTGCCAGGTGCAGTCAGGGTGGGCGAGCTCTTGGCTGTGGGTCCCCGGGCTGAGCCGGGCCGGTGCCTGGATGTGCACAGTGGCGGGTGGGCAGCTCCAGAAACACCCCAAAACCTTGGTTAGCTGCCAGCCGGGGAGGAGAGGGCTGAGCGGGCGCTGCTCGGCACTGTGCTCAGTGGGCACAGCAGCCGCTCGCCCCGCGGGGCCGTTGGTTCTGGCTCAGCCGCGCTGCCAGGACCGGCCCTGGCAGGGGAGCTGCCCCGCTCCGGTGGCCCTGGCTGACTCCTTTGCTGTTCTGTTTGGATTTTCAGAGAAACTGGACGAGATTTTGGCAGCAGCCGAGCCCACGCTGAGAGCAGACATTGTGGAAGCGGATTCCAGGGCAGCCACTGTGAAGCAGCGACCAACAAGCCGGCGCATCACGCCAGCAGAGATCAGTGTGAGCGCGGAGGGCTGGCGGGGCGAGCGGCGGGGCACGGGGCCCTGAGCCGGGCGTGGGGAGTGGGCTTCCCGAGGAGAGTGGAGGGGAAGAGTCCGGGGGGAGATGGAGACCTGGAGCAGGGGTCCAGTCAGGTGGCAGAGGAGCTGAGCCGGGCTGGCGGGCACTGGCTCACCGGTACGGGGTTGCCACGGGGAGAGCGGATCTGAAGGAGTGTGGAAAGCTGAGCTGGAGAGCTTAGTCTGGCTGCGATTTTCTGGATGTGAAGCTGGAAATTAGGAGGAATCAAAGAAGAGAAAAACACCGTCTCTGAGGAGAAGCAGGGATGGAGTAGGAGGGGGGCTGCCAGCTCCAGGCTGTCTGGATTGGGAAAGTGCTGCAGGCAGTGGGAGGCAGCTTCTGGAGCCGGAGGTAAAATGGGACAGGCTGCTTCTGAGCAGAGACTGGCCTGAGCAGAGCCTTCCCACGGGAGGAAGGCTGCTGCTGGAGCCAGCATTGGCATAGCTGTGCCACCCCACCCTGGGCACAAAGCGCCCGAGGACTGGCAGGGGAGCAGGCAGGGAGGAGGGAGAGGGCAGGGAGGGGAGAGGAGGCAGGCAGGCACGGGGGAGGGAGGGTTAATCCTGCAAAGGGCGGTAGCACAGCCCTTGGATACCCACTGGATGGGGCAGCACAGAAGATGGGCTGTTCAAGGTCGAGGTGAGGAAGTCGGGGTGGGGGGGGGGGGGGGGGGGGGGGGGGGGGGGGGGGGGGGGGGGTCCGTCCTGTCCCCAGGGACCCCTCCCCTCCTGCAGCTCTGACAGCCCTGGCCACAGGGGCAGGGGGGCAGGGACAGGGTGCAGGCTGACGTGGGCGTAGAGCACCGGTGTCACCCGCAGTCAGAGGGATCAGGTGGAGCGAGATGAAGTGCCGTGTCCTTCAGCTGAGTCTTGCTGATGTCCAGAATGGAAATTTCCTTTTTTTCTCTTCCAGTCCCTCTTCGAACGCCAGGGAATGGCAGCACACTCGGGGGTCCTTGCGGGAGCTGAGAAGCCCCATGTTTCACTGCGCAAAGGAATTCCACGAACAAAATCTGTAGGTAAGGCAAAACGGGGGGAAATCCCTTCCTACCGAGGAGAGGGCGTCCCCATGGAGCGTCCGTGCCTGCCCGGGGACTGGCAGGAAGGACTCAGCCCTCTCTACGGGCTGCTAACTACACATCTTTGAAGAGGGGATGTTCAGTGGGATTTCGACTTTGAAAGTTGCACGTGTCTTGAGAAGCCTGTTCTGACGCTGACACTGGTCCTGCTCCAAGCAGAAGGTTGGGCTGGAGACGTCCGGCCGGGGGTCCCTTGCCAGGGATAGGGGGGTTTCTCCCACCCTCCGTGCGGGCGAATGAGGGTCGGTGGGTGATGTTCCGTCTGCCCACGTCGTGCTGGGCTGGGCGTGCGGTGTGCTGGATGTGGGCGGTTCGTAAAACCATGAGCTGTCACAGAGCGAGACGGTGGAGCAGGTAACAACTGAACTTTGTTCTAAGGAAAAGAGGAGCGGGTCAGGAACAGGCACGCGTCCGTGGGCCATGTTGGGATCTTTAGCCCGTGTCCCAAAAGGTTTACAGTGCGGCCGTAACCAAAAATAGGCTGGAGGAGGGAGATGGGAGGACGAGGCGGAGTGGGCAGGGGCTGGTGGCACGATGACAGCGGGGGAGACTTGTTCTCTTCTCTTGATTTTGTGTCTTGGTGGGTTCCATCCGGGTGGTAGCACCCAGCCGCGGTGTTCGTGAGGTCCGAGGGCTGTGCGGGTCGGAGCTGGGGAGAGTGGGTCCTCACTGGCATGGTGGAGCTGAGGGGCAGGAGGAGAGGGGACAGAGAGAGGTGGTGTGCTGGGTGGGGAGTCTTCATTTTAAGGCATCATCTGGTGGTAACGGTGATGCCAAAACAGGTATGTTTAACACACAAAATAAGTGGATGGAAAGTAAATTCTGCTTTGAGCTACAGCTGAGAGCAGCACAATCCCAGCAAGAATGTAAAAATTAGTTGAAAAATGCAAGAGTTAGTATTCAAAATG
Source organism: Tauraco erythrolophus (assembly GCF_009769465.1). Classification (NCBI taxonomy): domain Eukaryota; kingdom Metazoa; phylum Chordata; class Aves; order Musophagiformes; family Musophagidae; genus Tauraco; species Tauraco erythrolophus. The sequence goes on from NC_141468.1 coordinate 461,779, forward strand.
TCCTTTTTAATGTACAGAGCCACGGAATTGCTGTGCATACGTGCCTCCCATTTGGGTTTGTGTAAGAGCGGCTGGTACCTGTGGTCCCATGTGAGGTTGGTCTGAGAGCAGCAGATAGCCAGAGACAACCAGATGTGTGTATGATTAACCTGAAAAACAAACTAGGAGAGATAATACAAAAAAAAAAACCCAACAGTGGTGTTTAAGTGGGTGTTTAAGGCCCTGCCCTGGCACATACTTACGCACCGTGTTGGTAAAGCTGCTGTCCTACCATGGAATCTGCAGGCACAAAGTTCCCGTAGCGCTGAAGAGCTGAAATAGAAGCTGGCCGAGCAGATGATGAGATGCAGTGTTGGAAGCACACGGAGGCATTAATGAGTTGCTCACACATTGCGGTACTGTTGATGTACGTGGTAGGAAGGGAGGAGAGCTGCGTGCCGTGGTGCCTCGGACCACCGCAGCACCAACCCATGGGCTTGCTAGAGTAGAAGTAACCAGTTAGTTTTCTCATGAAGGTAAAAAAGGTCAGTAGCACGTGCAGGATGGGCTTCACCTCATCCAGCCTTATGTGTTAAGAGCACAGAAATCTCCGTCCAGGTAAGGTGCCTGGGAACCCTCTGCAGTGACCAGAGGGAAGTAGGCACTTTTAAGATGATTTACCTGATGTTTTGATCTTAGAGGTGAATCTTGCAGAACGGTCCCCAACATCAGAAGGACATGGAGCTGCTGGAGCAGGTCCAAGGGCCACAAAGATGATCCAAGGGCTGCCGCACCTCTGCTATGGAGACAGGCTGGGAGAGTTGGGGCTGTTCAGCCTGGAGAAGAGAAGGCTCCGGGGTGATCTTATAGCAGCCTTCCAGTACCTAAAGGGGCTACAGGAAAGCTGGAGAGGGGCTTTGGACAAGGGTGTGTAGTGACAGGACACGGGGCAATGGCTTTAAACTGGAAGAGTGGAGACTTCCATGAGATCTAAGGAAGAAATTCTTCCCTCTGAGGGTGCTGAGGCACTGGCACAGGCTGCCCAGAGAAGCTGTGGCTGCCCCATCCCTGGCAGTGTTCAAGGCCAGGCTGGATGGGGCTTTGGGCAACCTGGTGTAGTGGAGGGTGTCCCTGCCCATGGCCGGGGGGTTGGAACTGGATGATCTTTGAGGTCCCTTCCAACCCAAACCATTCTGGGATTCTGTGACTGTAAGGAGCATCTGGTGACCGCTGAGGTGTACAGCTGCCTGGCAGACAAGTATGCAGTAGCCAGTGGGGTCTAAAGCCCCTGTTTATTTTCAAACTATATCCTAGATGTTTGTTTCATGTGTGAGAATGTTTGTGAAAATGTTTCTAAGCAGAAGTTGTTCAAGGTTCAATCAAGCCACAAACAGCTGGAGATCTGTTGTGTGAAATTGCATCTTCACCCAGTAATAGATCGTAAAACAGGAAAGTATTCCTTAAATATGAAATACCTGCCCCGAAGGAGCAACTCTTTGCTTGTGAAAGCAGAGTCAGTGGCTCGGGAAGTCCCTCTAAACCTACACCTCATGGTGCGGTGCTCATGGTGCAGGTGTGCCGTCAGGGATCGCTGTATGCAGAGAACTGGGAGAAGAGGGATTCGAAGTTTGTAGGGTTTATACGTCCGTACGGGGTGTTGGGTTGTGTGTAGGGTTCATACGCCCATGAGCACAGGGTGTAGTGTCCCAGGAATGTCCTCCTCGTGCAGCACTGAGACCCTGCTCCGTGCAGGGGTTCCCGGCCGTTACAGCTACGCACCTCGTGCAACGCGGGGATTCGGATCGCTGGATTTCATCTGCACCAGGGGAGGTTAAAGCAGAGCTGGAGATGCCCCGTTCTGAGCAGGAGTGGCTGCAGCTGTCACGAGCACAGCATCCAAGCACAACCCAACCACAAACACAGGAGAAAATGCCACGTAGCTCCCAACGGTGCTTGATCCAAGGATGGCACGTGTCGGTCTGCGCCAAAAGGGAACCATTCCCGTTGAGGAGGGGACAGCAACTTCTTGTTTCCAGTTTGCTGCCACGGTACACACCAAAAGCCTGTTAGATACTGGCTAATATCTGTGGAATTCCAGATAAGCTAAAATGGGAAACAGCCAAACAGTAGAAATGGGGTTGCAATTGGCTTGTTTTAGAAGTCCTTCTTGAGCTGTCATTTCACACCCACAACGACAGGCTCATACGCTGTACAGTCAGTTGACTTCATGATAAAAATCACTACTAAAAGCAAGGAACTAGATGAAAAATAGGCAGGGGTTGCTCGGTCGGTTTGGTTTTGTGGTGAAGAAATGCTCTGAGTTATTTGCGTATTACACAGCCGGCTTAGATTCCCAGGGGCTTGTGACAAAAGATCAAAGCATTTCGTGTTTGCATCTGAAAATTTCTTGAGACAAAGGTAGTTAACCCTCGACTGGCTACAACGAAAGCAGAACGGAAAGAAATATTTCAACAAAAACGTGGAGAAAAGCAACGCATTGCAGTGGGGAGGCTGATAGGAAAGAAGATCTCTGTCAGACTTCCAAGATAGCTGCCACGCCATCTGCTCCCGCTTCAGAAGTTAAAAACACTGGAAAGTCGGCAGAAGCGTCATGGTACCCACTGAGCCTGTCCCCTGAGCAAATTGAAGGTGATGCAGATGGTGGTTTTGCACGGGTAGAAGCCGGCGCGGCCCCATGTTGGTCGGAGTCACGATGAGCCGCGGGCGCTAGCGGTGGGTGCCCGGTGCACCGCGCTGACAACGCGCTGTCCCTGCTCAGGGGTGACTTGGCGTTCAAAAAGATGTTGAGGATAAGATGTTGATCTCCTCCTGCTCTGCCAGCTGAGGGGTGAGCATGCACCCTTACTCAGCTGCATGAAGGTCTGGCAGGGGGCAGCCCTCCCCAGTCCCATCCCGGGATCATCCTTCCCTGATCCTGGGTGAGCCTCCACTGCTTTCACCTCTTCTAAGCGTGTTCGTAGAATCGCAGAATCACAGAATGGTTTGGGTTGGAAGGGACCTCAGAGATCATCCAGTTCCAACCCCCCTGCCATGGGCAGGGACACCCTCCACTACACCAGGTTGCCCAAAGCCTCATCCAACCTGGCCTTGAACACTTCCAGGGATGGGGCAGCCACAGCTTCTCTGGGCAACCTGCGCCAGTGCCTCACCACCCTCAGGTTCACCACAGCCACCAGTCGAGCTTTGTGCCGTAGCAGCCAGCACAGGACTGTTACTTCTTGGTGCTTCCATCCTCCTCCTGTCCGTTCCCTTGTTGTCTGGGGCTGATGTCAGCCCCGCGCTCCTGGGGACAGGGATGTTCACCCGCTTTCTGCATCTGGACGTGAGTGAAGCCGAGGCATTCATAGAATCATAGAATCATAGAATCATAGAATCAATCATAGAATGGTTAGGGCTGGAAGGGACCTTCAAAGGTCATCTAGTCCAACCCCCCTGCAAGGAACAGGGACATCTCCAACTAGATCAGGTTGCTCAGGGCCTCGTCCAACCTGGCCTTGAACGTCTCCAGGGATGGAGCATCCACCACCTCTCTGGGCAACCTGTTCCAGTGTTCTACAACTCTCATGGTAAAAAATTCGACACCTTTCTGCTCCAGGGTGGCTTTGGGGGCTGCTCTGCCATCCCGGCACAGGGGAAGCAAGGTTGGGATCGGTGGGGTGTGCTCCAGAGAGATCCATCTCGTCAGCCAGCCCAAATTAATGCCCAGAGTTAGGTTCTCACAGGATTTAGGCTGTTATGGCAACAGGCCCAAAGCGTCATGGAGAGGCTTTGTGTTTTCCTGGGAGATTAACGATGCGCTGAGCGTGCCGTGCATTGCGGAGAGGGGTTGCCATGAGGCTGGTGGCATTGCCAGGCTGTGCTCGGGCACGTGCCCGGTGCACATGTCTCATCTCAGGGCGGTTACTCCGGGTGCTCAGAGACAGGGCTCTTCACTGGTCCTTGCTGGTCGCTGGAGGCTCCATTTTGACTCCAACTCTTTACTCCTGTGTGCGCCAACCGCTGTGGTTGGATCCTGCTGACGCCTCGTTGCACTTCGTAGGAAGCGTGTATGCCCTGGCACGGCGAAGACACAGTACATGCTGTTTGAGGAGAACCGAGACAGAATCTCAACAGCAGATGGCAAAGGGACGTGTCTGTCTATGTGTCGTCGAAGTTTCATCTTCCAGTTGTGCACGTGCGAGAGGGACTGGGCACAGAGGGAGGTCATGGGCAGCACGCGACGGGCTGTGCCAGACGGACGCTCACTTTTCCCAGAGGTCAGCCCCACCTCCACCATCCCTCCGGAGAACTTGGACTAGCTCACGAGGTGTGACATTCAGAGCGATCAGGTCTGGAGGAGGCGGGAGCGCGCGGTCGCTGGCAGCGGAGCGTGCCGGGAAGCAGAGCGCAGGCGCCGCGCGTCGTCCTGTGGCGCAGCGGAATGGCAAACGGCGAGTCAGTTGTTGCCAGGTGGAGACCCAACGGAAGGAAAGGACAGCCTGGTTCAGGTGCTGCCAGTCGAGAGGAGCTGCCTTCCCGCAGCGCCGTGCTGCGTGTCGGAGAGAGCCCGGCTGGGGCTGGGCGCTGGGCGCTGGTGGGTGTTCGGCAGGTGCGCACGTTGGTGCTGAGCTGCTCTGCTGTTCCGTGGGTACCTCTGAGTTTTGTAGAAGGGCTCCAAACACTGCGGGAGTTGGTCAGGCTCCTTCTCCTGCAGACTCGTGCCCTGGGCCGAGCTCTGCCCATCGCCCCAGGCAAGTGTTAGAAGATAGAAGCGAAGAACAAACGTATTTATGACAAGTAATTAGCTGTTGGCATTTGAGTACCTGAAGGGGGCCTACAAGAAAGATGGGGAGAGGCTGTTCAGGAGGGCCTGTTGTGATAGGACAAGGGGTAATGGGTTTAAAATAGAGGGAGGTAGATTCGGGTTGGATATTAGGAAAAAATTTTTTACCATGAGAGTTGTAGAACACTGGAACAGGTTGCCCAGAGAGGTGGTGGATGCTCCATCCCTGGAGACGTTCAAGGCCAGGTTGGACGAGGCCCTGAGCAACCTGATCTAGTTGGAGATGTCCCTGTTCCTTGCAGGGGGGTTGGACTAGATGACCTTTGAAGGTCCCTTCCAGCCCTAACCATTCTATGATTCTATGATTCTGTGAGTCCGCAGGAGTGGAGCCGGAGAGAAGAGCGCCGTGCTTTTGGCCACCAGCATTGTAGGTAAACACAAATAGAGTCCACTGCAAGTTAAAAACTGCCAGGATGGTCTCACTGGTCATGTAGCTGGTCCCTCCTTTTAGGAGGACCCTCATCCCTGACACTGCTGCCACCAGGGGATTCTGCACGGCCACGTCCTTGCTGCCTCTGCAGGGCCCAGCCTGCGCCGCAGGGGCCACGCACAACTCCGAAATCCATTACTTCATCAAGACGTCAGGTTTGACGCCTGCTCCCAAGGGATCCCTGATTGCCTTTGGTCACCTTTGGAGACAGCCCGCACAGAGCTGCGTCCTGCGCAGGCAGTAAACGAAGCTCAGCAGCCATCAGTCTGGTGCGCAGCTGTAAACAGGCACTTCTCCGCGCGAAGGGAGCGGTTTCATTCTGCCCGTGGGATCACATCTACACGGCAGTGAGGAGCCTTCTTCTGTCACAAAGGCCGTGTTTTGGGAAATCCGCTCTCGTGGTAGGAATGGGCAGTGAGAGGTTGGCACACGGCAGCATAATAACACAGCGGCGCCGTTCAAAGAAAGCCTCGGAAAAGGTCTTCACAGAGCAGACGGGCATCGGAAGAAGCTGGTGGTGGAGCTGCAGAAGAAGGGAAAGGAGGTGACTGCGCCGGGCGCTGGGAGGCGCAGAGCTGCTGCTGCGGGTGTTGGGCGTGCGAGAGATCTGCGTGAGTTGCAAGAGCTCTGCCAAGTGCCTGGCAGGAGAAGGTCCGCCGAGGGCGGAGCGCCAGGCGGCCCGGCTCAGCCAGCGCTGGCCGGCAGTGCTGGAAGCTGGCAGAGCATTCTGGAGGGCCAAGGCAGAGTGTTCCGGAGGGCCAAGGCAGAGTGTTCTGGAGGGCCGAGGCAGCTGCCCACTTGCCATCTGCGTACGTGCTTCCACAGGCAGTCGTTCCTGGCGCTGTCGGGCAGCACGCGGGGCTGGACGCACCTGTGGTCCACAAGGCTGGAGGAGAGGTGGAGAAGTGGGGTATGGAGGCAGCGTTGTCAGCAGCACACAGGGAGTGAGCAAGCCGCACGGGGAGGAGGAGAGGCAGATGAGTAACTGGATGTGGTTGTTTACGCAGGACGTGGATGGCACGCACGCGGGTAGAGCTGTGTCACAGTGGTGAGTTGCAGGTAGTGAAGAAGGAGCCTGCCAAGAATTTGCTCTCCTCCCACCTCTCCCATCAGTGATGTCTCCCGAGTGTTAATTGTTTTGCTGAGGAGCAATAGGAGATGTTCGCTTCCACAGGGAACAGACGTTATTCCCACTATCCCAAGGAACAGGGTTGTAGAGATGGTCAGCTTGGAAATCAGAACTGGAATGAAGCCGCTCTTCTGCCGTGGGATCAAAGGATGATCCAGGTTGGAAGGAGGAGATCTCTAGTCCATCCTCAAGCTCAAAGCAGGGTCAGCTGTGAGATGGGATCGTGTTGCTCAGGGTTTTATCCAGTCTCCTTCAAAACCTCCAAGGGTGGAGACTGCACACCCTTCTGGGCAGCCTGTTCCACTGCTTGACTGTCCTCATCATAAAATTTCTCCATGTATCCTGTCAGAACCTCTCATTTCTGTTTTGCCCATTGCCTCTTGTGCCCCCACCATGGCCTCTTGTCCTCCCACCATGTACCACTGCAAAAGATTTGGCTTTATCTTCTTGATAACCTCCCCATAGTTACTGGAAGGCTGCAGTTAGGTCCCCCAAAAGCCGTTCCTTCGGCAGGCTGAACCAGCCCAGCTCCCTCAGCCTCTCCGGATGGAGCGAGAGCTCCAGCCCTGGCTGCCTTGGTGGCTCTCCACTGAACTCCCTTCAGTTGGTCGACATATTTCATGTCTTGGGGGCCCCAAAACTGGATGCAGTATTGTAGGTGTGGTCTCACGAGTGGGGCGAGGGGGACAACCTCTTTGCTCTGTCTGTTGCCTTCGCTCCTGTTCACACCGCCCAGGACGCCGCTGGCCCCCGCTGCCGGGGCACAGGGTTGGCCAAGTTCACCTCGCAGCGTGCCAAGCCCTCCAGATTCTTCTCCACGGAGTTGCTTCCCCGCCAGTTGCCGGCCTGTCCAGTCGGAAGGGAGGGGGTTCTTCCTTCTCAGCGGTGGGACGTTTCATCTGTCCTTGCTGGAATTCATGGAGTTCTGCTGGCCTGTTCCTCCATCTGGGTCCTTTTGAGGTGTCTGCTGGTCACTCAGCCTTGTAGCGCTTCGGATACTGTTTTCCTCATTTAAGGAAAAAACGGAGGAGAGATGCTTGCGGCAGACAAAAATAACAAGTGGGGAATAGAGAGAATAAAATGAATAATTGTAGAAGCAGCTATGTGAAATAAAACAAAAACCACTACCCACACGTCGAATACGTTTAGATTATCTAACTGTCCCCTTCACCCTTCCTTCACTTGAAATGCTTTGCTTTTAGAACTTCACGGCCAGGACTGAGCTACTGGGGCTTGTGGAGGTCCCAGAAGGTAGAACGGGGGCTCCCACACCTGCGGCTTTTGGCGATCAACAGCTGAGGATTTGCAGCATCCCGTGACTGTTGGTAGTCGGTGTCTCCTCTGGCCCCTTTACAGATCAGGCAGTTTGAGAACGATGAACCAGCTTTCCAGTTTGATATCCTGAACTGGCTCTGTACTCAACACAGCAGTACCTGTTTACAGGATGGTCAGCACATCCCTAAGACGAGCTCTGATGGCACTGGACCATGTTCTGTAATGGTCCGGGCACGGTAACAGAGCTCAGCGCGGCATAAATTTCCTTGTTTCAACTCCTGGCCGTTCCCAGATGAGAAGCAGAAATAAGCATAAAGGCATGACTGGTTTTTTGGCTCCTCATGCTGTGAGAACAAGACGATGCCTATATGGAATCAAACCGTGGCTCCATCTAGTGCAGGATCCTGTCGTAAGCATTGCTCTTCAGCAGATGCCCAGGGAAGAGTAAGAACAGGGTAAGGATATGGTATTTCTGCTGAATACTCACCCAGGCGGCTACTGTCTTCAGTTCAGAGGCTTCTGTGCACAGAACAGCCCACAAAAAGTGCGTCCTCCATGGCTTTGTCCAGTCTCTCTTTGAACTTGTCTCGTGCTTCCAGTTCATTGTGCTGCCTTGGTACAAAAAATCCCCAAACTGGGTTCAGCAAAAATAGCGCGGCTTTGAAGGCAGTGACAGTCTGATCAACGTGACGAGATGTAGAGTTCAAGGCTGACTGGCCAAAACATTCCCTTTTCACCCCAGCAGACTGCAGACATCTGCAGGCGTTTGGTGGAACGACTAATGGAATACAGGGCACGGCTGCCAAAGCGCTCTGGACGCTGGTGGGCATCACAGAAAAGCGTTAGAGCCAACCAAGCAGGTGGTCCCCGTGCTGCTGTGCCAAGTCGTGGCTTTCTGCCATCTCGAGCCTTCTCTAGAGCAATTTGGAACCTTGACCACAGCTGAGCTGGGGCTGAAGAGGAGGAGGTCTGGCAAGTCGGGGATGAGCGTGGCAAAGCAGGGCTCGGCGGAGGGCGGCTCAGGCAGAGGGCAGGGGCGAGCTGCGCGGGTTAACGTCCGTCCCTGCGAGTGCTTGCACCGTATTTGCTGGATTAATGGATTTTTCCTCCTGTTGCTGTGCTTAGCAAGAGTCTCATGCTCTTTCACCGAGCATTGCAAGTACCTGAAGAAGCTCTCGCTGTGCACCCAGGTAGTAAGTTCATAGTAAGAATGACAGAATCTGGCTTCCGTGGGTACTTCCAATGCTTGAAATACGTAACTTCAGTCCCTGCTAGACCCTGCTTCTGAGTTCAGTCTAGCACATTGCAGCGTGTGGAGCCCTCGGGGGGAAGGGGGGAAGTGTGACACGAGAACAGCGAGCGGGGAGCGCGAGAAGCCGCGCAGGGGAGGTGGCACCGTTTGCCGTGCGTGGCACAACCTGGTCGTGCTCGGCTGTCTCACACGTTGGCAGTCGGGTGCCGGGAGGTTTGATGGAGCGTTCCATGCTGTTGCTGGCACGTTGGTCTGGAGAGTGTTCAGCCTGGTTGGAAAGCGCCGGGGACAACTGTTGGTGGATTTGAAACAATGGAGGACGTTGTGGGAGTCGGTGGTCGCCCTTCTGTGCCAAGCCAAAGGGCCAAACTGCAAACGCCTGCACCGAGCAAAGAAAAGGCAAAGTGAAAAGTCGCCTCAGAAAGGGAGTGGGGTGGGGGCAAGAGAGGGATGTCACGTATCCAGTTGTGCTCTGGCGTCTCTGGAGACGTCCTCTCTGACTTCACTGTTCTTCTTGTTTTCCAGGGGAAGACGAGAAACTCGCTGCTTCTTTGCTAGATGGGAAGTTTCCCCGGAGCACATCGATGCAAGACACTGTTAGGGAAGGACATGGGATTCCACCACCACCTCAAACAGCCCCGCCCCCGCCTCCTTCTCCATATTACTTCGACACAGGTCCCCCTCCATCCTTCTCCCCACCTCCACCCCCTGGAAGAGCTTACGATACCATAAGATCAAGCTTTAAGCCAAGCCTGGAGGCTAAACTCCACGGGCTCCCGCAGGTCATTAGCGCAGCTGAGATGTACGATCAGGCGAGGACTTCCATCCCTTACCCTGACCGGCAGAAGAGGGCCCGATCCATGATAATCCTACAGGATTCCTCTCATCTTCCCGTGGAGCCAACAGAGATCCCCCGGCCTGGCCCATCCGCAACCCCTCCGGAGAAGCTGAAGAGGAAGGGGAGAGTGATTGACAACCCTTACGCCAACATGGGTCAGTTCAACGTCAGCCTGTTTGCTCCCACGAAGCCACAGAGGAAGAAGAGTCCTCTTGTTAAGCAGTTACAAGTGGAGGATGCACAGGAGAGAGCAGCACTGTCCATCACCGGAGGCTTTACCAGGGAGCCCTCTCCCACCCGCAGGAGCCATCGCCTGAGCGGGGTGGAATATCAGCACCACACCGGCATCGCTCAGGTCGAAGCCACAAGCATCCCCTTTGCCACTGCCATCGCCGGAGTCATGAAGGACCGAGACCGTCGTCTGGATGAGAGGCGGAAATCCACTGTCTTCCTCTCGGTCGGGGCCATCGAAGGAAGCCCCCCCAGCAGCGACATGCCATCCTTGCAGCAGTCCAGGTCTATCGATGAGCGGTTGTTAGGAAGCCGAGATGTACTACTGCCTTCCCCTGTCTCAGCTTTAAAGCCATTAATTAGCAGCTCATCCTCAACGTTCATCCACCCGCTGACAGGAAAGCCCTTGGATCCGAACTCGCCTCTGGCGCTTGCGCTGGCCGCAAGGGAACGGGCCCTCTCGACTCAAGTCCCATCCCGGTCGCCCACCCCGATCCACAGCCCGGACTCAGACAGAGCAGCACCCCTGTTTGTGGACATCCAAACCAAAGAACCAGAGAGGGGGGAGTTGGAGAGCTTGGTGTCCCCTGCGTACTCACCCGGAGGCAAGGGGGCCATCGGAACAGACTCTGGGACTTTGGCCCCGACGAAAAGCCAGTGGGGGACTCCGTCCACCCTGAGAAAAGAAACCGAGGCGAGAGCAGAAACACCTGGGAAGGAGGAGAAAAAACAAGAAGACAAGAAGTCCATGATTATTAGCATAGTGGATACATCGCAGCAGAAGACCGCTGGCCTCATCATGGTTCACGCCACAAGTAATGGCCAAGACGAGATAGGACTTGAGATAAAGGAGGAGAAACCAGCTGTCCCTGAAGAGTGCACAGAGCCAGCAGAGTCCCCCAAAGCCGAGACCCAGCCCAGTCCCGTGGGAAAGCCTCCAGTCAGTCCAGCCTCTGACAAGACGCTGGGACAAGGGAGTTCGGAGGAGGAAGTGGAGCCCTACACGGTTACCCTCCCACCAGCTCAGTTGTCCTCAAGTGACGAAGAGACCAGGGAGGAGCTGGCCAAGATAGGGCTGGTGCCTCCACCAGATGAGTTCGCAAACGGGGTCCTGGTCACCACCCCTGGCACACCGGTCAGCCACCTGGCTACGCCTAGCACGCCATCCATACCAGCGGCAGCAGTAGCACCTTCTACCACTGGCGGAACACCCTCAGGGAAGCCCTCTGATGCCCCCGTAGCCCCGGAGTCTGCTGCAGACTCGGGAGTGGAAGAGGTGGACACCAGAAGTTCAAGTGACCATCACCTGGAGACCACAAGCACCATCTCTACGGTCTCCAGCATGTCTACGTTGTCCTCAGAAAGCGGGGAGCCTACTGACACATACACTTCCTTTGCGGATGGACAAACTTTTATACTCGAGAAGCCACCAGTGCCTCCAAAGCCAAAACTCAAGTCCCAGCTCAGCAAGGGGCCAGTTACTTTCAGGGACCCACTTTTGAAGCAGTCTTCGGACAGCGAGCTCATCTCCCAGCAACATGCGGCCACTCTGGCGTCAGCCAGCATTGGCCGGCCACGCTACCTCTTTCAGAGAAGGTCCAAGCTATGGGGGGACCCCATGGAGAGCAGGCCGATCCATGGGGCTGACGATGACAAGCCAACTGTGATCAGTGAGCTAAGTTCCCGACTACAGCAACTGAATAAGGATACACGATCACTGGGGGAGGAACCGGCCGGGTCCGCGTTAGATCCCGGGAAGAAGTCGCCGGTGGTCGCGGCACGGTAAGATGCTGGTCGCCGGCCGGGGTCGGGGGCAGAGCTCAGGCACCCGGGGGGACCGGGAGGTGCGTACGCGGAGCGTGACTGTGCCGAGTGGTCCCGGGCGTGTTTCGAGGGGCGTTCCAGAGACGTCAGGACTTCTCAGGTGCACGGGGAGAGGCGGTGCCGGGACACGCTTTCCCGCCGTCGGTGTGACTCGTTCATGGCTCCTCTCCGCGCACCGCGCACGTAGCGAGCTCGCACTGTGGCTTTTTCCCTTCGAATTGCCTTCCTGGTGTTCCATGTTCCTCCTCTGTCTCGATGCTCTCGTTAAGCTGCTGTATTTAGTCGTGGGTTTCGCCTCTGGATGCTGGCTCCTGGACAGCTAATAACGTGTGTTTCTCTAGCACTTGTCATTCCAAAGGATCTCCAAGCGTTGTCAGACTCCGTACAGAGCTCTGCTCAGTCCCTGCTGAGCGGGAGCCATCACGAGGGGGGTCCGTGGCGGCCCTTGGGAAGGACACGGCAGCACCACCCCGACCTCTGCTCGCCCCGGCGGAGCTCAGAGCCCGGTGCCATGTCCGGAACGTGCCCGCTCTGGGCCCCGCGGGCAGGTGTTGTGGCAGGGAGCGGGGGGGTGTGCCACGTGGCTCTGGGCAGGGGGTGCAGCCCATGTCCCTCCCACGGGCCACGCAGCGGCTGCATCCTGCTGAGCGTGGCGCTGGTCACACACGTCTCTGTGCCGGTGGGCCGGTGGGTTGGCCGCTGGCTCAGAGGTATCTACACAGCGTCAGAGCGTGGTAGATCCCCTCGGCCCTTGTCCTCCTCCGTGCACAGAGCCTGGCCAGCCCGGGACTGGTGAAACGTCACAGCAGGGTGACCCCAGGACGTGCAGGAGCCTCTTTCTCCTACAAAGTCCTGCCGGTGTTCCCTCATCCCTCACGGCACGCAGGAGACACCGGTTCCCTCACCCACGCTGGAGCTGTGACCATCACGCTCCCTGCACAGCATGGACCTCTCCATGTCCCTCAGGCTGCCCTGTGCGGCCCTCCTGCCCAGTGTGCCCCCATGCCAGGGCCACCCACTGACCCACCAGCACCGGCGTTTGCTCTGACCGGCTGCCCCGTGGCAGCAGTGGCCCCTTTGCCCCACACTTTCACCCCGACACCCCCACCTAACCGTAAAACTAAACTAACCAAAAAATTCTGAATTAGAGCCCGAGATTTGAGAGCGAACCCCTACAAGGCTTGAAATTCAAAGTTCCAGCAGGAAGTGACCCAGAATCGCCCGTCTCACCCTGCCCTTTCAGGGCGCAGCCACACGACCCCTCCCGCAGTAGCAAGGCCACGGGAAGCCGGTTCCCCTGGCATCACCGGTGGGTGCTTGCTGGGATCCGGCGAGGTGCCAGTTCAGCAGGGGCTGAGGGGAACCCTTCTTTTGGAAAGGTTTTTCTAACCAGATCATCACCGTGGTGGGTTACAAGTCCACGCAGTGCCAGCGCAGCTGGTGATGTTCCGAGCTGTGGCACGGGGATCAGTGTCCTGTCCTGACGTAGCCCGGGGCAGCGCTCATGATGCAGCTCCGTCCTTCCGCAGGCTCACGTCTCCCTGCCACTGCCCGCGCTGGCAGTGCCAGCCTGGCTGCGCCAGGGACCCACCTCTCGGTAGGAACCAAGGCTGTAGTTATGCCGCGGTGTGGAATGAAATCCGTGGATCTTGCCCTGCTGCACAGTTTCATCTCTCTGGACGTAGCCCCAAATGGGCATTATGGCCATTCCCTGGAGACCGGTGTCTCCCACATGGTCCCTTCCCCCTGCGCTGCCCAGTCGGGAACCACGGGGTCCTGTGCTTAACGCACTTAATTGCATCTGGGGACCCTTCCGAAATCCCGCACGCCGTGCCTCATGTTCCTAAAAGGTGCTGACTGTGCGTATCTGCAGTGACGCTGGAAATCTGGGATGTCACCAGCTCTGAGGGCACCAGCCATGGCATCTCAAACAGCTTACCTGTGCCAGGCATTGGCCCTTTGCAGAGGAGACCTGTTCTGGGGCCCACCGACCCGCGGGCTGGTGGAGGGGCTGCTGGGTCTTCTGCCTTCGTCCCTCTTTGGTCTCCCAGAGCCAGCAGCGAAGAGCACCTGGGACTCCCGCCCCCCCCAACCTGTCCCGATTCCTTCCCTGGTCTCCCATGTCCATCCAGAGCACCACGTGCGGCTGAGCTGCTGTTGCCCAGCAGCCTCCCAGCAGAGACGTGCAAGTCCCTCCGGTTCCAGGGGACACCCCTTCCCCATCCTCTGCCTCTTTAACCCCTCCTGTCCTCCACCGCTGCTTCCCCCCCGGTTCCTCGGCTCCCTGGAGGCAGCGTGCGGCCCTCGTCCCGGCTCCCGGGAGCCACAGACCTTCCCGAGCTCCCGCCCCGTGCGTGACACTGCTGCACATCACCTGCCATGGGGACCCCGTCCTGCGCCAGGGCAGCGCAGCCCATCCTCCTGCCTGTGCCCACCCTGCCACCGGGCATTCGGCACGCTCGGCTGTCCTGCGGAGTTAAATGTTCTCATTCCCTTTTCTGGAAGTCATGGCCTCTCATCGCTGAAATTTTTATGCTCCCGGTTGATGTCAAAGACTTGAAATATTTCCCGGGAAGTCAGCTGTAAATAGAATGCTTAATGATGTCAGCCACTCTCCTTCATTGTGAAAATTCCTCTCTTTTATGAAATTGCTGTAAATTCAGAAAATAGTATAAAGGGCAGTTAGATAAGCGTAGATGACTCGGTTCAGGACACGTTTTCCAGTCGCTGGGCCTGTCCTGAGAACGACAGTATTACCGGATCCTCCCGCCCCAGCCGCCCTCCGTGCAGCGGAGGGGCTGCGGAGCATGGTGGGCACATGCTGGCCCAGTGGCCACTGCCAACCTTGAGCATCCGCCTGGGGCCACAGGCTGCTGCGCCCCTTCGGCCGAGCTTCCCGCAGCCCGAGCCCGTTGCAGCCCCTCACCGGGACGTTTGGCGCTCCGAAGGGCTGCAGCTTCTTCTGTCCTTCTTACAGTCAGCTCTGCTCCAGAAGGGGTCATGAGCCAAACTGAAGCTCTTGCCCAGAGTCCCAGAGGGCTCGGGGCAACGGGGTGCCTGTGCCGGAGCCGTCCTCAAGCCGCCGGCACCACTCCAGGAGCCGCCTGCCCACGGCACAGGTTTCACTGCCGGAGTTTCTTTCCAAGCACATGAAATTCTGAATTTACAGCCGTTACATCTCAGAGCAGGTGACTTCTGTCTCTCGTGGTGGCTCAGCACAGGCCCCGGTGCCTTTCCCCGCGGAGTGTCCTGGCTAAGGGACCCCCAGCAACAGGAGACACAAACTGCTTTCTCCATAACTCTGCACTCTGGCTGTATCTCCTTCCAAGCCGGTCTTCCATGGGAGGACGTTTGGCAAGAGGGACTGAGAAGGAGGCCCAGAAATACTGAGCGTGAGAACGTGAGGTCAGAGTTAAGGCAGCCGATCAGACGGTGTTTATTCCACCCTCCCCACTCTCGGGCCCTGTGGGACCAGCAGCGATAGAATCATAGAATGGTCAGGGCTGGAAGGGACCTTCAAAGGGCATCTAGTCCAACCCCCCTGCAAGGAACAGGGACATCTCCAACTAGATCAGGTTGCTGATGGAGCTGATGGAGCACCGCGTGCTGGCAGGGAGGTTGTGCTCCCGGAGCGGTGCCATGCCCGCTCGCCGAGATCCCGCCTCCTGCACAGCCCTCACCGAGACGCCGTAGTTCGGCGGTGAGAGCGGTGGCAGCGCAGAGCGACAGCTCCCACTCACACTGTCCCACGGGAATAGGCGCTGACCCTGGAGTTGGGCACGCAGGAGCCGTGCCGCGCTGGGAGCTGCCCGCTCCGTTGTCTGACGCAGCCTGTCCAAAGGCTGACACGAGGCCGGCAGCAGCATCATGGACAGGATCCTTGAAGATCCGGTGTCCCAGCCCATAGTAGCCTTTGCTCAGCGGAGCTGCGGAGAGCGACCCGCCGTCTGGGCGTCTCTCGGACTGAAGCTCCTGGGCAGCCCCGGGCAGAGCCCACGCAGCAGCAGATGCCGCGCAGCGGTTCCGCTGAGCAGGGGCAGCGTGAGCACCCCGCAGCTCAGAGCTGCTGCCGAGCCCCGAAACGGACCCATCGTGTGACACCCAGTGCCACGACAAAGCTGACGCTAGGGAATGGGAGGTGTTTGCTTCTGAGGAGCGACCCAGTGAGTCACAGCGAGCGATGCAGATGCCAGCACAGACTGCGTTGGCACCAGGGGCTCAGCTCGTGCGCTCCAGGGTGACTCACGCATTCATGTGCAGCATTAAACCGCGCGTTGAGGTGGCGTTTGTGTTCGGTGTCCCCTTGTCCTGTGACTGCCCGTGGCCATCCAGCCCATCGGGCTCGTGTCATCCCTCATTGCCCACGGTCACACTCAGACCTCCTCCTCCCACCTCCGCTGCCAGGGCAGGCACTGTGCCAACCGCCGGCCCGGGGAGCCAAACGGGAGCTCGGGTTGACTCCAGCCAGGAGTGTCCAAAGTGTCAGCACAGTTCCAGTTTGGGGCTCCAGCTCATGCAGCCAGGAAGCCGGGTTAGAAGGGGCTTCACAGAGGGGTTGGTTTGTTGGTTTGTTTGTTTGTCTGTCTGTCTTTAAGCAACAGCTGAACATGCCAAATGTATCATGTGAAGCAGAATTTTAGATGCAAAACTGAGTTTTTCAGGTGCTGTTCTGGAAACCCACAACTGCTTTGTATTTCTACAGATCTGAAAGAGAGAGAGAAGAAAAATAAGCCCTTTAGGCATTTAGCTCCTAGGGTAAAGCTACCTCTTTCTATATAAACTCATCAATTAATTCTGTTTCAGTTCAATGGTGTAACGTTTCTGGTGCAAGCTTGCAGCCGCTGCAGATACAACCCCCTGTTTCCTTGTAGGCTTTTTGTCTCTTCACGGTGTCTAAACTCATGCACAAAGCAGAGCTGAGCGTTCTTTCCACAGCCCAGGGAATGGTCCTTGGAGAGCTGATGAAAAGCTGGAGATTGGCTTTGATGAGGCCAGCTGAGATCTGCGCTTCTCGGCGCCTTCCCCGGAGGGAGTTTGGGAGTACGGGAAGATCTTTGGGCTGCACAGAGATTGGGAGAGCAGGTGGCCTTCCCGGTGCCAGCCGAGTCCTGGGCAGGGTGCCGGCAGCGGCAGGGGCCGAAGCCCCCCGGCAGGTGACAGAGGTGCCCTTTGGCGACATCGAGCAGGGGCTCCCTGCCGTCGAGCTGAGCTGCCGACGGCCACGAAGCCTGCGGCTTCTGGAGATACGGGTCCCAGCTGGTGCTGGCAGCAGCACACTGTCCTGCGAGCTCCCAGGCCCCCCCGAGCACCCACCTTTCCCCACGTGTCCGGTGCAGCCCCGGCAGAGGACGGCAGAGCTGCAGTCCCGTGGCGGAGGCTTGGCAGGTCTCCAGCCTGTTGTCCTGCGGCAGCCGGGCTTCAAGGTGCTTCATGCATCTCCGTAGGTATCTGTAAAAATGAATCCTTTTCTCCGTGGACTCCCCTTCCTGTGGGAGGAGGCTCCTGCTCGTGGAGACGTACCGCAGCGGGGCCGCCGGCACCACGGCGGGGGCTCGGGGCGGCAGCGGGGCTCGCCACGCGTTCTGCTGGCAGCTGGCAGCGCCGTGCCGGAGGGTGCTCTTCCCCCCTGGTTGCCATGGCACTTTCCCAGCGCTCACCGCAGGATGTCAGGCTGAGGATGGGGAGCTCCTGAGCCTGCTCCACCTCTGCGACTTTTCCACGTAGACACGGCTCTGCAGGCAGCGAGGGAGTGGGGCAGCAGCGGCTGTGAGAGAGGAGCTGATGGAGGCTGGGTGCTGGGAAAGGCAGGAGTGTCTGGGGGCTGCTGTGAAATGTAGTGATGGAGAGAGCACCCACCACAGGGAAACGCTCCCCTCGATCCGAGGCGACGCCGATCTGGCCAGCTCGAGGCTTCCTGCCCTTGGTGGCCGGGGAGGGTCTGAGTTTGATGTTGATGTGCATTGCCTACAAGGAGACAGGGGCTTTGTGGGTAGCAAGTGTCAGCATGTGTCCGTGTCACAGCACGCACAGCTTCGCCTCATCCGGTCACTAACATCTACTAACACAGCTCATCCACTCATCCCTCGAGTGAGTAGAAGAGCAAACAGTGACTCTGCCTCATGCTTGTCCAGAGCGAGACTTGGGAGGAGCAGCGAGGGGTTGTCCAGACCTCGGGAGGAGAGCTCTGGGTCCCACCAAGACCATCGGTGCCGAAGTGGCCCGAAAGAGGGGAGCGTTGAAGCCCAAAGGGTTCGCTCGTTGCTGAGTGTCCCTCCGGGACGGCCCCGCGGTGCAGTTGTTCCATCACCCAAGCGCAGGAGAAAGGCCGTAAGGGCTGTTGCTTGCAGGGCTTCAGCAGACTGGAAGCGGGAGTCACAGGAAAAAGAGCTTCTCTCATACGGAGAAATACGAAGGGACCCGTTCAAATCCCAGTTCTTGTGTCAGCAAACCGGAGCCAAAGCAACCGCCTGGAAGGAGACCTGTGTGCTGCCTTGGAGCGGCTCTGCCGGTGACCTGCCACGGCTGCGCACGCTCCCCAGCGAGGGCTTGGGAAGAGATTGGCTCAGAGAGCCCCAAGGACAACACAGGAGGAGACTGGAAGTCTCCTATGGATACTAGCCCTAAATTTCCTTTTCCTACAAAGAGGTTAGAGGAGGACAAAACAGGCTTGCCGTAATGAGAGACAGAACATTTAGTTAAGCTGCTCTTAACGTCCGTAATGCTCTGCCCCTGCCAGAACCTCGCTGTTGTAGACGTTCACCGACAGCCAGTTTTGCTCCCGATGGTCCCTGTTCCATGCCGGAGCATAGGTGGGAGCTCATGGGTCCAGTTACAGCAGCATCTGCAAACCGCCCTGGAAAAACCATAGCTGGAGGCTGAGCCCCTCTTGTGTGGAAAGCATGAGGGCGCCCTCGAAGTGCGCTCAGAAGTCCTCTTGCTCTTCTACATCACTCCTCGAGCGTAGCAGGTCGGTCACCGTGACACAGCCAGGGGTGCCGGGCGTTCCCCGGGGATAACCACGCGTCCCTCGGCTGGCCCGCCCGGGCTGCCGGCCGGCGAGCTGCGCGGCACCGTGCCGGATGCCTCAGTGCAGCAGCGAGGGCTGCCCGGAGCCAGCCGCCCGGCAGCGCGTCCCACCCGCAGTGCCCGGCATGGCCGAGCAGACCCTGCCCGGAGCAGCACGAGGCGGCCCTGCTCTCTGCGCGGCTCCTGCCGCCTTTTCCTGCGCTGCGGGCAGCCGCACCGCCTGCAGAAAAGGGACGGAACTGAATCCTGTGATGTTTGCAGCCTGTGCCAAACCCACCGCTGCTGGAAGCCCCCGGTGCAGCCCGGGGCTGGCACTGCCAGTCGGGCAGACGCGGTCCCTGCTCGCGGGAGGTGGCTGTTTCGGCCGGGTGGGACGAGGCTCTTGCTCCCTCCCGACAGCCGCAGCTGAGGGATTTCCCAGTGCGCAGGAAGAAGGTTTGGGAAGCTCGGGAGAGCAGCGCAGCACCCAGGCAGCGGGTGCGAGGTCTCCCTCGCCGCTGCCACGAGATGCGGCATGTCCCACCTGCTCGCGGGAGAGCAGGCGTTGGGTTTGGGCGAGTGCTTGGGCACAGCACAGACCCCAGCGGGGGACTGCTGCCGTTCCGCAGGGACGCTGGTTATCCCCCGGGAAGCACTAACTCCCGGTAACATCCCATCCCCCTGCGGCTGCAGCCGGTGCGCTCACAGCCGTTAGAGCCGCGCACTTAACACCGCCGTCGGGTGAAGCCAGCGCAGATGTTGAACTGTGTTTGCCACTCTCTCGTTCTTGCTGGGGGGCATTTTTCTCATGCATATGTTGTTTATTTCCCTCCCTCTCCTGCCCTCCCCAGTCTCCATCCATCCCCTCCTTGTCCCTCCCCTCCCCTCCCTCCCCTCCCAGCTGTTTCCAGCAGCACCGTCCCAGTCGTTCAGGCTTTGGCTGTCGAATTCATGCAATTATGAATGTCCCATTTCCTGTAGCGAACACACGGACGGAACCTCAGCCGCTGCGGAACTTCCCGACCTTCACTGGCCCCAAAAGCCCCGTGCGGGCCGTTTCCCGGGTCCCTTCGCTGCCCCCGGGTTCGCCCCTTCCCCAGAGCTGCCGGGGGCTCAGCCGCGCACCCCTGGATGCGGCAGCCGTTCTGCCCGGCACGCCCAGCGCCACGGGGCACCGCCGTGCCATGCCCACGGCACGGGGAGCCCTGCCAAGGCGCCGGGCCACATGGCGTGGCCGTCGGCCCTTCTCTGTGTCGTCGGTGCCCGGACCGGAGCTAACATTCTCTCTCATTGCCTCTCTTCCTGCTCTCCATCTGCATGTCCGCGCTGCTCTGTCTAGAACCGCCTCTGGCGTCCGGAGGGTGGGCGAGTTGTGTAAGTGAGCATGTTCTCATCCCATAGCAGACTCACCTCGTCTCCCCCTGCCCGTGCCGACCCCGCTCCCCGTTCTCCCACCGCCCCGGCCGAGGGCGGGCAGCGGTGCTGGCTCTGGCATGTGCGTGTCCCCCGCCCGCCCTGCTGTGCCCCGTAGCATGTCCGTGTCCCTGTGCTGTGCTGTCGTGTGCTGCTGCTCGTAGGTGGCAACTGAGGAAATTCCCTCGGGCTTCCATGGGATTGGTACCGTGGCCCGGATGGGACCACGCGGCCCATTCACGCCTGCCTGGGGAACACCCAGCAAGGGCAGCGCAGGGGCACGGCCCCTTGGCGCGACTCAGCCCCGTGGGGAGGGACCCTGACCCAGGTGGGGAAGGACCCTGACACAGGTGGGGAGGGACCCCGGCACGGGTGGGTCCGAGCCAGCAGGAGCTCCAGCCAGGTGACCCACCACTGTGACGTACGGTGCCCCCAGGGAAGTCACCGTTGGCACAGCCTTAAACTGTGGATGAGCATTTACCTGAGCTGTAGGGAAAATCAGGGTACTGAAAAGTGACCTCCCCCCCTTCTCCCAAACTGGCTAATGACTGCTGCTGGAGGAGTCATCGTGGGCAGAGCTCCCTGGCCATGTCCCCAGCAGGTCTCAATTGCCACCAGAGCTGTTGGAACCCCTTCGCCAGCCCGTGGCTGATGAACCATGTGCACTCACCAGGCTGGACCGGGCAGCAAGACCCTGAGAGGGGCCGTTGCTGTCTGCACAGGGTCGCTTGGGCCGAGGGCAGGGTCCCCTCTCCATCCCCAGGAGATGACTTGCAGGTCCCAGCAGCTCTGGTGGGTTTGCGCTGTGGCGCATGCCCCAGATCCAGGTGCCCCCCAGTGAATTTCCCCAGGTGCATGGCCAGCTGCGTGGTCTTGGTTGTGCCGCTTCTGTGTGTCTGTCTGCCCTGTTGTGTTTTACCCGTAGTGTGTGTGAACCTGGCTCCCTACATCTGTGTCACTTCCGCGTGCCAACGCGGCCCCGGAGCCTGTGCAGAGCTCTGGCCACTGTCCCGTTTGATTTTACTTGTCATCTTCTGCCAAGCGCTGAATTTCCAACTCTGCATCCCCTTCCCGGTGCCCGGCTGGACAGGGCCAGTCCCGGGAGAGCAGAACGGCAGCGCTAGGAAACTCCTCCTGCCAGACGCCCTGCACCGCCGCCGGGCTGGCGGTGGCTGCCGTGCCACGCTCCGGACAGCCGCGTGGACACCTTCCCCAGGGATCAGCTCTGCTCCAGTCCCGGGCTGTGACACGGCTGGTTTGAGCGGAGGTGTGGGAGACTCCGAGGCCACCTGGGTCCTTCTGGTGGGGCAGAAGGTTGTGGAGCCCCTGGGTCTGGCTGGAGACGGAGCGCTGCTCTGGCTGGAGCTGGGTGGAGAGATTCGTGCCCCATGTTGCGCACAGCAAATCTTGCTCGGTTGGTGTGTGGTCGGCGGTGGGAGGGTCCTCATGTCATCGCATATGCCCGTGTCTTCATGCCTTCAGTCCTGTTGCTGGTGTCACAGAGCGTCTGAGTGTTGGGGGCTGCACCCAGGGGAGACCTGCCGCCCGCGTCGGCACCGCGGGCACGCGGATCATCCCTCGGCTTTGCGCTGCCCGGCGTGGGACAGGGCGAATTTAGCCTGCTCGGTCTGTCTTGTGCCCCCCGTTGTGAGAACACTGCCCAGCAGCCCCAGTGGCAGCACCGGCTGGTCAGAAGCGTCCGGGGATGCTGGCTGGCTGCGCTGAATGGGAGCCGGCTTGTCTCCGTTCCGCTGAGCCGGCGTTTCGGACAATGGCAGTGCCTGCTCCCGTCCAGCACCATCTGACCGTGATCATCAGCTGATGTTTCCTCTCTGTTGCACAGCCCTGTTTATGTGACAGCTTTGGACATTGTTTGCCCGCGCCCAGCATCCCTGCCCCGCTCCGAGCGTGAGCCGCAGCCGCCCTGCGCGGCCCCGCTTGCAGCCCCGACGCTGCCGATGGGCTGTGGCTCAGCTCCCGCCGCGTGAGCGTGAGCACACCGGAGCCTCGGCCACTGCTTTCCCGCGGGCTGCAGCCCCGTGCCCGGGCTCGGGGCGCTGCATCGGGCCGCCTGCCCCCCGCACCTGCCAATGGCGGAGGGAGCCCACGCCAGGAGCCGGGCTCAGCATGTGAGCGGGCTGCGGAGACATGAGCAGGAGAGGGGAACAGCAGCCTCTGCCGCTGCCCAGGGCCCGTCACGAGTGGCATTATTCCCATTTACTGCCTGGAGAGGATAGGGGTAGGGTAGGGGTAGGGCCATGCGGGTTAAGCTTAAGGATAGGATTAGGATTAGGGCCATTAGGATTAGGGTTAAGGTCAGGGGTAGGGTTAGGGTCAGCCACTCTCTTGGTCCAAAAGGATCAGCGCTGAACCTGGACCTGCCATCCGTGCTGGGTTTCACAGGTGCCTGCTTGGCCGAACACCTTTAATGTTTTCCTAGCGCAGGTTTTTGCACTGAATTCCCTGGAGGGGAGGGGTGCTGTATCCCGGGGTACTTTTAGGGTGCACAAGCGAGGAGACTCGTTCCTACAGCAGATCTAAGGCGCCATCAGTTGAGAAGCACAAGCGTGTGCTGCTGGCTGGGGCAGGGGCTGGCTCTGTCCTCCACTAGTTGTCATCTCACCCCGTGGATTAACCTCCGGTGTCACCGCGGTTAGAGCACCGATGGCCCCACGGCCCCTCTCGGGAGCTGCGCGCAGTGTCGGGCGGCCACTGCAGCCAGTGGTTGTTTTCCCCTGCAACAGAATTTGTCGCCTACAACGTAAAGGTTCGGACCTGCCTTCCCATGCGCGTGGTGGAGCTCCAGCTCCAGGCTCAGGCAGCACTGCCCTGCAGGAGCCACGGCGAGGGGGTGCTGAGCCCCACACCCAGCCCAGCGCTGGCACCGGGCAGCGAGCGGAGCCTGTGCCCCAGGCCTGGGTTTTAGTTGCCAGTGAGATTCCCAGGGCAAGCTGGGTCTGAAGGGAAGCAATGACACAGCTCGACTGAACCCTCCGTGTCCGGCCAGCCGCGGTGCCTCTGCCCTGCCTGGGGCTTGGGGGATGCTCCTGGGGCTCCAGCACAGCGAGGCGCAAGGCCAGGGTTTCTCAGGCAACGCTTACGCTCCTCTTGCCTGTAGCACTCACAGTGAGCACCACGCGGGCGGCCCGGAGCCATGTGTCCCCGCTCCAGGGCAGGGCATGTGGTGGTGTCCCCCGGGCGTCACGCGGCCCGCGTGTGCCCACCATCGGGGATGACGGGAGAAGGGATGCGCCGTCTGGGCTCGCAGAGCTCAGTGCTGGGAATTAGGAACTGAGAAACAAACCAGTGTGCCCTTCCCCAGCTCATCTGAGACTGGCAAGGACCAATAAATAGGAAGAGTCCTGCGTCCTCCTTTTCTGGGCACTTCTTGGACTGGGACCTCATTGCTGAGCCGTTAGGTGCTACCAGGGACCCCGTAGATGAGAGCTCTGCACCAAACGCCGCAGCTCTGCCAGCAGCTTTCGCCTTCCCCTGGTGTTCTGTGCAGAGGCTGCGGGGCGTGGGGGCACGCTGCTCCAGGCCACGCTCCGGCCACGGCAAGCCAGCAGCTCCGGAGGAGACAGGACGGGCTGTTCTGAGCCCAAAGACAGGTCCTGCGGAAGTCTGCAGGACAGTGCGGTGAGCCAGGAAGGTCAGTGCGTGTTTTGAGGTCAGGGGAAGATGCTCTAACAGCAGACAGCAAGAACGGCCGCTGTTCTGGCTGCAGAAGTGCCATCGGAGAGAAGGAGAGGGAAATTAGGGAGTGAGAGAGAAAAAAAAGGAAGTTTCGAAACGGGAAGGAGCCGTTACATTGAGAAGCCACAACAAGGAATATACCTGCAGGGTATTCCTGGCTGGCTGGCTCCTTCCCAAATCCGGCCTCCGTGTTTTGTTGGGATAATGCCTCATACACAGTTCGGGAGAGCAAAAACAGAACTAAGGCCAGCAGAAGTGCGATCCGTTCTCATCCGGCCGTGAGAGGCTGATGCGGGAGCACTCCGTCGGAGAGGCCGTGCCGGGCACTCACACACACACTCGGTGTTACAAGGTGGTAAACAAATAGCAGCAGAAGCAGCGGTTCCATCAGTGATGCCATCCCATTGCTTAGGTCTTCAGCTTTGTCCTCCCATCATGAGGTGAAGCAATGACAATCGCCACGGCTTTCTGGAGTGGCTTTCCGTGCTCTGCTTGAAGTGACTAGACAAGGATCCAGAAAACCATCCATTAAACCGAGCGCAGCTTCTTCCAGGTCAGGCTGAGATGCTCCTCGGGTGAGAAGAGCTTCAGGCCCCACAGTTCGTCTGTCCAGGCATTTCCCAGAGCGCACCCGGCACTGGCTGCGGTGCGTTGAGGGCACCCAGAGCTGGCACCGACGGGTCTTCCCGTCTTGCTTCAGTTGGGTCCGCGTCATCTTCCAACCTGGCACGTGTTGCCTCATTTTCCGTTCCTGTCCGCTCACCTTCCCCTTCCAGGGGTTTGTTCGTGCTCCTGTCCCTGCCAGACTGCGCAGACTGTTCCATCGTTGGTGCTTTCTGTGCGTGAATGCTCTTCCCCGACCACGGACAAGTCCCTTCCCACCCATCCTCTGCGACGCTCCGGGCCAGCTGTGGGGGTCAGACCAGGGTTGGACTCGGCGCTGCCAGGATCTGCTGTGGTGGGTCTTCTCCTGACAGCTGACTGTAACACACCAGCCCAGCCAGGTCTGCCTGGCATGGCCCGGCTGTGTCACGTGGGAGGTCAAGGCTTAGATGACTTCATAAGTTACTCCGTTCTTTGAAAAATACTTGTCTGCAGCTGGACTGTAAAGCATTCTCCCACCTGTAGCTCTGGTGCTCATGGAGCTTCTGACCACGTCACTGCACAACTGTCCTGCAGTTCTAAGTGGGATCTTCGAGCTTTGCTGGTCCTACATGATCCAGCGTTAGGGTTCGTTAAAAACTTAGGTCGTTAAGTGAGGGCCTCTTGCTGCACATCGAACAGCAGCACCGAGCTGGGCCTGATGGACACCGTTGGTTCCTGTGTGCTCACTTGCTGCCTAAATGGTAGGAATCAGCTTTCCCAACTCTTTGTCATCCCCAGAGTCAAGGAAGATGCTGAGTCTGTGCTAGCTATAGAATCACAGAACGGTTTGGGTTGGAAGGGACCTCAAAGATCTCCCAGTTCCAACCCCCCTGCCATGGGCAGGGACACCCTCCACTACACCAGGTTGCCCAAAGCCCCATCCAACCTGGCCTTGAACACTGCCAGGGATGGGGCAGCCACAGCTTCTCTGGGCAACCTGTGCCAGTGCCTCACCACCCTCTGAGTGAAAAATTTCTTCCTTAGATCTAATCTGGGACTTCTTCCCTCGTCTGCTCTTGCAATAGGCAGAAGGAAGTGAGGTCCTGAGCAGACAGAGGAAATCTAGAAGAACTTCACTTCTTAGATGTAGAAACTAAAATCTCTCCCATCCTTTTTGTGCAAAAAGAAGAGGTTTGCATTGTACCGTGGTGTGACATCATGCAGGAGACACTGGCTCCAGCGCAGAGATGTGTCAGTGGTACAGGTGCCTTCACGCCGGGCGCTTTGTCCTCTGCAGACTGTTCCACTGTCCCGAGTCTCTCCCACTTCTTCAGTGTCGGCATGTCCACCCTCGTCCTGGTGTGCTCCTGCGTGGTGGCTGAGCACCTCCAGCGGTGGCTGAGGGACACCTCGGGTTCCTCTGCGTTCCCCTCGCCAGACAGAAGGTTACGGGTGGATCGGTGGTGGTTCGTTGGTGGCGCAGGAGAGGGATTGGTAATATTAAGGAATTCTTTCAGAGCAAGAAGTAAGACTTCAGCCTGGACGTGTTTTACAGAGACAAAATGGCAGCAGTGAGGAGCAGAAGCAGCTCTCAGTTCTCGTTGTGGAGAAGGTCGACGGCAGACAGCGGGGTGTTCGGTGGTAGGGTTTGATTTCGTTAACAGATGTTAATTGTATGAAAACCACCGTGGTTAAGAATTCATGAGTGGCAGAAAACATGACGTTTTGGGGGGCACTGAACTCGGAGAGGACAGCGAAGAGCTCGAGGGAAGCTGGCCGAGCCAGAGTGACCTGCCCGATGGCAGAGGAGTGGAAGGAGACGGGCAGCTGAGGGCAGAAGCTCAGTTCTGCCGGCCAGAGAGCACAGCCCCCGTGAGCCGTGGCCATCCGACGCCGGAGACTCCGGTGCTCTCTGCACCGAGGCGGTGAGGGTGGAAGCTGAACCGTAGTGGTGGGTGCTGGCAGGGCAGGTCGGGCACTGGTGGTGCTGCAGGAATGCATAGCTGTTTTCCTGCTGCGTGGGCACCAGAGAGGGTTGAGGACAGTGGCGGCAAGGTCTGGAGGAAGGTCCATGGGAAGGTCTATCAGCTCAAGCACTCTCTGCGTAAAGGCCCGTCAAGGGCTGTGCCGCGGGGCAGCTCCAGATGATGGAGTGACCGGGAATAACGAGCTGTGGAGCATCATTGCTTCCTCATCGGGGCCTTTGCTGTCGGCTGATGGCAGCTCTGCGCTGGTCCTCCGCGGTCTGAATCCACAGACTCACGGAATGGCTGAGGTGGGAGGGGACCTCTGGAGATCGTCTGGTCCTCCCCCATACTCAAGCAGGGCCACCTAGAGCAGCGTGCCCAGGACAGTGTCCAGCGGTTTGGTTTTTTTTTTTCCATCTCCAAGGATGGGAACTCCACCCCCTCCATGGGCAGCCTGTGCCAGTGCTTGGTCACCTTCACAGTGAATTGAGAGATTTCGTATGTTCCAATGGAATTTCCCGTGTTTCCATCTGTGCCCGTTGCCTCTTGTCCTGTCATGGCACCACTGAGAAGAGTCTGGCTCCATCTTCTTTCCTCCCCCCATCAGGTATTTATAGACACTGGTGTGGTCCCCTTGAACCTTCTCTTCTCCAGGCTGGACAGTTCCAGCTCGCTCAGCCTCTGTGTCAGATGCTCCACTACCTTAATCATCTTTGTGACCCTTCATTGGACTCTCATTCCAATAAGTCCATGTCTCTCTCATACTGGCGAGCCCAGTACTGGACACAGTGCTCCAGGTGTGCTCCATCCCTCGATGTGCTAGCAGTGCTGTTCCTGGTGCAGCCCAGGACACCAAGAGCCTTTGTTTGCTGCAGGAGCACGTCGCTGGCTCGTGATCAAATGGTGTCTGTCAGCACCCCCAGGTCCTTCTCTGCAAAGCTGCTCTGCAGCTGGTCAGCCCCCAGCGTATATCGGTGGGTGAGGTTGTTCCCACCTTCTCAGGTGCAGGACTTGGCATTTCTCTTTGTTGAACTCCATGAGATTGCTCTTGGCCCGTTCCTCGTGTCGGTCGGGGACGCTCTGAGGGGCAGCACGTCTAGTTGGTGTCTGTATCAGCCGCTCCTCTGTTCTGTGTCATCTGCTCAAAATGTGTGTGTGTGTCATCTCCTCTTGCTGAGGGCACCCTCTGCCCCATCGTCCAGGTACTTAATGAAGGCATCAGGAGGTACTGGCCCCAGGACCAGCGCCGGGGCGTCGTGCCGCTGAGCACAGCCCTTAGAGCCCGGCAGTTCTGCCGGTTCCCAGTCAGCCATGTCACCGTCCGCTTGTCCTGTGCATACTTCAGCAGCGTGTCAGCGAGGATGTTGCGGGAGATGCTTTCGAAAGCCTTGCCGAGTCAGCATAAGCAAAATCCATCGCTCGTCCCTCACCCACCAGGTTGTTCGGTCGTAGGAGGCTGCCGGGTTGGTCAGGCGTGGTTTCCCCTTCGTGAAGCCGTGCTGTCTGCTCCCATCCCTGCCTTGTCCTCAGCGTGCTTGGAAATGGCTTCCGGGATGATGTTCTCCGTCGTCTGGCGGGGAGCCATGTGAGGCTGGCCAGCCCGGCACCCCTTGGGTCCTCCTCCTTGCAGGCAGGAGTTGCTGTGGGGTTGCAGCGACTGCTTTGGCGAGCACGCAGGCAGCGGCTGCAAGCCAAGACAGGTGTCAAGAGTGGGCTACCACTTGCCAAGAATTAGGCTTAGACCTCAGCATGCTGGTTGCCATAACAACTCGATGGGCTGTGGAAGGAAAAGAGGAGGGATTGCCTTCTGGATGCTGAGCTTGCTCCTCGGTGATGGCTGAGGGAGCTGAGCCCTGGCACGGGTGAGGTGCAGCTGCTTTGCTGGTGAAGCCCCTGCAGATACCCCCATCAGCCTCCTTCTGCCCGAGCGCCTCGTGGCGGGCCGGCCCACCGCACCGCAGGGTGTCCGAAGGCTTTGTTTTTCTTCCCAAACACCCAGTTAACAGATTATCCACTTGATCTCTTCTGGCACTCTTACTGGCTGCTGTCCTGAAGGGAACAGACCTGCAGTCTGGTCCAAAGGAGCCATCCAGCTCCAAAAAGGGATATGGAGGTGCCCTGCTCCTGACTTCTCCCCAGAACGCCTCCCTTCCCACTGGAAGTATCGTTGGGGCAGAATCTGAAGATTTGGGAAGTTCACCTGAGGTTTCCGGGCAGGCAGGTGGCACGTTGGTCTGAGCGGCTGCAGTGCCGCCGCAGCAGAGCCGTCCATGCCTGGAGGTACCGGTTGGTGGTAACCGCGCGGTGCAGCGCGGCACAGCGGTCGCCTTCGGAAAACGGCAGCGTTGTCGCTCACACACGGCGCGGTTGCTGTGCCCCTTCGTGGAGTGTCTGGCTGCTGTGAGAGCTCTTCTGGGAAACATCAGACCGGTTGCGTGTGTCGGACCGCGTCACAAGTCCTAGGTGTGCCAGGAGCACGAGAGCTGTGCCCGCGGTGACCCACCTGTGCCATCCACAATCCGTAGGACCAAGCTGCCGGATTTGTAGGACTTCATGCGTAAGCACTGCCCGTATGTTCTGCACTTCAGGTGCTCAGGAGACTCTCTATGGAAGTGTAGCAGCCCTTAAAGTTACAAAATGTACCAGTTCTCTCCTGGTTTGCTCGTTCATGTGTTTTCTGGCGAGGAACTCTGCCAGTGCTTCTTCAGTGTCCTCCAGATGCACAGTACGGTGGGTACCATTAACCCCACTCCTCGGTGTCGGTTTTGCAGGGGTATCAGTGTCGATTTTCCCTCTCGGCACCCCGTGGTCGGTTTTCCCCCATGGCACCCCTGCTGGGAAGAAGAACTGGGAAGCACCAGGTTTATCTTCCCTAACAGCAGTGCTGGCTGCACGAGCAGAGTCCTGAGAGAAGTGGCAGCAGGAAATCAGAACAAACCGGGTTCTCAGGAGTTCCGCAGATAATCCTCACGCGCTGCTGGGCACCCTTTTCCCTCGGGGCTTTCCCGACCGGGATAAGCTTATCCTCTCTTTGGGTTCTTTTGCTGAGAGCCAGCAGCGAATTTCATGCTGAAATTCGGTCATTAAGGAAGAGCAGTGGGTTGGCAAACGGTCGGTGAGAGCCGCAGCCCGGCGTGCCGCTGGTGCCGTGCGCGCTGGGGAGCGGAACGGCCACGGCGCTGCCTCTGCTCCGGGAGAAGGGCTCTCCTGGCTGCTTCGTCATGAGGCTGTGCTTGGTCTTCTGGTTGCTGGGACCTCCTCCAGGTTCTGGGAAGAAGCCCGTGTCCTTCCAGCTTTTGAAAGGGGCTCGTACCCCGTCACCAGCCGGCCGCCGAAGGAAGCCTCGTCTGAACGAGGCAGGAAGCTTCGAAGTGCCCATCTGCACGGCGAGCAGAGAGAGGACCAGTGTCCAGCCCTGGCCCTTGAGCACAGCCTGGCCATGGTCACGGTAGTGCCGAGCTCTGCGCCGGAGCCTTTGGCTGCACGGAGCACTGATGGAGCATCACGAGAGCAGCCTCGTGCCTCGCTCATGGGTCAGCGGCGGTTGTTCCTCGCAGGAGGAACCAGGTGGTTCTAATGAAAAGCGGTGGAGGTGCTTTTGACGGCCAGTATGGAATCGCAGAATGGTTTGGGTTGGAAGGGACCTCAAAGATCATCCAGTCTCAACCCCCTTGCCACGGGCAGGGGCACCCTCCACTGCACCAGGTTGCATGGGAGCACCTGGGAGCCAGGAGCAGCAGCACCAAAGACGGGGCGAGCAGACGCGAAGCGTTTCTCTTCGGAGCGACGAGCAGTGCGTCACCTCTGCTGCGGCTCCTGCCCGCGCCTTTGTTCTCTGGAGGAAATTGGGACTGAGATTCGGAGTTCAGAGGAGGAGTCCTCACCCGTCAGTGACTCACTCAAGAAATCTGCTTTTTAATACCTTCAGTAAAAGTGTTCCCAGAAGGCTCAATTAGCTGTCCTACAACTTTCCAGTCTTCAGAGCAGGACAAGGTGCCTGTGGCCGAATAATTGGACTGATGGCCCATAACGAAGTCGGCTTCCCGAGCTGGATGGGACATGGGAGTGCGGTGGGTGCCTGCAGCATAACACGCGGTTGGCAGAGCAGCGCTGCCGAAGGCGTCAAGCACCAACAGGGCACGGCACTGACCAAGCTGATGCTCTGTAGAGGAGAACAGACCTGCAGTCACCTCTGCTGACCAGCCCTGTCCAGGAGGGTCTGCTGTGGCACCGCTGTCTTGTTGCTGCAGGGACATGCCAGCCGTGGCAGCTTGGGCACACCACTGATTCCTCACGTGTGGCTCTGGCGAGCTCGTTCTTGAGAGCAGCAATAGCCGGCTTCCCCGGCCCTGTAAGCCACCAGACAAACCCAGAAGCTGTGCCCGGAGGCGGGGAGACCATGCAACACCACCTGCCCCAGGAGGTGGGTCTCTGTGAGGGCTGTGCCTCTGCGGTGGGCACAGCCCGTGCCACCGGACAGCCACCAGGCACCTGCCGCTCCGGTGAGGAGGGCGCTTGGTCAGGGCTGCTGCAGGTCTCAGCACGCTCCAGCTTCTCTCTTCTCCTTTCACGGACTCCAACAGCAGTTTCCCCCATCCCACCTTGGGCAGGTTGCACCAGCCCTCGGCACAGCGGCTGCTGTGGCTGCAGCCCTTCCTGTTCTTGAACAGGAGCAGCCAGCGCCGTGCTCGGAATTTCCGACGGGAGCGTAGCGGTGTCTCCTGCGGTGCCCTGAATGCATCCGTGTGTCTGCGAGGAGCACGCAGCTTCGCTCTCGCGGGGTGTCCTCTGCCTTTCCGTGGCCGCGCTGCGTTGGTGCCTCCCGCTCAGCCCCTCCCGGGCCTGTCCATAGCCCCGGGATTTTCTCTGCCTCCGTCGCTTCCCGTGCAGAGCCGAAGTCCCATGCCAGCCCTCTGGGCAGGGCGCCGGATTTTCTACCGACGCTTTTCGTTCTCAAGGTCATTCAGCTCTTCCTCTTCTGTATTGACCGAGCGTCCCGGTGTGATTCATCGTCGCGCGTCTTTGAAACCCTCTTGCTTTCTGTGCCAAGGTGCCAGGAAAATAAGAGGAAACGTGCCCAAGCCCACAGACTGCGAGCAGACCGTCATGTTGGTGTTCGGCTCATCCCCTCGGAGCCATCTCTCTAGGAGATCATTAGTGCTGATTAACCGCCCAGAAGTGCGGATCTCGCGGGGCGTGCGCGGTGGTGGCAGTGGGTGTGCGCTGTTGACCGTAGCCCTCGGACGCCCGTTGCCAGCAACAGGTTTCCAGAGGGTCCATCTGTTCCCGGAGGGACCTGCGATGGGAGGGCAGAGCCCGGAGGGTGGTGGGGACGCAGAGGTGCCGTACTGTGCTGGGCTGCGCACGCTGCACCGTGCCGATGGCCCGGAGGGCTGCTCGGTCGTTAGCCAGCATCTCACCCAGGACCCGGGGAGCTGCGGTTTCGGGGCGTTTGGTTGGTTAGTTGGGAGAACAGGCAAAGTGACGTGGCTTGACCCAAATGAGTGGTCATGGACTGTTGAGCAAGGAGACAACCCTGGTGATGCCATCCATGCCTCTTGACCGGGGCTGAGCAGCCCCGCAGCAGTGGAGCCTTCGTCCCTTCGGACCCTTTGTCCCCGTGCACACGTGGTCAGGGCCACAGCACTTCTGCTGCGGGAGCATCCAGGCTCCGAGCTGCTACAGATCGTGTGCCCTTGTTGAGAGCCCTCCTCGGAGCTCAGACCCCGCCAGCCTCAATGAGGGGCTGCCGCGGAGCAGTGGCCAAAGCCCCAGGCAGGTTCCCGATGCTGCGTTCGCTTTCGCTGCCGGGACGGAGAGACCGTCCCGGAGCCCCGGGTCCCTCCCGGCCCCAGCTGCAGTCGGCAGCGGGTGCTTGTGGAAGGAGACCCCCCCAGCGTGCCTTCCCCGGGCCCCCCAGCCCGAGGCACAGCTCCTTGCCCTCCAAGGGCTCATCCTTCTCCGTCTTGCCCTGGCAGGTTTTAGATCCCTTTCTTCCTGCATACCCAGAGTGCCTGTCGATGCCAGGGGAGGTGATCGGGGCAAGAGGCGATGGCGGGAGGCAGAGGGTGCCAGCGGCGTGGCATGTCCAGAGGTTCTCACAGGTAGAGCCGAGTGCTGCAGGAGGGGCTGCCCCAGCCCCCTGCCCAGCTCCACGGGCTGTGCCCCCCAACTACACAGGGTGCCGGCAGGTGGGCGGATGTGGCCCCCAGGTGACCATCAGACTCTGCTGCCTCTGTCCCTGGGGCAACGGGACAGTCCTCCTGTCCCCACACCACTCCCTGGGGAGATGCCAGGAGGTTCCCTCTTGTCCCGGGCAGGGGCTGTGCCCCGACTGGTCAATGTTCTCGGGAGCGCTGGTTTGCTCCAAGTCCGTGGGGACCCGCGAGCTGCCGGTGGTAGGGCAGCTGGCAAGGGGAGATGTGGGGTCCCCGGTGGGAGCAGGGGCTTCGGTGCAGCTCTGCCGCAGCGTCCCGGTGAGCGGCCAAGGCAGGCGAGTGCCGGGTCGTCAGCCGCAGCGCGTCTCCATGTGCTCCCAGCGAGCTGCGGGGCTGGTCTCCGTGGGCATCGGAGCCGTGGCACTCAGGGCAGGTTTGGGCAGGAAGCGGAGACGCTGCGGGTACTTGCTGGAACCTCTTCTCCCTCCTCTGGCACGGCCCCGGCAGGGGCTCGGAGAAAGTCTCGGCCGGAGCGCTCCGAGCCGCAGCCCCCAGGCACTGCAGCCCCCCGCTCCCGTCCCGGGCTGGCCCGGCCCTCCAGCCGCCCCCCCCCCAAACTGTGTGTGTGCTCCTGTGTCTGGGGACCTCCGCCTCACCCCTGCCCTCTGCTCTCTCTCCTCTCTCTCTCGCTGTACCGTTCTTTCTGCAGACTTTTCAGTAGTTTAGGAGAACTCAGCACCATTTCCCAGCGGAGCTCCGGGACCACCTACACAGTCCGACCTGGCAGTCGCTACCCCGTAACCCGACGTACCCCCAGCCCCGTGAAGCCGGCTCTGGATCGGACAGAGCCCCTCAGCACCGTCCGGCCCTATGGTCTCACCCCTCCCACCATCCTCAAATCTTCCAGCCTCTCCATCCCCCATGAGCCCAAGGAGGTGCGCTTCGTGGTGAGGAGCGTGAGCGCCCGGAGCCGCTCCCCGTCCCCGTCCCCCTCGCCAGGGCCGCCCCTGCACACCCTCCACCCGCCTCGGCCCTTCATGCAGAAACCCCTCCACCTCTGGAACAAGTACGACGTCGGGGACTGGCTGGAAAGCATCAATTTGGTGGAGCACCGAGACAAGTTTGAGGACCATGAAATAGAGGGCACGCACCTGCCCGCCCTCACCAAGGAGGACTTTGTGGAGTTGGGGGTGACCCGAGTCGGGCACCGGATGAACATTGAGCGGGCACTCAAGCAGCTGGTAGACAGCTGACCGTCCCAGGCAGCGCCGGCCTCTTCCAGAGCCACCACGGGGGGGGGGCGTTTCTACTAGACTAATAAAACCCACTTTGATTCTCTTTCTATTCTGAGCACTGCACTGAAGGGCGCGGAGCCGAGGGGCTCCCGCCCGCTCCCACGCCGCCCCGGCGTGCCACGCACACGCAGACCCCCACTCGGCCCCGCCGGCCCCGCGACGCCTTCGGGACAAGGAATGTTGCATGAAATACATCCTCGTTTCTGTTCCTCCCAGAGAGTCTGGCCTGTATATCGCTTGATGTGCCCTTTCCCAGGGGCGTCGCTGGCGGCTGGCAGGGCCGAGGCACCACGTGCTGCCAAGCACGGGCTGCCCGGGCCGAAGGGCAGCGCCTGGTCGGGGCGCGGAGCGGGGCAGGGCCAGCGGTGCAGTGCGGGGCCGAGCCCCGGCTAAGGAGAGGGCTTCTGCCTAAGCCGAGTGCTGACCGTGTTGCCCCGGCGGGACAGGCAGGGAGACGCCGGCCGGAGCGCGGCAGGGAGGCAAGTGGGCCGGGCGCGTGCCACCGCGCCACGTCTCGAGCAGCTCGGGGCGACCCACGGCGTGGAGACCCCCGAGCTGCTGGGAGCCGGCCGGCGCGGCGGGAGCGCGGCAGGGCAGGGGCAGCCGCAGGAGGCAGGCAGGGCCAGCGCTGGTGCCGCCGCTCAGCCCGCCTTGGGACCAGCAGGCAGGAGGCACCGTGGCCACGGTGGCACCAGGGCCGTGGTGGCACCAGGGCTGTGGTGGCACCGCGGCCGTGGCGGCTGCCCCTGCCCACAGTCGGAGGCGGCCGGCTGAGCGGAATGGTCCCACCGGCGCTTGGAAGGGAAGGGCTCCAGCGCGCAGAGGTCTCCACGGAAGGGCAGTGCCAGCGCGGCGGCCGGGTGGACGCCCGCGGTGACACCCAGACCCGCTCCCTCCCGCGCAGAGCCGCCCCGGGGAGCAGCCGGCCCGGCCGCGCCAGCCAGAAGAGCGATCCCGGCGCGAGAGACTAGCCCTGGACTCGGCGCTGCTGCTGCTCTGCCCGTCGCCCGCGGCTGCCCTGGTGAGAGAGGGACCGAAAGAAACCGCATGGATAGAAGCATGTTTGGGGATGTCGGAGGGAGGCTGGTGGGGAATCCGGCAGAAAACGCTTTGCCAACGTTCGGGGGGGTGGGGGGTGGGGGGAGGGAGATGTTTCATTTCCTCTTGGTTCGGGGTGTTGTTTCCAAGGGGGACGCGTTGATGGATAATATATAATCTCCATGCATTTATATAGAGAGCAGCTGATGATCTACAAGAGACGATACTGAACTACAGGATTCCCACTCCGTCCTAGTCATCCTTATTTTGCATCTTTTTAATCAGCTATATATTTGAAAAGAGAGAACAAATATCTATATATCTATATCTAGAGCTATAGCCACCTGATTTTGTTATAATTTTACTAAATCTATATATCTCTAGACTCGTTGAGATGCTGACGAGGCGGTGCCTGCACCCCTCCCCTGGGACGCCCATGGCTCATGGGAGTTTTTAGCGACTGACTGAATGAATGTTAAAGTCTTTTTAAAAAAGAAAAAAACACAACCCCCCCCCCCCACCCGACAGCTCCTTTCGGACACTCTGGATTTTAAAGATTTAGAAACACTCAACAAAACTTGGTTTTTGGGACACACCGAGTCTTCCACCCCCCGCCCGGCAGAGATGCGCAGAGCCGCCGCTCCCACCGCCCCGCAGCACCCGGCGCCTCTGGCAGGCGCGTGCCCCGCGGCGTCGGCCCCTCTCCCGCCGCCGCTCCCGGGGAGCCACCGCCGCCATCGCACCCGGCACCGGCACGGCCCCGCGCGGGCACTGCCGGCCTGGGCGCGAGGGCCCCGGTGGGTCTGCTCCTCCGGAGCGGCCGGCGGGAGCAGGAAGACGCCGTCGTGTGGGTCCGACGGCCGGGCTGGCTCCCGCCGCACTGCCGGGGAGCCTGGGGGATGGCGGTGCCCTGGCGGCATGGGTGCCAGGGCACCGGGGCTCAGCAGGAGCCGTCCCATTGCCCAACAGCTTTGGGGGAGCCAGAGTGACCCAGGCCAGCCCCGGTGCCGGAGGAGGTGGCGTCCCCATCCCGTCCCTCAGCGTGGTGCCCGGTGCCCCGCGCGCCCCCCTCCTCACCGCATCGTCCCCCAGCCTCACCCTGCCCTGGCTCGGGGTGGCCGGGGCTCGGGGTGATGGCCTGGCAACCGGTGTTCCCAAAAAGCCGAGTCCCCCACGAAGGCATTAACTCTTCTGGTGCTAGAGGGAAGGACAAGGAGGTTCCTTCTGACCCTCACACATCTCCGAACCTTTACAACCTTCAGCCAGGGGTGGGGGCGGCAGCCGCAGCCCCTCCTGCGCGCCAGACCCTCCCTGGGACGGACCCTGACCCGCGCCCGCGCGCCAGACCCTCCCCGGGACGGACCCTGCCGCGCTGCGCTGCCGTCTCCCTTTCCCTGAGCTCTTCCCGGGCGTGTGCCCGAGCGGCTCCAGCCAGAGCTCTCCGGAAGCCGCCAGGCCCTGGGGGCTTCGCGGCCAATCCCCCTCCCCGGGCGCCATCCCGCTGCTCCCAGCCAGGGCGGGCACCCGGGGACAGCACGAGACCCTTCGAGTCGGACCCACAAGCCAACAGCCCACACCCCGGGGTGCCCCGGGCATCGCACCTGCCACCTGGTGAGCCAAGAGGCACCCGAACCGCGATAGCAGCCATTGCGTCTGCCCAAGCTCACCGCCTGCTGTGCCAGGCATGCCACCGCCCCCCATCAGGATCCCCTCAGCCCCGTCTGTGCCCACGCTGCCACTATCCGTGACCTGGAGCACGATGCCACAGACCAGGTCCTGCCCCATCTGCCTCCCCGCCCCACAGCCGCAGCCTGGCCCTTCACCCCTCTGCTGCCCCTCTCCATTTGTGCCATGCTCCCTCCATCCCTCCTGCCCACCTCCACCCCTCCCTTATGCCTGGCACCCCCACCCCTTGGATGCCCCTGCACGCCTCACCTGCAGCCAGCAGCACGTGCAGCAGCATGCTCAGCATCACGCGCCCGGCTCA
The DNA here is from genome assembly GCF_009769465.1 of Tauraco erythrolophus. Classification (NCBI taxonomy): domain Eukaryota; kingdom Metazoa; phylum Chordata; class Aves; order Musophagiformes; family Musophagidae; genus Tauraco; species Tauraco erythrolophus. Next base: position 498,724 of record NC_141468.1, read on the forward strand.
GCACCCCTCCGCACCCCTCACCCTCCGGTGCCCGGGCTCCAGCACCTTCACCCACACTGGCGTTACGTGGCACCCTGCAGTCGGAAGGGCTTGCTGCCATGCTCCTGCACGGCCAGGGACAGTCCTGCACCAGGGACGTCCTGTGCCACTGGCACAGTTGCACCGCACGCGCCAGCACAGCCTCTGCCACTGCTGCTCTCGCATCCCCCGGCCCTGCGCTTGCTCCCTCCGGAACCCTCCGGGACCCCCCAGCTCCCCCCAGCGCTGCCCATCCCGCCCCTCCGCCACCTCCCGCACGCTTTGCAGTGCCTGCACCGGCGGTGCTCACCGATGCCCGGCCACGAACCAAACTCACCGCTTGTCTCCTGCAACCGGCTCTTGGTGCTCCGCGCTGACGCTGCTTCTCCGGCCCCGTGCCTGGCGGAGCCGCACCAGCACTGGCGAGCACCCAGCTCCTCTGCATCCCTGCAGGAACGCCGCATGCTGGGCCTGGCACCGCGCAGCCCTCCGAGGAAGCCCCACTGCACCCATGGGTCGGTGTCATGCAGTCTCCTTCCCGAAGTGCAGAGACCAGGATTTCCCAGGAACTCGCTTGGCTGTTTGTTCCTCATGCTGCTCCAGAGCCCCTGGCCGATGTGGAAGTGCTCGTGTGCAGCCCGCGCTGCGCCAGGGCACCTGTGCCCGTTGGCTGGCTGGCTTTGGCCCCTGCTGCTGCATGCCCGCAAAGCCCCTGCCATCCCCGCTCGGGCTCCATCCCCTGGGGCCGGCTCCTGCTGCGGTGACACGGCGGGCACAGGCGGCCCTGGCAGATGCCAGCGCTGCAGCTTGGCCGAGCCCCTGCACCGCTGATGGCTCATCCCCGATTGCACGGCCCTCCGCCCCGCTTGGTGCTGCCAGCGCCCCGCAGCCCCTCTGCACACCCCATCCCTGCCCGCCGCTGCCCACCACTGCCCGCCATCCCTGCCCACCCGGCCAGCTCGTCCAACTGCCACCCCTTTCATCTCCTCCCCTGCTGCACTTCATTCCCATCACGCCGCTGCTCCTTCCCCACCTCACCTGCAGGTAACGGAGACCCTGGCAGCCCTTGGAGACCCCGGTGGCCCTGGCGACCCCGGTGGTCCTTGTGCTCCAGCGCAGCCCCACGGCCCGTGGCTGGCAGAGCTGCCCCAGCTCCCCTCGGGGCAGCCGGTGCCGCTGGTGGGAGTGTGACTGTGTGCCAGCCTGAGTGCAGGCTGCCCGGCGGGTTGCCGCTGGGCAAACCCGGGGTCTCTGCCCCTTCCGCAGCTGTTTGTGGGGCTGCCGAGAGACCCGCCTGCACCCGCCTCTCGCCGCGAGAGGCCAGAAGCCTGCGGAGCGCAACTTCTCCGCAGAAAGTTCGGTCTGGGACCAGGAAAGCTGGACGCCTTCTTGCCATTTCTGAGGAGCCCTCCTCCTCCCGCCCTGACTGCCCTCCTCCTCCTCGCCAGGGCTGGAAATGGTGGGTGCACCGCTCCGCGCTGGCGGAGCCGGCGGCCGCGCCGCCTCGCCGTGCATCCCAGCTTCCGCCGCGAAGCAGCTGCAGCCGTACCTGTGTTGGCAAACACTGCGTGATCCCTCCGGCGGGACGGTGGCCACAGCCGTCGCTCCCGGGGACACCACGGCTCGTCCCAGTCAGGCGGCACACGAAAGAAGGCGACTTCCCACCACGCTGCCGCGCCGGCACCCCTCGCCCAAGGGCTGCCCGGGTCTGCCACTAACCTGCTGCCCTGCCCCAGCAGCGGCACTTTCATCGTCCTCATCCCCCTCCCTGCCAAACCTGCACCCTCCCTGTCCCCTGGCACCCGCCACACGTGTGGCAGAGCTGGCCGAGTGTGGGCTCGGGGCTTCGGAGACGGCACTGTCCCCAGGCAGCACCAGGGCCGCCGGGCGAACGTGCGTTGCTTTGAGTGGCACCTGGGGCACCTGGGGTGGTTTGTGCCGGGAGCAGCCGCGGGCTGGCACCGAGGCCCCCTCAGCTCGTCCCTCCCCTGCACAGACAGCCCGCTCCCACCCTGCGCTCCGCGGTGCCACCGGCACCCGGCGCAGCCACATCCCCCGCACCCGCAGCACCCAGCCAGGGTCAGGGCGCTCGCCCCGGGGCACGGTGCCTTCAGCCGGGACCCTGATGGCCGAAGTCCTGTCCCGTGGCCATTCCCACCGCCCCTGGCACAACGGTGACGCCCTCCCCGCTAACGCAGCTGCTGCTCCGCCACTTTGGCGCTCCGAGCCGGAGCCCGGCGGGTTCCCCAGGTGTAGATAGCGCTTTCCTGACTCTGTATCTATTCCGGCCGCATCGGCATCTCCGCTCCAAACATCTCCAGACCCAGTGAGACATTTCATTTTGAAAAGCCATCCAGGAGAAGGCAGAGCGGTAGCGGGCGAGGAACCGACCCCACGAGCCCGCGGCGCAGCCGGCAGCGAGCGCCGCACCCCTCGGCCGCGCCGGGCCCCGCCGCGCGCGGCGGTTACTGTGATTCTCATGGCTTCTCAATGACTTGGGTTATCTTCTGTAAAAAGGGACGCACTTTTTGGGTTTTTGTTTTTTTTTTCTTTTTGCTTTGAAGGGTTTTTTCCTTTTTTTTTTTAAAAAAAAAAAAAAAAATTGTTGGTATTTTTCCTTTGTCCAGACTGACGCCATCGCTCCCTGTTCTCCATCAGCTCCTGTCTGTAACTCTGACTGTAAAAGAGAAAGGAAAACCCAAAGCACTCCGCGCCCGGCCGTGAAGAGCTTCACCGGCCGAAGCCGTCCCGGCACGGCGGCGAAGTGCGGCGCGGTTTTCCCTCGGCGCGCCCGTGGGCAGCCCTCACTGCCGCATGCATGTGTCACCCGCGGAGACCCCCCGGGCGCGCTCGCACCCGCTGCATGTGCATATTCCGGCTCCCGCCCTGGCACACGGCGTGCGCCCGCCCGCACGCCCGCGGCCCCGCCATCCACACTCTTGTTTCTTACCCAGACGGACTCACCTGTGGGTTTTTGTTCTGTTTTTAATTTTACAGGGTCAGTTTGACTTCACCCTTATTTTGTATGGATTTTCGGAGGAGATTTCTCCTTCTCCAGAGTCATGGAGGTGTGGCCATTCGCCTCCCGCCCTTGACGTTGTGATACACATACCCCACAGAGATCTATGTTTCTTATATTATATTATTATTATTATTAATTATTATTATTATTATGTAATAAATTTATAAGAAAGCTCCGCTTTGTTCCGTGGTGTTTCTCAGCTCCAGCAGCCCCACACCAGGGCAGCTATCCAGGGCCCCTCCACCCCGCTCCATGGGGACTGCACTGGCACCTCCCGCACCCAGCCGTGGGCAGCTCTGCCTTCCTGCTTGCCAGGGGCTCGGGTGCCCCCTTAAATCTGAGCCAGTGACAGAGATGGTGGAGGGGAGCGGGGCTGGGCAGGGGTGACATCCCTCTGTGCTTGGGGAAGGGGCTGCCGCGGCTGCTGGTCCGTGCAGGGTGGCACAGGACAGACCTGCACCCATCACCCTGGTGCCCCAGGGCTCCCTGTTTGGGGTGGGGGGGTCAGTTCCCAGGGCTGGTGCCACGCTGCAGGGAGCCGGGCTCTACTGGGACCACCATGCCGGGCTTGGTCTTGCAGGACGGAGTGGCCCTGGAGCTGCTGGCACCCCAGTGCTCCTGGCACCCCCGGTGCTCCCAGCCCTGCAGCAACAGGCACAACCAACGTCCTGTCCCGACCTGTCCCTGGCACTGCCCAGGCCTGACGTGTGGGGCTCACCCCGAGCGGGGCCAGGGCCGAGCAGGAGCCCCAAGGGACAGACGTGCTCAGGGCACGGTCCAGCGGCAGTGCAGAGAGCCCACGGCCACAGGGCTGGCACGCGACAGTATGAAACCCGCCACGGTGGTCTGCAGGGACTGTGCCAGCAGCCATGGCCCCAAGGGTTCCCACCACCCCCTAGGGACTGTGGCCACCCCACCCCAACACTTCTGCCCTGCAGTAAGTGCCCGTGTGCCCCCGCCCCAGCACCAAATCCTCTGCCATGCCCTGCCCCGGGGTGACCAGGTGGGTCCCCAACCCCGGGATGGGTGGGTTGCGGAGGAGCCAGCAGCACTCACCATCCCCAGGGCTGCTGTGGGACTTACCCGGGCAAAAGGGTCACCCAGAGCTGTGCCGCTGCAGCTGGGACTGCGCCAGCTCTCGGAAGCGGTGATGCCAGCGCAGGCCCCGTGGCACTGGGCGTCCATGGGGATGCTCCTTCCTGCCTCCTCCCTGGCGCTGGCTCTTGCAGCTGCTCCTGCAGCAGGACTGGAGCCGCCAGCGGGACAAGCCAGGACCCCGTGAACCTGCCGTGGTCGCCCCAGTGACCCCCCTGGTGTCCCCCAGGGCCATCACCCCCCGCACTGGCACATGCGGTGCTGGGGCGCAGTGGCATTATTGGCACTGACCGGAATACGCCCCAGCAGCATATACGGCGGCAGCGGGGTGGGGGGGGGCGGGAGGGAGTTGCCACCCCAGCTGGGGGCAGTGGGCAAGGGGGTGAGGGGGAAGGTGCCGATCCAGGCACTGGGGGCAGTTGTGGCCACACCGTGACGGTGAGAGCCCGGCCACGGCACTGCCGCAGCTGCCTCCAGACTGGTGCCAGGGCCGGGCGTCCGGCACAGCCCCCAGTGGCGGCACGGGCCGGGGGGGACGTATGCTAAGCCCCACAGCCGTGGCACAGCCCATCCCAGTGCACTCACCTCCTGCCACGATGGCTCCGCTCCCCACCCACCCCAGGGCCCAGGACAGTGCCTGGACCTCGCTGGCACCTTGGCCTCGTGCCCAGGCACCTTCTCCAGAGCCCATCCCGCTCCTTGGGGAATGCGTCTGGGGAGCCCAGCGTGGCTCCCCGCTCCCTCTATCCCACAGCCCTGAGCCCAGCACAGCCCGGGCCAGGGGCTCACCTCCTCCCATGCCACCGTGGAGCTGGGCACGAAGGACGGGGCTCAGGGCTGATGCCTCGCAGCAGCCCCCAGCAGCCGTTCCCGCTGTCCCCTCTGCCACCACGTCCCACACACCACACCGGCCCCGTGTCCCCCACGGCCTGGCTGCCAGCCCAGCCACACTGTGCCCGCACCCCGAGGCCCCAGTACCCATCCCCACAGCCATCTCTCCTGAGCCGGTGGGTCCCTGCGTCACTGTCCCCGAGCCTGGATGCCCCTGTCCCCGTGCCACATCAGCGCTGCCTGTTTTGGTGACACTGATGCCTTCTCCTCTCATATCCGCGGGCACAAGCCAGGACCTGGCATGTGTCCGTGGGGCTTCTCTGCCATGGGGTGCTGCAGACTGACACACGGCGCTGGGTGCTCCTGCTCTGGGGAGACGGGTCGCTGTCCCCCGGCTGGGATGCTGCATCCCAACCTCAGCGGTGACGGTGATGCCCAAGCAGGAAGGGGCTGCAGGAGGTGCCAGGGAGTGGCAGGAATGGCCACGCCACATCAGCCGTGCACCTCAGCACCCAGCCGAGCACCCTGCACACCCTGCACCTCCTGCGTCCGCATCCCACATGCCCTGCTGCTCCTGCACATCCCACCTCCTGCGAACCACCCCCCATGGCCTCTGCCCACCCCACCACAGCCTGTGCCCCTGGCAGCAGCCTGCCCACACACTCACATACCCCAACACACCCCAGTGCCCCCCACTCTCCCAGGCACCATCCACGTGCTCTGCACCCCGCGCAGCCCCTGCTCCCCACCCCGCAGTCCCGGGGGGTGCCCAGCCGCCCCCGTGGCACCGACAGAGCGTGCCCGGCCTCGCGGTCACACCAAGCATATATTTTATTGAAAGACCAAGTGGCTGACAAGGCAGTGGGGGAGAACCTTCACCCGAGGTTTGTACAAGTGTCGGTGGCTCAGGACTCCTCGTTGTTGGCGCTGGGAGATAAATACCGGGACACAGAGCGGAGTGGAGGTACCGTCACTACAGGAGCGCGGGGGGCGCGCGGGGGGGCCGCAAGCGAAGGAAACCACCGGGCACAGCAGCGAGGAGCGGGGGCGGCCGCCTGCCCCCCGCCACGCTCGGTCGGACCCCGGCAGCCGCCCCAGCCGTGGGGCTGCATCTCACGGGGCAAATACATTCAGGCCGGGGGGGCTCCCGTGGGGCCGGCAGCGATCCCCCCCCCCCCACCCTGTGGGGAGCCCCCCGGCCTGAGAGCCAAACCCGCACCCCATGGCCCCCCCGGGGCAGGAGGGAAGGCAGAGCGGTGGTGAGGCAGGGGGGGTCACCGATGGTGGGGAGCTGGGGGGCTGTGCCGCGCTCCCCAGGGGGGCTGCAGCACTGGGGCCGTGGAGGGGAGGGGGCAGCAGCGGCTGCACCGGGGTGCAGGGCTGTCCCGGGGGGGGGGGGGGCCTGCAGCTGCGGGGGGCTGGGAGGGGGTGCTGCCACTGTGCAGGGGGACGGCATGGCCTCGGGGGCTTCATGGTTAGAGACGCCCACCCCAGCACTCCCATCCTCCCTGTACGCCCATCAGCCTCCCTCCCCACTCCCCCTCCAGCCCCATTCGCCCCTTTGTGCCCCCCTCACCACCCCTGCAAGCATTTGCCCCCCTCGCACACACCTACCCCCCCCATTCACCCCTTGGCATCTCCATCCCCGGGCAAGGGCACGGCTGGTGCCCTGCGGCCCCCGGGGCTGCCCTTGCTCATGCAGGGGGGGCGGCTTCTCCCCCAGCCCGAGGCTCGGCTGCGTCACCCCCGGGGCCGGGGTCCCCAGGGTGCGGGGCCGAGGCGGTGCTGGGCACACCCAGATACCCTGCCGTGGCGCGGGGCTGCGCCCGGCCCCCCGCCCCCCGAGAAGCGGTGAGGATGTGCGGGGAGTCCGTGGGGCGGGGGCTGGAGCGGGTGCGGGGGGGCCAAGCCGGCTGGTTGTGGGGTCAGACAGAGTCTCTGGCCGTCTGTGGGGCTGGAGTGGGGCGCGGAAGCGGGAGACCCAGCGGCTGCCCCCCTACTCCAGGTAAATGTCCTCTGTGGGGCACGCGTACTCCAGGTGCTCCTGGTAATATTCCTGAAACGCTCGTCTGCGAGGAAGGGCGCAAGGGGGGGGGCTCAGGGCTGGGAGGGGCTGGGGCCCCGACCCCAGCACCACAACCCCCCCACAGTGCCCAGCCCTGGCATTGGCACCTCCTGGCATCCCGCTCCCCCTGCACCCCCAGCCCTGGCACAGCCAGCCCCCACCCCATGGCACCCCCAGCCCTGGCACAGCTAGCCCCCCGCCCCCAGCACCCCCAGCCCCGTCCCCATCTTACCCGACGCACTCGGCGACGTGCCGCATGGATTCCTGGGAGACGAAGACGTGGCAGGCGAAGCGGCTCAGCACCGGGTGCTTGGTGATGAACCCGAAGTAGCTGCAGGAGGAGGGTGGGGTGAGGGGGGCACACCCCACTCCGGCCCCGTGGGCCGGGCCGGCGGCCGTGGGGGGCTCTATGGAGGGGATGCCCACCGGGACCCGGGGCTGGGACAGTCACGCCAGGACGGGGACCGAGCAGGGGACCTGGTGTGGCACCAGAGGAGTGGGGGTGCCCTCGGGCAGGGGCTGGAGGTGGGAGGTCCCTTGAGGCTGGGAGGGCCCAGGGGCTGTGGGAGGAGGGGGTCTCACCAGCTGTTCCGGGGGTGGCACCCGCAGAAGGAGATGTTCTTCATCTGGAAGAAGTGGCTGCAGCGCTCGAACTGGAAGAGAACAGCCGGCTGCGAGGTGGGCACCCAGCTCACCGCGGGGTGGGCGCCCGGCTCACTGTGGGGTGGGCTCCCAGCTCACCGTGGTGTGGGCACCCAGCCCCCCGCCCACCCGTGCCCCTCACCTCCTCATCCCGGCTGTACTCGGCGACGGTGAGGATGAGCTTGATGCCCTGCAGCGTGATCTCCAGGTCGCAGCTGGCCGGTGGGCGCAGGTGCACCGTCAGCTTCCTGGTGGTGGCAATCTAGGGGTGCAGGGCAGGGGGCTCGTATGGGTGCGAGGAGGAGGGGGCCACAGCGCCCTGCCACCCCCCCTCCCCGGGGCTCACCTTCTGCATGGCAGCGCAGAGGATGCCGTTGCCCTGGTGGTACGGCACCTCCACCGAGCCCAGGAACTGCACGTTGAAGCGCTCCACCCAGCACGGGTTCCTCTTCAGGCCTGTGCCGGCAGAGGGCACGAGGAGATGGCACCCCGAGCCCCCCGGCCCCGCCATCCTCCCACACCCCGGAGACCCCGCGGGCTCCTACCAACAGCATCTCTGGCATGGCCGACCACCTCGTGGGCGTAGAAGGCGGGGAAGATGCCCCTTTCGCCCGTCCGCATGTTGTAGCCCCGGTACCAGTAGTCGTCCTCCTCCAGCTCCACCAGGATGGGGTCATCCACGTCCAGCTCCAGCTCGTCCTCGTGGCGCGGGATGAACCTGGGGGGGGACGGCCAGAAGGAGGACGCGGGCAGGGAGGGGCAGAGCCGCGGCAGAGAGGGTGCCCGTGGCCGTGGCTGGCGCGGCGCGGCCAGACTCGCTGCTCACCTGAAGACGGCCCGGTGGGTTTGCTCCCGCTCCTCCCCGTTCACCATGCAGGAGAACAGCCCGAAGGACTCTGTGCCTGCGGAGGAGGAGGCGGCTGCCATGGGGCCGGGGGGCAGCTCCCACCCCACTGTGCCAGGGACGCCCCCCACCTCTGCACACCCCGGGAGGCTGCGAGACCCTCAGGGCGAGGGGAGTGGGGAGCAGATGGCCATCACCTACGGGCTCAGGCCCCTCCTTGGGGGTCCCACCTGTGCCCCACACCCAGCAGCGTGGGGCTGAGGACCCCATGGATTGCTGGTGCAAAGGGGCACCCAGCGAAACCTCACGGCCCCGGGGGGGACAGTCCACAGCCTTCGGGTCCAGCCCCGTACCCCCTGCAGCCACCCTGCCCCACCTCCTGTGCCATGCCATGCCATGCTGTGCCATGCCCCAGGGATGATGCCATGGCCAGGATGGCTGAGGCAGGATGGCGGAGGGCAGCCAGCCTGCCAACAGCACGTAGAGCAGCCTGGCATGGCACGGCATGGCATGGCACGGCATGGCATGGCACGGCACGGGTCACTTACTGGAGGAGCGGGAGGTGCTGTTGACAAAGACGTTGAGGAACTTCTTGGAGAACTGCAGGTCGGCCTCGGGGGACGAGTCCTCGGAGGAGCTGTGAGCGTCGGGGGCCACCAGCCCGTCCCCGAAGACCGCCTCGTCTTCCAGGTCGCAGCGGTCGCAGGCGCGCAGCAGGTCGCTGTCGTCGCTCAGCACCGAGGTGCAGCGCCGCAGGCTCACCAGCTCCAGCTGCGTGTGCTCGTCCACCACCAGCGTGTACTTCACCGAGTCGTAGGCCAGGGACTCGTCCAGCGCCCGCGGCTCCGGCGCCCCGGGGGCGGGCGGCAGCTCCCCGCCAAAGCCTCCCCGCAGCGGGTCCTCGGGGAAGGGGGAGCCCTTCAGGTAGGGCGCCGCGTCCTCGTCCGTCGAGTAAGCCATGGCGAAGCCGCGGTTGGTCTTGGCGGTGGAGACGTCCGGGGTGGGTGGGCCGGTGCCAGGGCACTGCCCCCGCGGCGCTAACCGGACGTCGTCGATCATGTCATCGGCCTCCAGGACACCCGAGTCCAGGTCCCTGTTGATGGCCCAGTCCTCGGGGCCGGTGGTCGGCGGCACTACAGCAGCGCAGTGCTCCCCGGCGGTGGCCTCGGTGCCGGGGGAGGCGCGTGGCGGGGCGCGGGGCAGGCAGCCCAAGGTGGCCAGGACCTCGGAGGCGTCCAGCCTGTCGAGGGTGACGGGGCGCCCCGGGAAGACGGGCGCGATGGTGTCGTTGGTGGGGTTGCTCAGGAAGAGGAAGGGGCCCGGCTCCTCGGCAGGCAGCTCCGGCACCGGCTCCGTGCCGGCACCCAGGGCCCGCTCGTCTTCGGCGCGCTGCAGGGAGCTGCGCAGCGTCTCCATGTCCACCAGCTCGATGGCGCGCTGGCAGCGGGGCAGGGCGGGCAGCTGCCCCGTGCCCACCGGGGAGTCCCGCGAGCCGGGTTCCCCATCCAGCGCCTCGCTCGGCATCTCGGGCTCCAGGTCGGAGGCCGGGGAGATGGTGTCGCAGAGCGAGTGGGTCTGCTGGAAGCACTCGTCCGGGCACTTGATGGGGTAGGAGCCCTCCGAGATCATCTTGTTGACGAGGTTGCTGAGCAGCCAGGGCGAGTCCGAGTCCTCGCTCAGGTCAGGCTCCGACTCCGAGTCGGAGTCGTACTCGCTGTTGTCCTCCTCGTCCGCCTCGGGCATCAGCTTGGGCCCCACGGGCAGGTAGAAGGAGCGCCGGATGCTCTCCAGGCTGTGGTCGGGGTCGATCTTCAGGTCCAGGGGGCTGGAGGTGGAGACGTCCGTCTGCCCCGCCGGCGCGGAGTCCGCCGGGTTCAGGCTGTCGTAGTAGCCCTCCGTCTTCAGCTCTGCCAGCCCGCGCTCCGGCAGCCCCCGCTCCAGGCTCTCCTCCTCCTCCTCCCTGCCCTTGTCCAGCAGCAGGGAGTCCTTGATGCCCATCAGGCCGGGGGCCTCCAGCTCTGTCTCCAGCTCGGCCTCCGAGGCGGGCGAGCTGGCCTCCTCGATGGAGTTGGTGAGGTGGGAGGAGCGGCCGCTGCTGCTGTCGCTGCTCAGGTCCAGCTCCGTCTCCGAGATGGAGGAGATCATGTTGCTGACCAGGCGCCCGCCGGCGAAGGCCGCCTCGATCTCCCCCTCCACGTCCGAGTCGGAGCCGGGCGAGCTCAGCTCTTCGCCGTGCCGGCCGCCGGGCAGGAAGGGCTTGGCCGTCCTGCTGGTGAGGTCGGCCTCGATGCCGGGGTCCGAGGAGGGCGAGGTGGTCTCCGAGGAGCCCGAGGGATGCCCGCGCATGCTGGCCGCCCGGCCGGGCTGGGGACCCTCCCCGTCGGAGCTGAGCGGCTCCGCGGGGCGCACGTAGGCGCCCGCCAGCCGGGCACCCTGCCCACCGCGCCGCTCGCCCACCGCCCCAGCCGCCGGCTCCTCCTGGGGTCGTGGGGAGCCGGGCTGCTGCCGGGGGGTCGCGGGGGACCCCGGGCTCCCGCCCCCCTCGCCGGGCACCGGCCCCTCCCGGCCACCAGCCACTTCATGCTTCGGTGGGGCGCAGCGGGCAGCGGCAGTGGGGGCGTGGGGTGGCGAACCCGCGGCGGGGCCGGGAGGAGCCACAGGCCCTGTTGGAGAGAGAGACGGTTTAGGGGGCGGCGGGTGGCGGTGCGACGGGGAGTGCGGTGCCCGCGGCGCCGAGCAGATGAGATTCATGTTATAATCTTCCCCGGCTCTCGGGGACGATGGGTTACCATGTGCCAGCGACTCGTGGCTGTTGCCGTGCGAGTCAAAGGGGGAGGGCTGCAGTGAGGCGGGGGCCCGCCCGGCCCCCCCGGGGCTCGGCCCCTTCGGGCTCTCCAGGCAGGGTCCGTCCTGGATGCAGGCGTGGGGAGACGAGTGTCCTGCAAGGGAACGCCGAGCCTGGCATCAGCCCCGGGAATGCCCCGCCGGGCTTTAACCCGGGGGGGCGGCTGCGGAACCCCCGGGTGGGAGCCCACCCCCGCCCCACGGCCCCGCTCTGGAGCGGGACCCCATCCCCATCCCGCGCTCACCAGTGTGTGAGGAAGAGGAGGAGGAGGAGGAGTGCAGAAGGGCGTCCTGCCAGGTGGTGCGGTGAGCGGGTGGCGCGAAGCCGCCGTTGTTGTTCAGGGAGTCCTGGGGGGAGAGCAGAGGCAGGAGGGGGGTGGGTGGGTGGGGGAGCCCCGAGGAGGGGACGTGGGGCCGAGCCCAGGGACAAGGCTCGGGGCATGTTTGGGGACCTGGCAAGGGGAGAGAGCCGGGGCACCGGGGCACCGAGTGTGGCTGGGCCGGCCCGGAGACGCCCCTCAGCGCAGCTCGGTGCTCCCCGCCGGCCTGGCAGCGCCGGGGCCACGTGCCCAGGGGCTTACCGGGATTAGGGCCACCATGTCCCCGGCTCCCCTGCCCAGCCAGACACATGCCCAGCATCACCTGCCACGGAGCGGGACCGAGGGACGGCACGCTGCCCAGCCCCCCGGCCCTGGGAGCAACACCCGGCATGGCACACGCCAGCACCGGCGCTGAGCCCATGGCACCCCCAGCACGAGGCCCCGCTGCTGCCGTCGCCCCAAAAGCAGAGCCCGACCCCGGTGAGTGGGACCCTGCGGCCTCCCCCAGAGAGCTGCTGGCGCCGCGGCATGGGCAGGAGCTGGCACAGCCAGGGCTGCCCCATCCGCTGCGGCGGCGGCTGCGGATTAGTCCCAGCGGGAAGCACGGGCAGCGATAATCCCACCGAGCGGGAGATTAGGGAGCGGGGCTGGCGCCACGTGCTGCAGGGCACGCACCAGCGTGGCGGCGGGGAGGGCGGCAGGGGCCTGGTGCAGCGGCGAGCGTTGACATCGCACGGGCTGCGCCGCAGCCCCGGGGTGGGTGCTGGGGGGACGGTGCCCCAGGACCAGGGTCTCGCCTCCTCCCGGGGCCGGTGCAAATGGGCCAGAGCAGGATTACCAGGATTCACACCCCGGGCATGCCAATTGGGGTTGGATCCTGCCATTGCCGGGGGCTCCGCTCACCCCCTGAGGGACGATGGACCCGGGTGGCCGGTGGGATCCAGCTTTGCCGGTGCCTCCCGCCGGGGTGCAGGGGGTCGGGGCTGGCAGGCGCTGGCAGGGAGCCCTGGGACTTTGCCACCCCCTGCACGGGCCCGGCCGAGACCCCCAGCAGCCCCTGGCAGCCCTGGCGGTGTGCGGAGCCCTCCTGGGAGCGGGAGGAGACGAGAATCCCAAAAGCCCCCCGGCACCATGGCAACGCAGCCGGATGCGGGCAGCACCGCACGCGGCTGCCCACACACTGCGGCGGCGCGGCAGCAGCTCGGGGCTGGCACCGCACACGCGTGTGCGCGGGGACACCCCTGCAGCGCCGCGCCTGCGGGGACCCCCCGCCCCGGGGATGGAAAAGGAGGGGCACGGTGCGCACCAGCACCCACACACGCGCACCCGTGCACACACACAGGGCTGGCAGGCGACACCCACGGTGCCCACCGCCCGCAGTGGCTCACAGCCCCCCACCACACAGAGCCAACTCAGCCCCAGGATCTGGCCCTTCTCTGACCCCCCCACCGTCCCCCACTCTCCTCCCCGGTGCTCCCGGTGCCCACCGCCCTGGCGTGGGCACAGCCCTCAGCCCACCCCCTGGGCAGAGCCCACCTCTGTGGGACCCCTTCCCACACTGCACCCACAGAGTCCCCGCTCTCCTCCCCGGGGGACCGAGACCCTGGGGGGGCAACGCCCCTCCCAGCTGCCCCCACCCTCACCTGGGTGCCCGGGGCCGTCAGGTTGAGGGTGGTGGGTCGGTGCTTCTGCGTCTCCTCCAGTGTGGGTGAGGGGATGGGTGAGGCCGAAGGGGACGGTGGAGCTTCCAGCTCGTTGCCTTCCTCCTCCTCTTCCTCCTCCTCCTCCTCCTCATTGTCGTCGATCATCTCAAACTCTTGGAAGTCATCCTGGAAGGTGCAGACGGGGTGCGGCTGCTCGCCGCGCTCCAGCACCAGGCAGTCCTGGGGATGTGGCATCGGGTGAGCGGCCACGGTGCTCGTGCCCACCCCAGGCACAGCCCCACTCCCCGGCATGGCACAGCCGCCACGGCACAACCCTCCTCAGCCGTTCTGCCGGCACCGCGCTGGCAGCACCTCTGCTCCCACCCCAACGGGATGGGGGTCTCCGTGAGGAAGCTGCCCTGTGCAGGGGACCAGGGATCGCCGCCAGCTCTGCCAGCACCCTGCCTGTCCCTCCCTGCCTGTGCCAGCTTCATCCCACCCATACACCTGCCCGGCCCCTGCCCGTTTCCCCAGCGCTGTTTCCGCTGGTGCTGGGCAGAGCTGGGGAGCTGGGTAAGGGGAGCTACCAGAACCGGGGGAGTGCGGTGGCACAGGGAGCACCCGGCTGGTAGGGCCAGCGTAAGGCTGGCGGCTGAGCCACCCGTGTCCACCACGGCCACCCCACGGGGCTCAGCCAGCAGTGGCAGGGGTCCCTGGGGTGTCCGGCCGTGCCGGGGGTCCCTGGGTTCAAGAACCCTGCCATGCACCTCCTTGGTGCCCGGGCACAGGCGACCCTCTGCCCCAGGAGGGGCTTTGCCGGGCCGATGCCCCCACCCAGTCCCCACCGAAGCTCTGGGCGGCCGCCGTGCCCCCGGGGGGCTCGGCACGCCCGGCTGCTGCACCTTCTCATAGTGGTCCGAATCGTAGTTGAGCCCGATGCCGCAGTCGTCCGTGATCTCCGACAGGTCCTCGTCATCGAACTCCTCCAGGCTGATGTCCTGGGGGGGCCTGGGGAGAGGGGCGGGGGGCAACGCAATGGTAAACCTCAGGGAAATGCCTCCCGTTCCCCCCCCGGCGCCACGAGGGCCCGGAGAGCCGAGCAGCACCACAGGCACGTGCTGGGGTTGTGCCGCCATCGCACCAGGGTGCCGGCGAGGCAGCGCCAGCTGGGCAGCACCGCAGGGACGCACTGGTAACACCATCACCCCACGGTGCCGGCACAGGAGCGCCAGCTGAGCCGACACGGCAGTGCGGGACACAGGATGCCAAGCCGCAGCCCGAGGATCAGCCCCATGCCAGGACCCAGGCGAGGCCGGAGCGACAGGGAGGGCACCGGCCGCGGTGCACGGGGCGGCCGCTCTCAGCGCCGCGTTCCCTCCCGCCCGGCTCCGCATTCACCGGAGGCGAATTCACCGGGAGCCCGGATTCACTACCAGCCTGGTGCTGGGCCAGCGAGAACCCAGCACAGCGGGAGCCCAGCACGGCTCGGCGCCACGCAGCCACAGGTTGCCCCCGGCCAGGCAGAGGTGCCGGGGTTGGCACCATAGCGGGCAGCGCGTCTCCCCGCTTCCCAGCCCAGCGACATCCCTGGAGCCAAACCCACGGCACGTGCCGCAGGCGAGGCGGGGAGGGGATGGCTGCGATCACCGGTTTGGGGTGACCTGTGCCGCTGGGCAGCTTTCCCGGCCACGGGGGTCTCCTTTAGGCAGGGACAGGGCGGCGAGGGAGGGTCGATGCACTGGCACCGCGGCCTTGCCCGCGCCGCCGCCCTGCCTGCCCCTGCCCGAGCAAAGGGCAGGCTCAGAAACCGAGCGGAGCCGCTCCGTCAGGAACAGGGGTGTCATGGAAACAAGCGGCTTCTGCAGGGAAAGGGGGAAAAAAACAGGGAAAAGAGAACTCTCGGCAGGATTTGGTGTCGGCAAACGGAAATGAAACGTTTCTGGCAGCTCTGTAGGGCGGGAGGTGCGGCAGTGCCCAGGCACCAGCGGGGACCCTCTGCCCACCCCAATGGGCCAGGGGCACCCAGGGCCCCCCCAGCCTGGCTCCGGGGGAGCTCCCAGCAGGGGCCAGCGCACGTGGGGCTCCTCCGGCGGGGACGGGCCTGGGGCCTCACCGGGACCCCACTGGGATCTGGGTGGGATCTCACCGGGGTCTCGGTGCCAGGACCCGGCTGGCAGCGGGAGCAGACCCCCACGCAGTGGGGGGGTCACAGCCCCCACAGCCGCGGCTGCCTTCCCTGCTTTGCCCCGAGCTTTTGCCCCCCCACTCCCCTCTTCCAGCCCCTCGCCCCAGCACGAGGCCGGGTGCTTCCTCCCGTTTCACGGGGAGCAAGAGTCCCCCTAATCACATAATTCCCAGAAGTAGGGCACCGGCACTGCACCAAACACTGGCACGGCGGTGGCGAAAGCATCGGAGCCAGCGGTGGGACCGCGGCCTCGGACAGCAGTGGGGGACAACGCTGAGACGGACCCCAGAGCCCGCCCGGGGGTGGGGGGGCCCCAGGGGTGGTGGTGGCAGAGCTCCCCCAGGACACCAGTGGGTGCTCCTGCAGGCAGCAGGGTGCAGGGCAGAACCCTCCAGCTGCCAGACCGGCTGCTGGGACCCACTGTGCTCCCCGGGGACGAGCGGAGGCCACGGGGGTCCCTCAGCCACCCAGGGGGACGCAGGCAGGAGGGCAGGGACAGCAAGGCCATGAGTCCTCCTGGGATGGAGACCTGCCAGCGTCTGGCAAACCCCCGGCCGGGCTCTGCTCCCACCTCCCTGGACCCTCCTCACCTGAGGGACCAACTCTGCCACCAGCCCTTGTCCTGGCTGAGGGGACACGCACACCAGGCTGGCACGGCGCAGCATGGCATGGCAAGGTGTGGTGTGTCATGGCATGGCGTGGCGTGGTGTGGCATGGAATAACACCCAGCCTCAGCGCGGCACGACCAACGCAACAAACCATGGCTGAAGTTTCTAGGTCACTCTGCTGCCAAGCTGGGGTGGGCATGATGGGCTCGGGCTGTCACCATGGGATGGGGATGCCATGGCGGGATGGGGCCACCAGCAAGAGTCAGCCCGGCCCCGTGCCCTCCCCAAGGAGCCCCTCGGGGACCCTGGCCGCGGCCCTGCTGCAGCCAGAGATGAGGCAGCACCATTGCTGCGGGTGCAGGGACACAGCGATGGGCACCGTGGACGCACAGGTGATGTGCAGCATCAGTGATGGTGCCAACAGGGCACCGCGGCCAGCTGGGGTGGTCACGCGGGTGGGGAGCACCCGAGTGAGGGTCCGGAGCTGACGTGGGTCTGAAGCAGCAGTTTGGGGAGGGGGGAGCTTGCCCCAGCCCCGCGCACGGAAAGGGGGATCAGGAAGGGCAGGAGGCAGCGGGACACCCCACTGCAGAGCGTGCAGGGACCTGGCACCCCACCGCGCGCCCCAGGCCAGCCTTGCCGCCTCTGCTTTGGCATGTCCTGAGTTGGGGGGCTGGGGCAGCACGGGGGGAGGGCAGGGAGCTGGACCCCGAAGGGGGTCCCAATATCACCCACCCTGGGGTGCAGGGAGCGGGGTGCAGCAGGGATGGAGAGCAGGGTGCACACTGGCACGGCACAGGAGCTGCCTGGGGCCAGGCTTCCCGAGGCGGCAGTGACGCCCGCGCAGGCCACGGAAAAGCCGAATTTCCTCCTTATTTTCAGAGCAGCTCCCTGGACGGTTCGCTCCGGCGGAGACTGCCCTGCAACAGCTCCTGCCGCAGGGACGGGCCAGGGACCGGGATGGCAGACGTGCCTCCAGCCCCCTGACGCCCCCCGACACCACCTGCTCCTGGGGGAAGGAAGAGCTGCAGGGGGGTCGGCGATGACCCTCGGGGGCCTGGGCCCGGCCAGCATCCCCCACCCCAAGCCAGGGGCTCCCACGGCCTGACCTGTGGCCGCCCCCGCCAGGGCTGGGCCCCCAGAGCCATCCCACCGAAGCCCTGCCAAGGCCCTGCCACGTGCGCTCCACAGCCTTCTCACGCCACTTTTCACGCCATTTCGCTTTGACCGGCTTCTCCTTCCCCTCCTGCCAGGGGATCCCACCCTGGCAGACCCCCCGGAGCCCCGGGCTGGGCACGGCCTCCCCAGGGGCCTCCCTGGAAAAGGCTCAGCCTGGATCCAGCACGGCAGAGCCCAGCTCAACCGCCCCAGGCCAAACCCGCTGCCCGGCACAGGTTGGACCGGCCGCCTGGCACTGCCAGGCCAAGGCACGCTGGCGCCGGGTCCCCGGTGCCGGCAATAGCCAGGGCCTCATCCTCCCTCATCAGCCCCTGCCAGGCTCTGGGGACCCACGGGTGCTCAGCGAGACCCGGCGGCACTCGCCACCACGGTGTCCCCGGGGATTTGAGCCGGTTCTCCAGGCGGGCACAGGGGTGCAGCGCCCGCTCCCCAGGCTGCCTCCTCCTCCCGGCGGGGAGCAGTGTGGGCTGGGGGCCGCAGCGGCATGGCAGGGTCACAGCTCTGGCCCCTGGGCACCTGCAAAGGGGCTTCGTGTTGCCCATGGCACTGCTCGTGGCACTGCCCATGGCTCGGGGCCACCGTCGGTGTCCGAGTGCTCCCACGGGAGCTGGGGGGCAGGGAGATGGAGCATGGCAGGGGGGAGTAGATGTGGCCAGCGCAGGGGCCAGGCTGCCGCCGTCCCTCCCTGGCAGAGTGTGAGGTTGGGGGACACGGGGGAGCAGCGACTCCTGTTCCGGGGGGCTGAACTCCCTGGGGGGAGAGGAGTGGGGCAGGGAGTTCCTGGCATGCTCCTGGCCCAGGTGCCAGCTGCAGCGAAGGGCAGGGATCAGCTCCGACCCCGCAGGGCGGGATGCGGGGGGAGCACGGCGAGGACACAGCCGAGACCCCCGGGGAATCACGGCCCGGGGCCCGGACCCCGCGCAGGAGGCAGGATGGAGCCGAGCAGCCTCCTGCCCTCCCCGCCCGCCGCGGGACGCCCGGGGTCGTCGCCAGGGATGGGGACGGCCCGGGGGGGCTGCCGTGACACCCGCCCCGACCGAGGGCGCGTCCCGCCCCCCCGCCGGACCTCGTTCCCTCGCTCCGCACCCCCGCGGCTCCCCCGCCACCACCCCCCATCTTCCCCGTCCCACCGCCCCGGCCCCAGCGCCCTGCGCCCCACCGCGGGCCCGGGGTCCCCGGCCCGGGGGGGTCCTGCCAAGGTCAGGCGGGGCGCAGGGAAGGGGGGTGCGGGCCCGGCCGTGTCCCCCTCTCCGCTCCGCGAGGGCCCCCCGGGAGGGCCTGGCCGGTGTCCGGGCCCCGCGCCTCCGGCTCCCGCGGGACCTGCGGGAAGGTGACCCGGGCCCTGGCGCTGCTCCCGCGGGGGCGGCGGGGATGGGGATGGGGGGGGGGGCCCTCGGTTTTCGGCACGCACCGGCTGTCGCCCGCGTCTGACCTCGGGAGCGCCGAGCCGCGGCAGGAGCCGGGGCGGCTGCCGAGCCCCCACCGAGCCCCGGGCCCACCGGCCGTGGGGTTCGTCACCCCGGGCCGAGGGACCCCCCCTCTCCCGCACCTGCGGGCGCTGGGGCCCAGAAGGGCCCGATCCTGGGGCCGGCACCGAGCATCCCCGGCCGCGTCCGGGCCCGCTGCGGCGCGGCGGGAGAGACAAAGAGGCGGCGGCGGCGGCGGCTCCCCCCGCAGCGGCGGGATGCGGCGGCACCGGGGAGGGGGAAGGGGGGGGGGGCACCTGAGCCCGGGGAGGCGGCGGGGCTCTGCCTCTCCGTGAACGGGGGGGGCTCGGTGGATGAGGGGGCAGAGGGGACCCCCCCGAGCCCCAGCATCCCCCGCCCGGGAGGGAGGATGCGGCCGGCGGCTGCTGCGTCGTTAATCCCCGGGACGGGGCCGCACCGGGCGGGCGGCCTGCGCGGCCCCGAGCGGCGGCGGCGGCCCCGGCCCCGCATCCCAAGGTGAACGGGCGGGAAGCGCGGCGGGGGGGCTCGGGCCCGCCGTGCCGCCGCCTCCCCCGCCCGCCGGGCCCCGTCCCAGCCCACCCCCCCCGCCGGGCCCCGGTACCCTCCGCCGCTGCCAAGGGCGGTGCACCGGGAAGGGCAGCCCCGGCCCCGCCGCGCCGCAGTGCCCCGGCCCCGCCGGGCCGCCCCCGCCCGCGGGCACCCCGCGCCCACCCCCCCCCCGCCGCGCACCGGACTCACCTGCAGCCGGGCGGGGAGAGCGAGTGGAAGGTGGAGAGCGAGAACATCTCGGCGCGATCCGCCATCTTCTCCCGGCCGGGGCTGCGCCGGACTGCGGAGCTGCGCGGGGAGCGCGGGGAGCGCGGCCGGGCGGGGCGCGGGGGCGGGGAGCCGCGCGGGGGGGGGGCGGCGGCGGGGCGGGCGGGGGATGGGGCCGAGGGCAGCCCGGGGGGGGGCTGAGAGCGAGGGAGGGGCCGGGAGGGGCGGGGGCGGGCGGGGGGATAGGAGGGGAGCGGGGGGGGGGGGGGCGGTATAGGGAGGGGAGCGGGGAGGGGCGGGCGGTGGTTACAGGGAGGGGGGCGGGGTGTATGGGGGGGGGCGGGCGGTGGTATAGGGAGGGGATCGGGCGATGGCGGGGGGGGCTGTCTGGAGGGCAGCGGGGAGGAGCTGGGGGCTCCCTAGGGAGGGGAGGGGGGGCTGGGGGCGAGCAGGAGGGGCTGATGGCCGAACAGGGCGGGGGACGGGGGGTGTCTAGGAGGGGAGGGGGCTGTGTAGGGAGGGGCCCGGGGGTCTGTATAGAGGGGGAGCAGGAAGGTGCTGTCGGTTCCCTATGGAGGGGAGCTGGGGCTGCACAGGGGGCAGCGGGGGGCTGCGCAGAGGCGCGGGGCGGTATAAGGAGGGGCAGGGTCCGCGTGGTACCTGGGAGTGCTGCGCGGGGGGTGCAGAGCTGCGCGGGGGGCTGTGCGGGGGGCCCTACAGGGAGATGTAGAGGGATGTGCAGGGGGGATTCGGGGGGGGGGCACAGGGACGTGCGGGGGGCTATAGGGCAGGGGCAGGGCGGGGCAGGGGCCGTATAGGGAGGGGCAGGGGGTCTATAGGGACGGATAGGGGGTCTATAGGGACGGATAGGGGGTCTATAGAGAGGGGCGGGGCGTCTATAGGGAAGGGCAGGGGGTCCGTAGGGACGGATAGGGGGTCTATAGGGAGGGGCAGAGGGTCTATAGAGAGGGGCAGGGGGTCTGTAGAGATGGGCAGGGGGCCTATGGGGAAGGGCAGGGGGCCTATGGGGAAGGGCAGGGGGCCTATAGGGAAGAGCAGGGGGTCTATAGGGAGGGGCAGGGGGTCTATAAAGAGGGGCAGGGGGTCTATAGGGAGGGGCAGGGGGCCTATAGGGAAGGGCAGGGGGCCTATGGGGAAGGGCAGGGAGTCTGTAGGGAGGGGCAGGGGGTCTGTAGGGAAGGGCAGGGGGTCTATAGGGAGGGGCAGGGGGTCTGTAGGGAGGGGCAGGGGGTCTATAGGGAGCTGTGCGAGGGGGCCGGGAGCCGTGCGGGGAGGCGGAGGCGGCGCAGGCCCGGCCCGGCGGGCGGGGGCGGCCCCGGGGCCGCCGGCGGAGCTGTCCGGTGCTGACGGGCGGGGCTGTCCGGGCCCCGGTGCTGACGGGCGGGGGGGGCCGGCAGGGGCCATGGGGGATCCGGGAGGTGCTGGAGGTTCGCGGTTGGGGGGCAGAGAGCAATGGGGGGGGGGGGGGATGCCCCGGGGGGGATAGGATGGGGTCCGGGAGGAGGGGAGGGCTGTGCTTTGGGGAGTGGGGTGCAGGGGGTGTCGGGGGGGGGGGGGGCGTGTACGTGCACTGGGACGAGGTGCAGTGGGTGCTCAGGAGGCTTTTGGGGGTCTGCGGATTGAGGGGAGGGGGTGAAATGAGGTGGGGAGAGAGGGAGTGGGGGGGTTCTCGAGGCAGCAAGGGGCCCAGCAGGATTTGGAGGTGGGGGGTCAGTGCACTGAGGAGCGGGAGAATACAGCGAGGAGGGGGTCAGAGGCTGCAAGGGCAATCGGGGGGGGGGGGGTTGAAAGAGGTGGGAGCACAGAGAGGGGGGCACGGAGGGAGGGGACACCTGTGCGGGGGGAGGGCCCGGGGGGGAGGGGCACAGGGGGACCCACGAGTCCGTGTGTCTGGGGGGCCATGCGGTGGGTGAGCGGGTGCAATGGAGGGTCCCACATTGGGACTGGGATGCAGTGGGGGGGCTGGGGCCAGTCTAGCTGCCCTCTGCCCACCCCCATGCCAAGGACCCCCGGGAGAGATCAGGGCCAGTGCTGTGCCAGTGCAGAGCGTGGGGGGGGGGGACAGCCACCCCAGTGGAACCCTGAGATGCCCTCCAAGGGGGGGGGTCCCAGGTATCCGTGGGGATGAAACCCCCCCAGCTTGCAGGCAGAGCAGACCCGCTCGGGAGGCAGCTCCCATGCCCCCATTCCCAGATGGAGGCAGCAGCTGCCCAAAGGGCACTGCCCGTCCTGTGGGACACCACCAAGGATGCGTAGGATCATGGAATGGTTTGGAAGGGACCTCAAAGATCATCCAGTTCCAACCCCCTGCCATGGGCAGGGACACCCTCCACTACACCAGGTTGCCCAAAGCCTCATCCAACCTGGCCTTGAACACTGCCAGGGATGGGGCAGCCACAGCTTCTCTGGGCAACCTGTGCCAGTGCCTCCCCACCCTCAGAGGGAAGAATTTCTTCCTTAGATCTCATGGAAATCTCCCCTCTTTCAGTTTAAAGCCATTGCCCCATGTCCTGTCACTACACACCCGTGTCCAAAGCACCTCTCCAGCTTTCCTGTAGCCCCTTCAGGCACTGGAAGGTGCTGGAAGGTCTCCCCGGAGCCTTCTCTTCTCCAGGCTGAACAGCCCCAACTCTCCCAGCCTGTCTCCAGAGCAGAGGTGCTCCAGCCCTCGGATCATCTCCGTGGCCTCCTCTGGTCCCGCTCCAGCAGCTCCGTGTCCTTCTGATGTTGGGGACCCCAGAGCTGAAGGCAGCACTGCAGGGGGGTCTCAGGAGAGCAGAGCAGAGGGGCAGAATCCCCTCCCTCGCCCTGCTGCCCACGCTGCTTTGGATGCAGCCCAGGACACGGTTGGCTTTCTGGGCTGCCAGCGCACGGTGCCGGCTCACGTTCAGCTTTTTGTCCACCAGTACCCTCAAGTCCTTCTCCTCCACAGGGCTGCTCTCTATCCATTCACACCCTACTCTGTACTGATAGCAGAGATTGTCCCAACCCACGTGCAGGACCTTGCACTTGGCCTTGTTGAACCTCACGAGGTCCACACAGGTGCCACCTCTCCAGCCTGTCCAGGTCCCTCTGGATGGCATCCCTTCCCTCAGGTGTGCCAACAGCACCACTCAGCTTAGTGTCATATGCAAACCTGCTGAGAGTGCACACGATCCCACTGTCCACGTCACTGATGAAGATATCATGGAATCATTAAGGTTGGAAGGGACCTCTGAGATCATCAACTGTCAACCCACACCTAAACCACGTCCTGAACTGCTACATCTACACGTTTTTCAAACACTTCCAGGCACGGTGACTCCAGAACTTCCCTGGGGAACTTGTTCCAATGTTTGACGGCTCTTTCACTAACAAAATTTTTCCGAATATCCAATCTAAACCTCCCCTGGCACAACCTGAGGCCGTTTCCTCTCATCCTATCACCTGGGACAAGAGCCCGACCCCCCCTCACCACAACCTCCTCCCAGGCAGCTGCAGAGCGATGAGGTCTCCCCTGAGCCCCCTTCTCTCCAGGCTGAACTCCCCCAGTTCCCTCAGCCGCTCCCCATCACACGTGTGCTCCAGACCCATCACCAGCTCCACTGCCCTTCTCTGGACACGCTCCAGCACCTCCATGTCCTTCTTGTCGCGAGGGGCCCAAACCTGAACACAGGATTCCAGGTGTGACCTCACCAGTGCCGAGTACGGGGGAACGATCCTGTCCCCAGTCCTGCTGGCCACACTATTGCGGGTACAGGCCAGGATGCTGTTGGCCTTCTTGGCCACCTGGGCACACTGCTGGCTCATGTTCAGCCGGCTGCCGACCAGCACCCCAGGTCCTTTTCCACTGGGCAGCTTTCCAGCCGCTCTTCCCCAGCCTGTAGCCTTGCAGGGGGCTGTGGTGCAGGACTCGACACTCAGCCTTGTTGAACCTCATGCAAATGGCCTTGGCCCATCGATCCAGCCTGTCCAGATCCCTCTGCAGAGCCTTCCTACCCTTGGGCAGATCAACACTCCCATCCAACTTGGTGCCATGTGCAGACTCACTGAGGGCACACTTGGTCCCCTCGTCCAGATCATTGACAAAGGTATTTAACAGAAGTGGCCCCAGTGCTGAGCCCTGGGGAACACCACTTGTGACCGGCCACCAACTGGACTGAGCTCCACTCACCGCAGCTCTCTGGGCCCAGCCATCCAGCCAGTTTCTTACCCAGCGCAGAGTCTGCCTGTCCAAGCCACGAGCTCACCGAGGTTGGAAAAGACCTTTAAGATCATCAGGTCCAAGCAGTGGGACATCAGGCAGCCACCACCTACCCTCGGTCACCAGCAGGCAATGCCTGCCCCGCCTCCAGTTCCACCAGCCCTCTGCGGCACAGGCAGACACCTGTGCCCCACACTGGGTCCCTGATCAGGAGTGGGTGCCCCTTCCCAGCTCCATGGGCTCATGGAGCCAAGAACGGCTGCGGCGAGCCCCCAGCAGCCCCGCTCCCACCTGTGGCTTCCCCGGGGCAGACGGGCAGGAAGGGGAGAGGCTTTCCCAGGATGGGGCCGCTGTGTCCCAGCAGTCGTGGGCTGGAGAGGGCAGGCGGGCGCAGCGCGGGTGGTGAAGGCCCCCGGGCACAGCAGCTGGGGAAGGGCTGAGCCCACAGCATGGCCTGACCCTTCTGGCACCCCGAGATGTGGGCTCCTGTGGAGGGGGCTGTTAGGGAGATGCCCTCCCCCATGGAGCTCACACACTGCCCAGGGAAGCACAGCTGGCAAACAAGGGGCTTGGCAGCACCCCGTTAGCGTGGGTGGGTCCCCATGGGCCTTTTCTCTCCTGGCATCCCTTGGCACAGGGCTCCGGCACCGCAGGCAGCAGCTGCGGCACACGCGGATGGACTCGGCCCGAGCGGCTGCTGCCGGGTGCACCGGGCCGGGCCTCGGAGCCCCCTCTCTGCCAGGCTGCCGGCTGCCAGCCTCGGGGAGGGCAGAGCAGCAGTGTGGGCAGCAGCCCCTGCCCCTTGACCCTCTGGCCCCAGCCCCACGTTGGCCCCACAGGCGAGCCCTGCCCCAGTCCCTGCCCCTGCCCAGCCATGCCACCCCACAGACCCTCCAGCGCCCGCCTGGCCCCCAGCCCTGCCTGGTGTCCCCCCTTGGGGAGGATCAGGCAGCCACAACAACGGCTTAGGGGACATGTCCGCCAGCCAGCTGGCAGCAGGCAGATGGCACAGCAGCACAGATGCCTAAAGCCCCCCCAGCCCCCTCCCACTGACCCATCTGCTGCCACAGCAGCCCAGAGCCCCCCCCCCCGGCCTGCAGCACCGCTGGGCTCCGCTCCCACCTCAGCCCATGGCCCCCCAGTGGGTGCCAAGCACGGGAAGAGGACGTAATCCCAGCTCAGGGCCAAGCGCTGCTGCCCATCACAACCCTCTCCCTGCCTCACAGCAAAGCCAGCCCCTCCTGCGCCCCTTCCCCAGGGCCCTGCGCCCCACCGTAAGAGAGCTCAGAGCAGCCCCCGGGCTGGCACCCCTCTCCCTGCTGGGATGGGAGGGCGGCACAGGGAGACTGTGGGTGCTCTGACCTTGGCACCGAGGCCCCAGCACCCACCGGAGCGGCCGGTCCCAGGCACAGACGTCATCCGTCCCCAGTTTTTATTGTGCAGCAAAGGGCACGGGGCAGCCGCCGTCCGTGGGGCAGGCTGCCCTGTCGCCGCTGCTCTCAGCACTGTCACAGCCCGGGTGAGGGGTGGCAGTGAGGGGGCTGTGCCCCCGGCACGGGGACACCTCACGAGCCTGACTCCCCCTTGGCCAGGAGAAGGTCCAGGTAGGCCCCGGAGATCAGGTCCCCCTCCTCGATCCCCAGCTCCTTCATCAGCTGGCGGGCCACGCGCTCGCCGTCCTCCACGGTCTGCTCCTCGGTCAGCACCACCTGCGGGCATGGGGAGGATGAGCCCGGGGGCACTCCAGGGCTGGCACTCATGCCCTGGCCGTGCCCCACTCACCTCCAGCTCCACAAAGTCTCCCAGCCCCTCCACACTGTCCAGGTGCACCCGGGTCTGTCCCACGAGGTAGAGGAGACGCTCCTTCCTCACCACGCCCAGCACGCCCAACGCCTGTGTCAGCACTGCCTGTGCACCGGGAGAGGAGCTGCCTGCAGCTGGCAGCCACCCCGGGAAGGGGCAGCCGCAGCGCCGGGCTGTGCCAGACAGCAAAGCCAAGGGCACAAGCCCCCAACAAGGCTCTGACCGGGCCATGGGTGCTGGGTGCCCCACACAGCCCCATGGCGGGGTGCAGCCAGCCCCTGCGGGCATGCTGCCCGGGAAAGGGTCCCCCAGCACCCACCTCCAGGCTGTCGGGGTCATCTGTGGGGGTGACACTGAAGCAGGAGAGCTTGGGGCCAGCGGCGTCGGGGCGCTCGTAGAAGATCAGCTCCCCCCGGCCGTCCTGGGAAGGCAGCAGGGTCAGGGTCAGGTAGGGTCAAGGAGGGTCAGGGTTAGGATCAGGCAGGGTCAAGGAGGGTCAGGGTCAGGGTCAGGCAGGGTCAAGGACGATCAGTGTCAGGATCAGGGTCAGGCAGCGTCGAGGATGATCAGGGTCAGGGTCAGGATCAGGGTCAGGATCAGGCAGGGTCGAGGATGATCAGGGTCAGGGTCAGGGTCAGGATCAGGGTCAGGATCAGGGTCAGGCAGGGTCTGGCAGGGTCGAGGATGATCAGAGTCAGGGTCAGGGTCAGGGTCAGGCAGAGTCAAGGAGGGTCAGGGTCAGGCAGGGTCAAGGAGGGTCAGGGTCAGAGTCAAGATCAGGCAGGGTCAAGGAGGGTCAGAGTCAGGGTCAGGCAGGGTCGAGGATGGTCAGGGTCAGGATCAGGGTCAGGGTCAGGATCAGGGTCAGGCAGGGTCAAGGAGGGTCAGGCTCAGGGTCAGGCAGGGTCGAGGAAGGTCAGGGTCAGGGTCAGGATCAGGCAGGGTCAAGGAGGGTCAGGCTCAGGGTCAGGCAGGGTCAAGGTGGGTCAGGCTCAAGGTCAGGTAGGCTGAGTCAGGGTCAGGCAGGGCCAAGGCGGGTCAGGGTCAGGGTCAGGGTCAGGGTCAAGGTCAGGCCCGCCCGCCCCCCCCCGGTCCGACACCCCCCCCCCCCGCCCCCGGACCCCGCACTCACCGGTCCGCGCCGCAGCTTGAGGCGGCCCCGCGGGACGCGGAAGAAGGTGTCGGCCTGAACCAGCGCCCGGCCCGGGCCCGGGGCCGCCCGTGCCAACCGCTCGGCCGCGCCGCGCCAGCGCGCCTTCACCTCCACGTTCCGCCGCATCCCCGCCGCTCCACCCTATTGGTCGCGCCTTGGGACGTCATCGCCGGCCGCGCTTTGCTATTGGCTCAGGCGACGCCACGCCCCGCCCCGTCCCGATGCGCCGCGACGGGCGGCTCCGCCGCCCGTCGCGGCGCATCGGGACGGGGCGGGGCGGCCATGGCGGCGGCGGCGGGCACCGGGAAGCGATGCCGAGGCCGAGGCCGTGCCCGCCGCTACCCGCCTGCAGGCCTACGCCTGGTGCCGGGAGTTCCTCGCCGGTTCCTGGAAGCTCATCGGGCCCGAGGAGTTCGGTATCGGGCCCGTCAGGTAGGGAAGCGGAACCGAGGACCGAACCGTTTCCGGCGCCGGGTTCATCCCCTCGGGTGTCCCTGCGCCGCCCCGGTGTCCCGGTCGTGTCCACGCGGTGCCCCCCGCGGTGCCTGAGTCCCGCGTAGAGCCGTGGCCCCGTCCCGTCCCCGGTGGCCCTATCCGTCCCCGATGGCCCTTTCTGTCCCCGGTGGCTCAGTCCGTCCGTTCCCGGTGGCCCCGGCCGTCCCCGGTGGCTCAGTCCTCCCGCAGTTTCCTCGCCGGCTGCTGCGGTCTCTCCCTCAGTCGTGTCCCCCTTGTTTCCACCCCCATCGGTGGCCCTGTACCCCCCTCAGTGCCCCCCCTCCCCCCAGTTTCCCCTCCCAACCAGTAGCCCTGTCTCCTGCCGGATGCCCCAGTTGTTCCCCCCCCCCGCTGCCCCTGGCCCTCCCCCAGTCGCGGTCCCCCTCCGGGATGCCCCAGTTGCCCCCATGCCATGCCCGTGCCCCCCCCGCGGTGGCACCCCCGCCGCCCCTGACCAGCCTGTGCCCGCAGCGGGGGGCTCAGCAACCTGCTGTTCAAGTGCACACTGCCGGAGCACATCCTCAGCGTGGGCGACGAGCCCCGGCAGGTGCTGCTGCGCGTCTACGGGGCCATCCTGCAGGTGAGCCAGACCCCCCGACTGGTACCGGGCCCCCCCGACTGGTACCGGCCCCTCCGGCGGCTGCGGGGCTCAGTCTCTCCGCCTGTGCCCGCAGGGCGTGGACTCGCTGGTGCTGGAGAGCGTGATGTTCGCCATCCTGGCCGAGCGGGCGCTGGGGCCGCGGCTTTACGGGGTGTTCCCCCAGGGGCGGCTGGAGCAGTACATTCCGGTACGGGATGGGCTCTGGGCCCCTCACCCCGGCTCTGGGCGCTGCCGCAGGAAGAGGCGCCCCATGGGGCTCCTGGTGCTGTTGAGCGCCGGGCTGGCTGCCCGGGGACAGGCGGGCAGCTCACACCACCGCTGTGCCCCCCCAGAGCCGGCGGCTGCGGACTGAGGACCTGCGAGACCCTGACATCTCCAAGGAGATCGCGGTGAAGATGTCCCGGTTCCACGGCATGGTGATGCCCTTCAACAAGGAGCCCAAGTGGCTGTTTGGGACCATGGAGCGGTGAGGGCAGCTGCCATCCTGCGCGGGTGCGGGTTCCCGGAGCACCTCAGGCCCTGGAATCCCACGGGGTCTGGAGCACGGGGAGGTTTCCCAGCTGGCTGCCCATGGGGCCCACGGGCACAGGGCGCAGAGCAGCTCCTCGGCAGCCCCAGCTCTGTGCCAGGCTGAGGAGAGGGGGGATTTTGGGGGGTGGCAGCACCCGGGGGTGTCTGTCCCACTGCAGCACCGTCTCTTGTGCTCCAGGTACCTGAAGCAGATTTCAGAGCTCACCTTCCCTGAGGAAGAGCAGCTGAAGAAGTTCAACCACCTCAAGACTTACAACCTGCAGGAAGAGATGAAGAGCCTCAGGTGAACCCGAGCTGCCCGCTGGCACAGTGTGGGGCAGGGGCTGACCCTGCTCGTGGGGAGCCTGGGGGACTCGGCTTCTCTGGAAACTGGTCTCTTTGTCCCACGTCCTCAGAGGGTCCCTTCCGAGGCCCTGGGGCTGGCACCCGGAGGGCTCCCTCTGTCCCTGGGGCAGGGTTCCCACCGGGTTCCTCGTGCTCTGCCCGCTGCCATGCGGTGACAGCGGGGGCACCTGTGTCCCCGCAGCGGGTGGGCGAGGGCCGGCGGGCCCTGCCCCTGCTGAGGCGTCTCTCCCCTGAACCGCAGGGAGCTGCTGGAGTCCACCCCCTCGCCCGTGGTCTTCTGCCACAACGACGTCCAGGAGGGTGAGCGCCACGGGCGGGCAGCCGGTCTCGCTCCCTCGCCTGCCTGGGCACCGGCTCGTCCTCCTGCCCCTCCCTGAGCTGCCCCCCAGCTGCCCCCTGAGCCAGCCCCGTCTCTGCGCAGGGAACATCCTGCTGTTGTCCGGGCACGAGGCTTCCTCCTCCGACAAGCTCATGCTCATCGACTTCGAGTACAGCGGCTACAACTACCGGTGGGTCGGGGGCCGCGAGGGGCTGTGCCAAGCCCTGGCCGGGGGGGGCCGGGCTCCTGCTCACCCCCCCCTTTTCCCCAGGGGCTTCGACATCGGCAACCACTTCTGCGAGTGGGTTTACAGCTACGCCCACGCTTCCTGGCCCTTCTTCCAGGCTTCCCCGGAGAACTACCCCAGCCGGCAGCAGCAGGTAGAGCTGCCCCATCCCTCAGCAGCGGGCAGGGGTGCTCCCGGCGAGGGGGCATGAGGTGGTGGGGCTGTGCCAAACGTGGCAGCGTCGGGGCAGTGCACGCAGCCCAGCCCCTGCCCGCCGTCGGCAGCGTCCCCGTCTGCTCCGTCCCCTTCCAGCTTCACTTCATCCGGCACTACCTGTCGGAGGACTCGGGGCGCCGCGGGGACACGACGCACGAGGAGCAGGCCCGCATCGAGGAGGAGATGCTCACGGAGATCAACCGGTGCGGGGGGCACAGGGGGGGCCCTGCAGCCGCGAGGGCCGTCCTGGGGGCACATTCCCCGCTCCCCGCTGCTCGGAGAGGGCAGCATCCCCAAAACCCTCCTCGTCCCGCTCCCTGCTGCCTGCCTGGTGCAGGGCATGGACAGGGGGGTCCGGGGGGGCTGACGGCTGCTCCCCACCAGGTTCGCTTTGGCCTCTCACTTCTTCTGGGGCCTGTGGTCCATCGTGCAGGCGAAGATTTCCACCATCAAGTTCGGGTACCTGGTGAGCGCCATGCGTCGGGCCCTGCCTCGCGCAGGGCTTGCCCGCGGCTCCCTTACGTGTCACCCCTCGTCTGACGTGGGGTGTCGTGGCAGGGGGGTGCTCGGGGGGGCTGGGGGTTTGCCGGGGGTTGCAAGCGGTTCCTGACTCCTGTTTCCTGCCCCAGGACTACGCGCAGAGCCGCTTCGAGTCCTACTTCCAGCACAAGGCGCAGTGCTCCTGAGAGCGGCCGTCCCAGCCCTGCCTGCGCCCACCTCGACTCCGCAGCCTCCCCCTGCCCGCCCCGGCGGCGCCCGTGCCACGGGGCAGGCTGGGGACACGGTGTCTCCTCCCGGGGGGCTGTCCCCCAGCTTGGGCTGCCCGGCCGGGAGCTGTAACGTTTTGGGGGCTGGTGTCTGTCTCTGCTCCCCGGGGCCGCGCAGCGATGCAGGGAGAGGTGGGTCTGCCCGGGCACGTGCCCCCTGGAAAGCAGGCCGTCCTGCTTGGAGGGGTGCACGTCGGCCGTGGGTCCGTGTCTTTGCCCCAGCCCCTGCGCAGATGGCCCCTGGCAGAGGGGGGGGCTGTCTCCCCAGCCCTGCCTGGCAGTGCCCTGTCCCTGCCTGCCCCTTCCGTGCTGCCTGCGGCTGGCCCTGTGCTGCCTTTGGCACATGCGCCCATGCCAGCGCATCCCGTGCCTCTGCGCTGCCATCACTGAGCGGGGCTTGAGCTGCAGGTCCTGGCAGGTGGCATCCCCCTGCCCCAGCCAGCAGCAGGCAGGGGGCTGGTGCAGCCTGGACCTGGGGGCATATGGGTGGCTCTGCTGTCCTGGCTGCCCCTCCCATGGTCCTGCCAGCTGAGAGGGGTCCGGGCAGAGGTCCTGGGGTGCTGCTGGGGGCAGAGGGGTGCAGGGGACCTTTGCTGGCATTTCATTCCCCCCCCACTCCCCTCCCCAGACCCCTGGGGCCAGGGCAGGACCTGCGAGCTGCTCCCCATGCCCCAGCCTGGCTTCCCTGCGGCTCTTGGCTGCGTGGCTGGGCTGTTCAGCTGGGCCAGGGGCTGGGGGCCGGGGGCCACCTCTCCCCTCCCCTCCCGACAGCAGAATGTAAACTGTCCTCAGACAATAAACGCTGCGGTGGTGCATGGCGCCTCTTTGCTCTCCGTGTCCCCCCAGGCTCCCGCTTGCCCGCAGCCCCTGGCTATCCCAGGCTCTCCTGGGCCGTCCTGCTTCTGGGCTGCCGCAGCGGGTGGGGGGCTGCCCCACAGCAGCATGCACCGCCCCTCTCCCCAGACCCTCTCCCCAGAGCCACCAGCCAGCGCTGCGGATGGGGCACTGGGTGCCACAGCCAACACCTGCCTGGGGACGCAATGGGGACACAGGAGCCCGAGGCCATGCTGCTCTTCTGGGCCTGGGGGTACGTTCCAGCGCCCAACCCCGCACCCTGGCGCGGGTGCTGCCCCCCCACCCTGCCCCCTGCGGACGGCAGGAGGGTCTCGCCCCTCGCAGCAGCCCTACAGCAGAGGAGCTGCCACCCTGTCTCCTCCCGCCTGCGCTGCGCCGGGGCCTGCCCGACGGTCTCTGCGTCCCTCCCCCGAACCAGGGTGCTGGGTGCCTCCTGTCCACCCCCCCCCCACTTCAAGTCACCTCCGGCCCCCCCGGGACCTGCCCTGGCCCGTGGCAGAGCCCAGGGGCTGTGAGCTGACCGGGGCTCATGGTGCCCACTGGCCCCGGGGGTCTCAGGGGCAGCGCGGGAGCAGGGGGGATCCGGGCTCAGCGCAGCCCTCAGCCCCCCCGGGGCTTCGGACCCTGGTCCCGACGCAGCCCGTGGGCGCTGGTGCTGGGGGGGGTCGGCTCGGCCCCCTCCCCGCTGGGGCTGGCCCGGCGGGCGGGGGGAGCGGCAGCTCCCGGGGGCGGCTCCTGGCTTCGTCTTCTCGGTGGCCCCTGGCCGGGAGCTGCCCGCTGGCACGCGTGGGGCTGCGTGGGGGGGCCGGGGCCCGGCGCTGCCCCTCGGTGCTCGCCCGGCTCCTCTTTCACGCACGTACCGGCTATTTATAGCCCCGCGGGCGCCGGCAGCTCTGCGGGGGCGAGCGGGGGTCCGTCCCCACCGGGGAGCGGGGCGGGGGCCCAGGGGTCTCGCCCTGGGGCTGCGCAAGCGACGAGCCCTGGCGCGGTGGGCTCCGGGCACACACACGCGTGTGCCTCCCCCCCCCGTGCCCCCCAGCAGCGCGCCGGGGAGGCAGCCGGGGGTCCGGGCCGCTGCTGCGCCGGAGCCGCCCCCCGGACGGCGGGCAGCTGCCTCCGGTCGGCTCCGGAGCGAGCGGGAGGGGAAGGGCAGGGCCCCCCGGGCACGGCGGGCAGCGGCCTCGCCTCCGCCTGCCCGGCCCCGCACAGCCCTGCCCGGTGCACCGAGCCCCGGGACGGACCCACGGCGGTGCCGGTCCCTGCCCGGGGTGCCGGTCCCTGCCCGGGGATGCCGGTCCCTGCCCGGGTGCCGGTCCCTGCCCGGGGATGCCGGTCCCTTCTCGGGGGAGGAGCGGGGTGCGGGCGGTGCGGGGAGGAGCGGCGGGCACCGCTGCCATTTCGGGCCATGGAGCGGGTCCCGCCCGCCGCCGGTGTCCGGTTACCGACGCCGGGGGGCAGCGGGCGCAGGGAGCCGCCGTCACCGGGGCTGCCGCCCGCCGTCCGCACCCCCGAGCAGGTACCGGGCACCCGGGCGGGCGGGGGGACCCACGCGTGGGGGAGCCCCGCGGGGGCGGGAGCCGCACGGGCCGGGGCACCCCGCGGCGCGGGGGAACCCCACGGCCCCGCACCCCCCCCGGCTCCCACCCGCGCCCGTGGGGGCGCGTCCTCCCGCCCCGCTCCCGCCGCGGCTCCCCGCGCCCGGCGGGTCCCGCCACGGCAGCGCCGGCCCCGCCGCCCCCCGGCCCCGCCGCGCAGCCCCGGGAGCGGGGCCCGAGGCCGCGGGGGGGGCTCCGTGGGGCCGGGCGGCGGGTTCTGGCGGGGCCGCCCCTCGGGGGGTGCGGGGGCTCCGGGGGCTCCAAGGACTCCGCGTCCCTGCGGGCCCGGCCCGGCCCCGGTGACCTTGCGGCGCTCGCTGCGGGGCGGGGGGCGGGCGGGGGCGACCCGGCCCCACGGGGGCCTCGTCCCACCCGCGGGTGTCGGTCCCGCGGGGCCCCGGGAGCCTGCGGTGATATCGCAGTGTGGTGCTGTGCCACGCCGTGGGGTGCTGTGCCACGCCGTGCAGTGCTGTGCCATGCTGTAGGGTGCTGTGCCACGTCGTGCGGTGCTGTGCCACACCATGCGGTGCTGTACCACACCGTACAGTGCTGCGCCACGCCGTGCAGTGCTGTACCATGCTGTAGGGTGCTGTGCCACACCATAGGGTGCTGTGCAGTGTGGTGCAGTGCTGTGCTGTTCTGCGCAGCACAGTGCCGTGCTGTGCAGTGCAGTGCCATGCAGTGCCGTGTGGTGCAGTGCGGTGCTGTGCAGTGCCACGCAGTGCAGTGCAGTGCCATGCGGTGCAGTGTGGTGCAGCACAGCGCAGAGCGATGCAGTTCAGTGCAGCGTAACGCAGGCCAGTGCAGCGCAGCGTGGCTGTATGGTGCAGTGCGGTGCAGTGCGGTGCAGTGCGGTGCAGTGGTAGCGGTGTGACTCGTCTCCTGCCGAGCTGCTCTTTGCTTTCAGCCCGAGGACGCCCCTCAGCACCCCCACACCGGGGGCACCTCCGGGGGCTTCCCCCACCCCCAGGCCTGGGCTCTGGCAGCACCCACGGGCCCAGCAGCCCTCGGGCTCAGCCCTGGGCCAGCACCAGCTGTGCCAACACCTGTGGGAGCCGGACCCTGTGGAGCAGCAGCACCCCTAAGGGGGGGGGTCCCCAGGGGTCCCGGCTCACCCCACGGCTCTCACTACCAGCTCAGCCAGCGGTGTCCCTGGCACAGCCGCGGCTACCTGCGCGGCATGGCGCGTGCCGTGTGCCAGCGCAGGGGCAGGTGCTGCCTCGTCCGAGGGTTTCGCTGCGGGCAGGGGCCAGGCAGCTGCCCGCCAGCGGGGGTGTGTCGGTGCCGCGTCCCCCCTCCCCGAGCGCCGGGGCCGGTGCGGGGCCGGAGGCAGCACTGACCCTTCCCTCAGTGGGCAACCGGCCAGCACCGCGTGACTGGCCCGCGGCACGCGCACCGGCTGGCAGGCTCCCGCGGGACACGGCCCATCCTGGCAACGCTGCCTCGTGCCACCTCCGAGGCCGCTCCGGTGCCCCCTCCGTCCCGGGGCAGCATGTCCCAGGGGTGGCTCAGCACCCGTGTACCCCCCCGCAGGTGCCGGCAGACCCCCAAGATGGCGGAGGCTCACCAGGCGGTGGCCTTCCAGTTCACCGTCACCCCCCGAGGGCCTCGACTTCCATCTCAGCCGCGAGGCCGTCAAGCAGCTCTACCTCGCTGGCATCTCCTCCTGGAAGAAGCGCTTGGTCCGCGCCAAGGTGGGCCCAGCCGGGGGCAGCCGGACGGTCTGACCCCCCCCTCCCCACCACCCTGACCCCCCCTGTGCCCACAGAACAGCTTCCTGACCGGCGTCTACCCCGCCTCCCCTCCAGCTGGATGGTGGTCGTGATGGCCACCGCCGGCTCCTTCTACTGCCAGGTTGATCCCTCCCTGGGGATGATCGCCCGCATCCGCCACTGCCTGCCCGAGAGGTGAGCGCGGGCGCCTGGCCTGGGGGGGGCCATCCCCCCACCCGTGGGCACAGCCCCGCCAGACGTGGCCCTTGGTGGGGACCACCTGCTGCGTCTCAGCTCCGTGGGCACGGCCCCACCTGCCCTGACTCCCAGGGGATGTCCCCAACCCCACCAGCTCAGCCGTGGGGGCCCGCAGCATCCACCGTGGGTCCTGCCCCACACATCCCTACCCCACACATCCCCACCCCATGGGCACAGCCCCACTCGGGGACCTCTGCCAGGGGGTCCCGCCATGTGTCCCCCTACACCACGGGCATGGCCGTGCACAGAGACATCCCCGAGGGGTCCCACCCTTTGCATCCCCCGACCCATCACGCCCCCCCTCACCCCGTCTGCCCCCGCAGCCGCCTCCTGAGCCCCGAGAGCCGGACGATAGTGAGCGCCGCGCTCTTCTCCACCGGCGTCTGGCTCTCCTCCGTCCTGCTCTTCCGGCAGGCGCTGAAGCTGCTGCTCTCCTACCACGGCTGGATGTTCGAGCCCCACGGCAAGATGAGCCGCAGCACCAGGATCTGGGTGGTGAGCGGCACCGGCACTGGCACTGGCACTGGCACCGGCACTGGCCTGGCACGGCAATGGTGCTGAGCCAGGCGTGGGATGCTGAGTGTCTGCGTGTGCAGCGCGGTGGGTGCCGGGGGGGCTGCGGAGCCGCGGGACCCTGGCGGCAAGGTCGGGAGCTGCTGTGCCCGCGGTGGGCACGGGCAGGAGCGGCTGCCCAGGCCGGGGGTGTTGGGGGCAGCGGGCAGAGCCAGGATGCAGAGTGGCGGTGCCAGGTGATGCGTGGCCCTGCCGCGGTCCTGTGGCTCTGCCCCATGCCCTCTGCGTGCCCGGCAGGCGCTGGTGAAGGTGCTGTCTGGCCGCAAGCCCCTGCTCTACAGCTTCCAGACCTCCCTCCCCAAACTCCCCGTGCCCCCCGTGGAGGCCACCATCACCCGGGTAAGGGGCTGCCCTGGGCCAGGGGGGGTCCATCGGCAGTGGGATGGGGATGAGGGGGGTCACAGCGAGCCCCCTCCCCGCAGTACCTGGAGTCAGTGCGGCCGCTCCTGGATGACGAGAAGTACCAGAAGATGGAGGTTCTGGCCAAGGAGTTCAAGGAGAAGACGGCTCCGCGGCTGCAGAGGTACCTGATCCTCAAATCCTGGTGGACAACCAACTACGTGAGTACTCCGGGAGGGGGGACCGCCGCCGTGTCCCGTCTTCCCCCGTGGGACCGCGGTGGCGGTCCCCCCTCCTGCAGTCACCGGAGATGGTGACCCCAACCCAAACCCATGGTCCTTTTGTCCCCCATAATCATGAGAAGGGGGGACTTGGGTCCTCCTGGACACCCCAGCTGGGTCATTATGGGCAGGGTGGGGGTCCCACACCCCCTCCCCCACCCCGTCCCCATCCCTGTCCCCATCCCTGTAGGTGAGTGACTGGTGGGAGCAGTACATCTACCTGCGCGGCCGCAGCCCGCTCATGGTCAACAGCAACTACTACGCCATGGTGAGGGGGGGTGGTGACCGCCGGCATGACGGAAATCCCCATCCGGGGGTGTCCGTGTCCCCCCCATCCTCACCCATCCCTCGTCCCCAGGATTTCCTCTATGTGACCCCCAGCCCCATCCAGGCTGCCCGGGCGGGCAACGCTGTGCACTCCATCCTGCTCTACCGCCGCAAGCTGGACCGCGGGGAGATCCCCCCCGTGAGTGCCCGGGGGGGCCGGGGGTCCTGGGGAGAGCAGGGGGGCAGGGTGGTGCTGGGGGGGGCGGTCGCTGGGGGGCTGCAGGGGGCTGGGGGTGCTCAGGAGAGCAGGGTTAGGGGGTGCAGATGGCAGAGGTGGGGGTGCAGGCACCGTGGTCCCCCGCTCACTGCTGCCCCACACAGACGATGGCGCTGGGCATCGTGCCCATGTGCTCCTACCAGTCGGAGCGGATGTTCAACACCACCCGCATCCCCGGCAAGGAGACAGGTACGGGGGCACGAGGGGCACCCCATCCGCCAGCAGGGCTCAGCCCCCATCTCCTGCACCCTGGGGGGGGTCCCGTGGCTGTGACGCCCGTGTCCCCCCCCCAGACACGCTGCTGCACCTGCTGGACAGCAAACACTTGGCCGTGTACCACCGGGGCCGCTTCTACAAGGTCTGGCTCTACTACGGGGGGCAGCTGCTGCGGCCCCGCGACCTGGAGCTGCAGTTCCAGCGCATCCTGGATGGACCCGTCGCCCCCCCAGCCTGGCGAGGAGCGGCTGGCAGCCCTCACTGCCGGAGAGAGGTGCCAGCCCCGCCGCGGGTGCCGCCGGTGCTGCCTGGGGCAGCGGGATGGAGGAGATGCTCCGGCATGGGGACCCTGGGGCCACCCATGGGTGGGGGGCTGCGGTGCGGGTCAGAACATAGGGGTGATGGGCTTGTGGGGGGCTTCGTGGGACAGTGGCATCACCAGCCCTGTGCCCTCATGCTCTGGGTGCCGAACCTGGGGCCACCCATGGGTGGGGGCGGTGGGCTCGGGGATCTCGGCAGGACGGCGGCAGATGACGGCACTGCCAGCGCTGCGCCCTCACGCCGCGGTGCCGCAGGGTGCCCTGGGCCGAGGCGCGAGCCCAGTTCTTCAGCCAGGGGAAGAACAAGGTGTCTCTGGATGCCATCGAGCGGGCAGCCTTCTTCCTCACGCTGGACGAGGAGGAGCACGGCTACAGCGCCGGCCGCGCCGGCTGCATGGACGCCTACGCCAAGTCCCTGCTGCACGGCCGCTGCTACGACCGGTGGGCACCCCGGCACCGCCCCCAGCCCCCTCTCTCACTCCCCCCCAGCACCCCCCCACCCTCAACCCCCCCTCCCCGCAGCTGGTTTGACAAGTCCTTCACGCTGGTGGTCTACAAGAACGGGAAGCTGGGGGCCAACGCCGAGCACTCCTGGGCCGATGCGCCCATCATCGGGCACCTCTGGGAGGTAACAGGGGGGCACCACTGGGGGGGACCCCAGCTGGGCACCCCTATGGGCTCCCCAGGGATGGGAACCCCCGGTTGGGCATCGCTGTTGAGGACCCCCCAGGCTGGGGACCCCCGTTTAGGAAGCCCTCAGAGGTGGGGACCCCCGGGCTGAGCACCCCCCATGGGGCACCCCTAGCTGAGCAGCCCTATTGGGGACCCCCAGGCTGGACACCCCAATTGGGCCCCCCAGGGCTGGGCACTGCTGTAGGGCACCCCCCAAGCTGAGGAACCCTCTTCTGTGGGTTTAGGGGTCTGAGGGGGCTGCCCTGGGGCAAGTGGGGCTGGGGGGGTGGATTGGGGGAGGATGGGGTGACTCTGGGGGGCCCAGGGGTGTCGGGGGGGCCAGTGCCCCCCACCCAGGGGCTCCTCTTCCCCCAGTTCATGCTGGCGACAGACGAATTCCAGCTGGGCTACACAGAGGGGGGGCACTGCCGGGGAGACCCCGACACCCTGCTGGCCCCCCCCCAGCGCCTCCAGTGGGACATCCCCCGGAGGTGGGTCTGCCCCCCAAGTTCCCCTGTGCCCCATGGCACCGGTGCCCTGGAGCACCACCCTTGGCCCTTTGGCGTCCCGGTGCCCCCAGCTGTGCCGGGGCTGAGGCTGAGGCATGGGTGTCCCCCCCACCCCGGGCGACGGGGCCGGTGCCGTGCGCCCCGTCTGCCACCGCTGTGCCTCCCCGCAGTGCCGCGCTGCCATCGAGGGCTCGTACCGCCTGGCCAAGGCGCTGGCCGACGACGTGGACTTCTGCTGCTTCCAGTTCTCCGACTTCGGGACGGGGCTGATCAAGAAGTGCCGGACCAGCCCCGACGCCTTCATCCAGATCGCCCTGCAGCTCGCCACTTCCGCGTGAGCCGCTCCGGCGGGGTGGGGACGGGTGGGGAGGGGATGGATGGGATGGGATGGGGATGGAGTGAGGATGGGATGGGATGGGATGGGATGGGGATGGGATGGGATGGGATGGGGATGGGATGCGATGGGATGGGATGGGGATGGGATGGGATGGGATGGGATGGGGATGGAATGGGATGGAATGGGATAGCAATGGGATGGGGATAGCAATGGGATGGGGATGGGATGGGGATGGGGATGGGATGGGGATGGGGATGGGGATGGGATGGGGATGGGGATGGGGATGGGAGTGAGGATGGGATGGAGATGAGATAGGGATGGGGTGGGGATGGGGATAGGAATGGGATGGGGATGAGAATGGGGATGGGATGATGATGAGGATGGGATGGGGACAGGGATGGAGACGGGATGGCATCCCCTGGGCACACCCTGCTCTGACGCATGCCTCTCCACAGGACAAGGGCTGCTTCTGCCTCACCTATGAGGCCTCTATGACGCGGCTCTTCCGCGAGGGCCGGACGGAGACGGTGAGGTCCTGCACCGCCGAGTCCACCGCCTTCGTGCGCAGCATGGCGGACGCCCGGCAGAGCGTGAGCCATGCGCCAGGGTCCGGGTCTGCGGCCCCCCCACCCCTGCTCCCCGCACCTCCCCTCCGAGCCCTCAGCTCCATCCTGCGTCCCCAGCCAGTCTGGGCTGTCCCTGCACGGTCTGGCCCAGCCACTGTCTCTGCTGGTCCCATCCCCAGGAGGTCTCCATCCCTCAGAGAGGTCCCCATCGCTGGGGGAGGTCCCCATCCCCACAGTCGTCCTCGTCCCTTGGTGAGGTCCCCATATCTGCCAGATGTTCCTGTTCCTTGGGAATGACCCTGTTCCTGGAGAAAGTGCCCATCTCTGGAGGAAGTCCCCATCTCTAGAAGACTCTGTTCCCTGGGGGACATGTCTGTTCCTCACCAAGGTCTCCATCTCTGGAAGATCCTATTCCGTGGAGATGTCCCCATCTCTCATGGAAGTCCCCATCCCTGGGGAAAGTCCCTGTCCCTGCGGAGGTCCCCATCCCTCACGGAGGTCCCATCTCTGGAAGACCCTATTCCTTGGAGACGTCCCCATCCTAGAGGTAGCGCCCATCTCGGGGGGGTCCCTGTCCCGTGGAGGCCCCTTACCCCATGGCCCCGGCTCTCCCCGCAGCGAGCCGAGCGCCAGCGGCTCTTCAAGCTGGCGGCCGAGAAGCACCAGCACATGTACCGCATGGCCATGACCGGGCCGGCATCGACCGGCACCTCTTCTGCCTCTACGTGGTGTCCCGCTACCTGGGGGTGCAGTCCCCCTTCTGGCCCAGGTGAGCCGGTGGGCACGGGAGCAGCGCCACACCGTGCCATGACGGCGGCACGCGGGCACGCGGGGCCCGGCGGGGACAACCCTTACGTGTCACCGGCACACGCGTGTGCAAGGGCCGCATGCGCCCAGGTGCGTGTGTCCAGCCACCATCACCAGCGTGTCACCGCGTGCCGCAGTGACGACACCCGGCGCGTGGCACCCCGCAGCTGTCGCCGCGGTGCAGGGGGCACAGTGGGGTGCAGTGGGGTGCGTTGGGGTGCAACAGAGCACAGCGGGGCACAGTGGGTGCTATGGGGTGCAGTGGGGTGCGGTGGGGTGCTGTGGTGTGTGTTGGGGTGCAGCGGGGCACAGCAGGGTGTGCAGCAGGGTGCGTTGGGGGCAGTGGAGCACAGTGGGGTGCAGTGGGGCACAGTGGAGTGCAGCGGGTGTGTTGGGGTGCAGCAGGGTGCGTTGGGGTGCAGTGGAGCACAGTGGGGTGCAGTGGGGTGCAGTGGGGTGCAGCGGGGTGCGTTGGGGTGCAGTGGGGCACGTGGGGTGCAGCGGGGTGCGTTGGGGTGCGCAGGTGCTGTCGGAGCCGTGGCGCCTCTCCACCAGCCAGACGCCGCGCAGCAGCTGAAGATGTTTCGACCTCAAAAGCACCCGCAGCACGTCTCCACCGGCGGCGGCTTCGGGCCCGTGAGCATAGGGGGTGTGCAAGGGGGGGCTGCGGGTGGCAGGGGTGCGGGTGTGCAAGGGTGGGTTGTGGAGGTCCAAAGGGGGGGGATGTTCAAGGAGTAGAAATGTGCGTGTGCAACGGGCAAGTGTGTAGGTGTGCAAGGGGTGGGGGTGTGTGGGTCTGTAGCACATCCCTCCATGGCCCTGGGGCACACGTGTGCCCCACACCAGGTGCCCCTGCCCCAGCTGGTGCCCCACAGCCCCATGGCCCTGCTGGGTGCCCGGTGGGTGCCCGGTGCCCCCGGGGTGCCATGGCCCTGCTCACCCCTCCCCGCAGGTGGCTGACGATGGCTACGGCGTCTCCTACTCATCGCGGGTGAGAACCTCATCACCTTCCACATCCAGCAAGTTCTCCAGCCCCGAGACGGTGAGAGCCCGGGCTGGGCAGGGGGAGGGCTCCCCCGAGCTGGGGGGCAGGGGCTGGGCACCCCCTGATCCCTGCCCCCCACATCCCAGCCCTCTCCTGTGGGACCCCCCCACTCAGCTCAAGGCTCATGGTGCCGCTGGTGCCAGCCAGGGGTCCCAGGGTGCCAGGGCAGGGGGTCATGGGTGCTCCCCCAGGACTCGAAGCGCTTTGGGAGGAAACATCCACCAGGCCATGCTGGACATCGCCCAGCTCTCACGCGCCGGCCACCAAGGCGGGGGAGTGACGAGGGGGCTCGGACCCCCGCCCGGGGAGGGGGACCGGAGTCAGGGCTGGGGGCCGCTCCAAACCCCGGTGCTGGGGCAGGGGGGGCAGCGAGGGCATTGTCACTCTGTACGTGGTTCCAATAAAGGTTGGTGTGAGCCCCTCCCAGCGCCAAGGGGCTGGGGACCCCATGCCAGCTCTGTCCCCATGGGGGTCCTGGAGCCAGTGGGCACTGGCCAGCAGTGCAGGGCAGTGGCCGATGAGCCGTACCTGCCGCTGACCGGTGAGCCAGCCCGCGGTGAGCCGTGCCCGCCGCCGCCTGCATGGCGGTGATGAGGCACATGCAGC